>NC_133900.1:37933212-38243173 GCF_964199755.1 Larus michahellis | reverse complement strand
CCTACAAAAGGACTAAGTATGTGTGCTATAAACATTGCTTGCAAGAAAGCAGAATTTAGAGCTCAGATCCTATAAACTGAAATTCAGACGGATCTTCTTTCAAATAAATGGGACAGACGGGATGTTTATGTCTTAAATGATATGCTGTTGGGTTTTTGTCCTCTACAAAATTCCAGTTTCCTCTCAGGCATTGGTTAAATTCCTACAGTAATAAGAAACTCAAGCTCAGAGCAAACTGTCCCCTGCATCTACCCTCTCTAAAACAGAAGGCTACATAGTTAGTACTGAGCTACCATTGTACAAATCTTTATGCAGTGCTGGAGAGATTTTCCTATTCCAAGCCACAGCATGATCTATAAACACACTGCAAAGTAGAGGCTGCTGCCCAGGGTACATAAGGAACAAATATGTAGCCTTCCCTACCTCAAAGTAAGCTGCTGAGAAAGGCAATTATTCCCTCCTTGTCTGTGATTGATCAGCTTCCTGTATATGGGTGTGTGAGCTTTCATTTATTACCTACTTGGCCACTGGCACAGGGCTGGAAAGAAAAAGGTCTTCCTAATAGGATTTTTTTCTGTGAAAGGAATTAAAATGGCATTGAGACAATTTAAATCACAAACAATGGCACTTTCCAATACTCCTTTCTGCATAAGACAACACCCAGACAGCTACAAGTTACAGGGGAATTGTTTGGGATGTGGAAAGTGGATTTCAACCCCTCTATGTTGTCTTCGCACTTTTAAATAATATGCAAAAAGGGCAGAAGTCTGTGCAATCAAGGCAAAGTAAGGCTTTAAGTAACATGATTTTAATATTCATAAGGTTTTAACTTCTTAGTAATTACTTATGAAATATTCTATTACATCAGGATAACAGGCTTAAAAGAATGTAAAATAATAGAAAACTTACCATTTTTATACCAGTAAAAATATTTTAGAGCCATATTCAGAACCTATCCTCATAGCTGGGTTGAAATGATATGTCAATCCTAACAAAGTATCAAATAATAATTAAATCCAGAGTTCATGGAGGACAATTGTTAAAGGAATAAATTTGTTACAGAAATAACAATCGTATACTACAGCTTCAGCCTGAAATGCATTCTTTGCACAGTACATTGCATAGGCCTCGCTAAGTCCAAAAGACAATGGGGTTTTCTTCATATCAAAATTATCGAAAACTCTTACCTATTCCATTGGCTTCAGACTGCTAGATAGACTTTACATTAGGTTATCTCATATGTGAAGAGGTTCACAACAGGAGAGAAAGAAAAGGGTCATTCCAGTGTTCTTTCATTCTCCACAACATGTCCAAGATGGCCTGTGGCCAGTTCTTCTTTACTGGAAAGGAATTTTGTCTTGGTCACACTTTCATGTACAAGGGAGGGATATTCCGCAAGAATGCAAAAAACTAATTAAACTAAGCTATATTGTACAAGTAACTGTAGATCAGTGTCTGCTGAAGGTCTCTCTCAACTGGTTCTTCTTGTAAAGAACCTCCTGCTAATGTAACTCATTTAAAATATAAATATATTAGAAAATTAGTGCTGTGGAACAACCATTATGAAACATTTTCTTAGTTGGATAAATTAGCTTCCACATGATTCCAAACCACTCAGCATCTCATATTTGAGCTTGGGAAGACAAGGGGGTATAAAGGTTGCAAGATACTGTCAAGTGCCTATGTGCACCACTGTCCTCTGCTGGAAGAAATCAGTCTTACTCCTATGTTTGTGGCTAATTAGCTTCTATTAGCAGTGGCTGACATAGAGCAAAGATGACATAAGCAACAGCTAATGTACATTCCCATTTAAGCTCCACAGGCCTGTGGCTTAGGACAGAAGGTTGTTAATTCCGTTGTCTGTGCAATGTAGCTGCATAAACAGCATTTAAGATGTTTGCATGTGCCCCAGATGCCTTCTTTATTACCATCTATTTGTACAGCAATAACACTCTCAGGCCCTGCAGACACTGGACCTCGCTGCTCTACATACACTGAGTTAAGATCCAAGATTTCAATTGCATGCTACCGTATCATTTGATGCCCAAGATTTGCAACGTGCCATCTATAAAATAGCAGCTGCTTTTACATCAGTGTGAACCCAAAGGAAAACTACACGACCCCTCTGAGGACCTGAGCATAAGATATTTTGAACCACAGATAAAAAACACAAATGCAATCACTGTCTCTTGCTCCAGCATTTCTAGGACAAACATTAGTTTTCTCAGGATAGGCAGAGGACCCATAGGGCCCTTCATCAAGGCCTCTCAAGACCCCCTCAGATTGTGGTGCAGCTGCTTCCCACACTAACGCTACCACATCGTTGGATGCCTGGGGAAAACACCTCTCTGGGAGGTGGGAAGCAGGAGGGCTGTGTGCGAGGAGGACTTGCACCTGCCTGGTAAAAAGGGCGCCATTACACTGGGACACCAAAGCAGGGGAGGCCTTCCCACAGCAACAGTGAGGGACAAACGTCACACATTCACCACAAGCTGAGACAGAGCCAGTCTTCACCCAGGCGGGGCGGTGTGTGCCTGCAGCTGGCTGCCCACCTCAGCCCTGAGGAGCTGCAGGACCCTTCACGATTCCTTCACCTCGCCAGAGCCGCCCTCCTCAGGTGGCGCGCGGGGGCAGCCCCCGCCCTTCTGTCGAAGTGCCGCGCTGCGCGGGAGGGGCGGGGACCAGGAGAGATACCTGCCGGGAGTTGTAGTCCTTCTTCCCCCCTCACACCCTGCCGCTCCGCGGAGCCGTCCCGCGCGCCGGACTACATTTCCCAGGGGGAGCGGCGGGAGCAGCAGCCAGCAAAGGCAAAATGGCGGCGGCGGTGGCGACAGCGGCGCGTGGGTGCAGTGGGGTCTGGTGCCGGGCGTGGCAGCGCGGCGCCGGGGGTCCCAGTCACTCCCCCCATGGGCAGCGGGCTGCCGCCTCTAGCGCCAGAGGCGGGGCGGTGCCGGTGGGGAAGAGCGGGTACGGTGCCGGGACGTGCGCGGGGAGAGGGGCCGTTGGAGGTGGTTCTCCGCTAGGGCGTCCCGCCCTCAGGGCGTAGCCGTCGGGTGAGGGCCGGGCCCGGTTCTGGGCCGCGGGGCTTCAGCCCGAGAGCAACGCCTGTGGGAACTGGGCGGCGGCGTGGTCGTAGCAGCAGGGCCCGCTTTAAATACCGTCTTCTCAGCAGTGTAAGGCATCTACAGTTTGTTCATGGCTGGCAGTGGCTTCTCAGCACGCGTTTTTCCTCACAGCCCTCCCAAAAAACTCCAAAACCGTATTTGTCTTCGCAGTAGGATGGTGTCCCCTTGACATGTTTGGTTGTGATAAAAGCCAGACACAATGCAAGCAGATTAGAAAGCGCTAGCATTCATGTTTTCGGAGTATAAACAGCAAGGGCTGCACCAATTTTCATAAGTATTTTTTGAAGGGTTATTGTGGTCCAAATGATGCTTTTTCTTCCAGTGGAAAATTGTGAAACTTGAACAGTGTACCTGGCACGAAGCACTTTATTGCTGCCAGAACTGAAAGTTACGGCCTGTAGAACTTTCGTGTTCTCTGGTGAGATGCAGGTTTCTTTCTGCACAGCTGATTGCCTAAGCGAAGCTGTGCAGACACGGGCAGAAGTATGCTGCTGATTCTTTAGACGTAAACCTTGAACAAACATGGCAAGAGACTCCGGGTTTCTCATCAGGGTTGTTAGTAGGGCTAGACGACTGAATTGATGCACGTATCTTTTTATCTGAGTGTAAGTGAACACACTGATTAAGTGAAGACTGATGTAATTTTTAATGCTGTGATGTGATGGGGATGCGTTTCTAAAGAATGCAGGAAACAATGAAATAAATTGGCCTCCAAAATGAAAAAAAAATGCAAACAACTTTTTTTTCCTAAACCTTGAGGCACTTTTATGAATAGTTGAAAATACTAAATAAAATACTGTGTTACAGTAGAAGAAAATGTGTTAGCTCCGGTAAACATCTGAACCTTAATCCTTTATGATAATATTCTTCCTAAAGCAGAAATATAAGTGGCATCTGCATCACTAGTTTGGTGTTTGTAGGGATGTCCTCAGCTGTTGGAGGGCAGACAGAGAACTAAAATCTTGGCAATGTATTATGTTCACCTTTGGAAGGAACACTGTACTTGATATATTTTTTTGATGTTTTTCCATAGCTCGCTTATCTCCTATAGCTATCTGGGTACTTATACTGCTGAAGTATTCTGCCACAGAAATGTGATTTCATCACTGAAATATTATTTGTGCCACTTCATTTGTACAAGGCCACATAATTACTTACAGAAACTGTCAAGCAATTCATACTGTAAAGGTGACCTTTTTCTCATGTCCATATAAAGGTTATGGATGTGAGAATTGCAATTACTTTTTAGATGATATGGAGAAGCTTTATTCCGTGGAATATGTTCAGAGAGCAGTAGCTCTCTAGTTGAAATTATGATTTCTCTATTACCAGATTACTAATGTTTATGCTAATATGCTACTAACACTGCTCTGGAGAACCACCTTTCCCAGCATGCAAGTGACTAGGCGACAAAGAATACATAATTTATTATGCCACCTGTCTGCTGGCGATTTATCAAGCTACGTGAGAAGTAATTGATATTTATGATGATTTTGTGATTTTCATGAGGTACCAAATTAGGGTTCATCCAGCGTGCAAGTCTGCCTCATTAATTTTTCTAAGATTTCTTATGTAAGGAAAAGTTAAAAGTTTCAGACGATTACATTTCTTTTTACAGCATTCTTTTCTGTATATAATGAAGATGACACTTTGCCATAGTCCCCTCTGTATATGTTGTCAGTTAGTCTCACTTCTCCAGTATTGCAACACAACTTTTGCCGTTACACTGAAAATGTATTTACAACATCGTTTACAATTTTTTTACAATTTAATTTTTGTTAATAAATAAAAAGTTCTTAATTCTTGTATTTTTAGATGTTTATGGGGTTTAATGTAATCTATATTTAAATTGTATTTCCTTTCTCCTCTTTCCTTTTCAGTCTTGCTCCATGGGTACCAGTTGTGGGTTTGGAAATTCATGCACAGATCAGTTCCAACTCAAAACTTTTCTCTGGTTCCCAAGTCCAGTTTGCAGCACCTCCCAACTCTTTGGTTTCTTTCTTTGATGCTTCTTTACCAGGAACTTTACCAGTAAGTTATGCTTTGACTTAACTTGTATCAGTATTAATGTCAGACAACTTTGAGTACATTTCTAGTATTTTGTTCTTCCCAAGATTTGACTATAGAACTACTTTTACATATTTTTCTATTTTCTGGTTGTGTGATAACATGAGATGCCTAGTACTGCTTCTCTTCAGTTTACTCACTCCTTAGTTATCACTACAGATACTTGATATCCTCTGCAAAGGAAAAAAATAAGGAGTGTCTCTTCAACATATTGAATGAATCGCGGTATTTCTCTGAGGCCAGAGTGGGTGTATTTGGTTAGTATGCCACACAGGAAATTCCTTAAATATGAGAGATACTTAAAATCCTATGAGAGAAGAACATCTTAGACTTCCGACTGGCCATTTGATGTTACTTTGCCATATGTTTGTTTATGTAGCTGTCATTTGCCATTTGGAATGTCTCACTACGGAGGTACTTTACTTCCTAAGTAGAAAGTCTGTGATTTAGGAAAGTGTCAAGCGTTCCTATTTCCAGAGCAAAACAATTATTTAAAATAAAAAAAAATAAAAATCTGTGTGAGACATTGTGGAGTAAGAAGTCAGAATAGCTAGCTAGCACTTAGCAACAAGATTTTCTAATGACAACGTAATGAATTTTTGAAATCACAGCTTAATTATAAATTTGTGATGGCTATGGTAGTACTGCTATAGAATTCTCTGAGAATCTAAGAAGTTTAATATAAAAATAATAGTTAAAAAGTATTACATAAACTCTTACTTTACAGTGAAAATAAATACTGAATAGACTTAACCGTTGCCTCATGCAGCAAGCATGCAGAGGCTATAATGTGGTCAAATTATTTAATGCAAAAGTGTAATATACTGAGTATATTTATTGCAGTGTAAGTTTGAATTCCATATATATATATATATATATTTAATCCTTTGGAAGCTTTTCATCAACATAATACAGCATCAAATAGTATTCTGAAATTGAGAATTAATTTATATCTGGATTTCTAGGGTCCTCATATATGCCGTGTGATCCTTACAAAGAGAAATGATTTGCAAAGGTATTGAAACCTGAGGAAGTGAAGTTTAGATGCCGATAAAATTTGGACTTCACTCTGGTCTCAGTGGCGATTCACGGCTGAGTTTCAGATCTAACTACGTGGAAATTTCAAAAACTTTCCAGGGAGAATGGGAATCTTATGCAATCGTTTGGTTTTAGAAAAATCTAGTTAGACTTAAACATGGCAAATGAAGTCCCTTCATTTTGGGGGCAGGGCTAGGTTAGGGAGTTAATAGTCACAAAATTTAAAAGGTTTCAAGGTTTTGGTTTTATACCTTCTATTTAACGTTCCGATAATGCACAGAAATCCTCATAAATTGTCTAATGCTTAGCTTCAGTCAAGTAGAAAAACTGTTCTTGAATGAACAAAAATAAGTATTTATGAAGAGTTTCATTTATATATATGTTACTACTTATTTGGCGTGGGTTTTTTGGCTTTTTCCTCTGTTAAAGTGCTCTGCAGATGAGGCTTGGTATGACCTTTGTGAGAAAACCCCAGTAAGTGTGGTCTTTGGCAGAGAATATAACTGCACCTGAGAAGCAAAAAGCAGTATGGTTAGCTTAATTTAAAAGTAGTGATGCTATGTTAGCTTCTACCAGGTGCATTTATCTATACAAAGAGAAGAAAGATTTTTCTCACTGTGGTACTGGTGAAAATAGAGTTGAAAGTGAATGTTACAAAATACATGTTCTTTCATGTTAGAATGTGATACAAAGTCCAGTCAGTAGCCATAGTTCTATTTTCCCATTGTACCTGCTGCACGGGAATTAATGTGAGAGACCAATGTCTGTTCTGGAATCAAACAGTTTGGCTTATTTTCTTGAAATAACTATATGTATTTGTACAATGTATCTGAAGTGGAATTGGATTTTGGTGGATTTTGAGAGATGGAAGGTAGTTTTTGAAAATTTCTGCGTATTTGTAAAAGAAGAACACAAAAAACATTTTAACAAATTTTAAGATTATTGCCTAATAAGTCTCTTTAGAAGGTAAATATTTGGCCTTTCCTTTTGACTCTTTTTTGTTGAGAAATGAAAAAAATAGGAGCAAAGTTTTAATACAGTAGTTATGCTGTCTGTATCAGAGAATAACTGCTGTTATAAACTGAGAGCTATAGGGACAGTTTTCAATGTCACAGGGATTTAAATTTACTGTGGGACCGTGAGATCATTATGATAGACAACCATGCTAGTGTTTGCTGCTTCACAGTGGGACCAGAAAGAATGGTGCTAAAGGGAGCTTTTCTGATTGCTATACATTTCTGCGTCACTAATGAGTGTGCGCGTGAGCCTTTCCTGTGCTTTGCACAGGAGAGGGGAAACTAGAAGAATGTATTTAGCCCTCCTCCATCTTTTCTCTTTATATTTTCTTCCTCTACTGTAATACAGCTTATTTTATGCTTCCGCTGCAAGTAGGCCTTAGGAGGATCATCACAGTATTCGTGTCATGGCCATTTCACTATGCTGCTCTCATAATGTGCCTCTTACAGTCAGCTACAGGCAAGAGCAGCTATGCAGGTGCACTGCTGTTTGGCATAAACCAGAAAAATTGATGTGGCAAAGCTTTAATTAAAAAAGTAGATTTAAAAGTAGCCAGACTGGATCATAGAATCATAGAATGGTTTGGGCTGGAATGGACCTTAAAGGTCATCTAGTTCAAGCCCCCCTGCCATGGGCAGGGACACCTCCCACTAGACCAGATTGCTCAAAGCCCTGTGCATCCCATGCTGCTCTGCACGCTTCTTGTGCCCTGCGGTGATGGAGCCCCTCCCCACTATACTAGACAGCATCTTACTCAAATTACTGTAAGGCTTTCCTGTCTCTGGGACCACATACGACTATGTACATTACATTTCATGTCATGAAGTGTGCAAAGGCCTGTTTTGGTTTTTTTTACATGTTGAATGGACTTGGCAATGATATTAGCTTGGTGTCTTCAGAGGATCTGTTATAAAGGAAGTATTACGCTACACGTCATGGCTTATGGTGCATCATACCTGCAGATTAATCTAAAATTTTTCTGAGGATCCATAAAGGTGGTTACGTTCCCAGTCTGATTTATCCTCTTTGAAAATTCTGAGGATCTTTTTAAAGGTTTGTAAAGATAAGACTGGGCTCACAGAAAGAGATGATTATCCATGATTATCTTATCTATTCTCATGATTGAGGTGGCTGACTAAAGGTTAATTATAGCTCAGCCACAGAAATAAGACGGTAGATATAGGAGCTAAAGGCTGAAACCTTTTTGTCTGTGCTTAGTCTTTTTTGCTAATCACACCAAAAGATGCATCTTTTATGTTTGTCTCCTGCATGACTAAAGTGAAAGGCTGATCCTATTTCTTTGTAGGCAAGTGTACTAAGAAATAATCTAGGATTTACATAACCAAGGTTTAAATTAATAAGATTTGAATGGATGTTAGCCCTACAGTCTTAAGTATTTTGAAATTTTTGACACCTTCTCATGCATTTGAATGTCATTCTCTTCACAGTGTGAACAGCATCTGTTTTATCTTTTTTTAAGATAGAATTTTCGGAAACACTTGGTAGTGATCAAGCTCTGTTTCTAATGAAGAAAATGTAAATACCTTCTGACCTCAGAAGAAACACTGCTGTAGAATATCATATGAGATGCATGATTTTATCTGAATATAGAATTTTTTCCTGTTCCACTGGACATCTTTGAGGGCTTGACAACTAGCTCATTGCTCCTATCCTATACTGAGATTTTCATATTCTCTTGTTTTAAACTTCAGTTTTCCCTCTGTAAATAGTGTAGAAGAAAGCATTTTGGTCGTACTGTATCTTCTCTCCCCTGTGTAATGGCAGCTGGGCAACTACACAGGCCTTTTCATGGAAGAAAGTGTGGCTAGAACAGCTATTAGCCCTTGTTCCTTTTGGTATTGCACCACTGGCAACCTCAACTCCAAACTCTGGTTTCTCCAGACTTGAGGAATGTCACTGCAACACTGCACAGTAGCAGAGAGCACATGTATCATGTTGTTGCTTTCCCACCCTGCAGTGTTGTGCTTGTTGAGATGGCTGCCCAGGGACATGACAGGGGTAATACCCAGTCTGGGGACATAAAGGGTGCTTTAGTTTCCCTTTCTGTATTGACAGAGCATCCATCCTTGGCAGTGGCAGATACCCAGTGTTTTTCCAGATGTCTTGGGTGATAGATTACCAGATTCTGTGATGAATTTTAGATGTTATTAATATACAGAATTTACCTGATGCATTTGCTTTCAAAGGTACCAAGAAGTTTGTGTGAGATTTTGGTGGATATATTAGAACAGAAACAGCATTTGAGACCAGAATTTATACTTTACAGCTTGAAACTAGATTTTTTTGATACCCTGTGCCTGTTAAATCTGGTGATTCCAACAGCTGCTTTACCAACTTGTGATTTCAGTTTTGTTTTGACATTCCTGCTGGCACGCATATGAATTTACTCCCTTCTTGTACTACTTCACTTCGAAAAACACCTGCTGCTTAGCTTGACTTTTGATAACTACATTTTTAATTGCACATACCTTTCTTGGGGATCTGGATGATCTTCTGATCTTTGTGTGCATGTTTAGCTTCCATCATATAGATTTTCTTCTTTTCTTTGCAACCACATGATGCCTAGGTTGTTGTATCCATGAGTTCTCTAAAAATAAATTAGTGGCAGTGCCTGAAGGAAGAAGTGAGTTCGTGCTTGTTTTAAACCATTTACTTTAACTGCTTGTTGCTTCTTTCAGTAAAACTGTAGTAATTGTACTTAGTGGAAAAAAATGAAATATTTTCTGAGAAACTGACGGTACATTTCAGTTGTAGTCCTTTCTTTCCTGATAGTATTTGGGTTTGTGACAGGCATTGAATCATCAGTGATTAACAGTCTTTTGTTGTTCACACGGTCCCAGCTCGCTGGACTTCAAGTCCCAGTAAGCCTCTAAAAAGAAAATCCCACATAATTTAGAAAAAAACCTAGGGGAGTGAAATAGGCTTTCAAACCACTGGTCCCCGAGAATGCCTTTGCAGTTCATAGACCCTTAAATTTCTGAGTGCGTGATGGATTAAAGCCTGCCTACATAATTTCAAACTATTAATCAGTTCAGATTACCTATTGTAATTACCGCTATTGTACTGGTCAGGAGAGGCCTTTGAAAGATGAGGGAGGCCTGCTGCAGGCGACTTTCGGGACTGGGTTATGGCGCGGGTTGTTCCATATTCTGTATCTTTCTCTTTCATAGGATCATTCACAGCCCCAGGGTTACCTGTGGAACTAGTCTCTTTCACTGGGGTCTGAGAAGCGTTATACTTCTGAGTTACTGCAGTTGCTTAGCTCAACTTTTATTTCATACTTAACTGTAAATGTCATTTTTCTGGAGACGCCTCTGCTTTTGTGCTTTGAAGTATTTGGTGACATTTGTTGCTCTTCTCTCAAGCTTTGAAGGAGTTGCCTGTAAGATTTTCTCTTGCTTTTTGCTATGTCTGCTTTATTTGTGAGAAGTTCTGACACTCATTCTGGGTGTTTTAATCTTTTTGTCAAGGCTAACAATTCCTGTAGGGCTTTGTCTCCTTAGCACCTCAGTAACTATTGAGCTCCCTTTCTGTTTGTTGTTCTTGTTGTCTTTCCTGTTCATCCTTAACAGGTCCCTCTGGCTGATGTAAACTTGCCAGTTAGAACCACATTGAGTTGATAAAACATCTTGCTATCACCTATTTCAGTAGATCCTTCAATGCATCAGTGGTGTTCTCTATGTGTTTTCTCTTATCTCCTTTTGTGTTGTTTTTTTTTATTGCTTTACCTTTTGCTTTATACTGACATTTTTCTACTTCTTAGTGGGGAGTAGGAATTTGCAGTATCTTGTTTCCTTTCTTTTGCACAGTTCTGTTACTGCAATTACTGTGCCATCTTTGGTACTTTTGGACAGCACAACCATTACATGACGACTAGACAGGTCGGTGTCCCCTCTTTCTGGATTCAGTCTGAAATTGCTCCTGAAATGCACATTAGCTTTTTGCAGTAGTTTTTCGGAGTGGGCTGGGAATTCCTGTATTTTAAGTTCGATCTGTGAGTGGATTTTTTGCGACAAATTTCTGTTACTTCTATTATCAGTCACTGTATATACTCTGGCATCCTTAAGTGTTTGAGTTAATTTTCTCTCTGTATGTAGACAAACAGTCTGGTTCCAGGTGACTGCCTTTGAGGAAATCCAAGGTAGGATATTATATACAAAGTGTATGAAAGCAGTGCTCTGTGAAGCAAAAGTTTCTGTAACAATCATGGTTCTACCAATTTCTTAGCATTTTAACTTTGCAAACTGACATCTTTCTTCTTTGTTGTTCTTCTTAACAGTTTTTTTCTTTGAACAGTTTTTTCACTGAAAGGTATTTAGGAAACCTTGTCCAATAGTAATGACAGATAATTGTAGAGTGGGTCTTTGTTCTATTCATGGTTAGCTGCCTCCTGTGTAATGTTGCGTAACTGTCAGGTTTATGTATTTTGTTTGAAACTTATCTTGGTGCAATTAGGCTGTAATTGGTTCCTGGGGTAAAATTAATTTATTTCTCTGTGTTCTCTCTGATTATCAGCCACCTTGCCACCTTAAATAGATTATGATTATGTATTTGATTTTGAGAGGATTATATAAGCTTCTGCAACTGGTGTTTATTAGTTATGTGTGCAGATTTTGCCACTGCAACCATTGTTTTCTACGTAGAAATGCTAGTTTTGCCATTTCACTACCAAGTTCAGCCAAATTTGCCTCAAAAAATTTTAGGTTTGTAGACGTATTTGTGAATATATTAGCAAGCACATGAAGAGGAAATTAGCGGTTGAGTCTCTTCTCCCCACTAATCTCAGCTTCATTTGGGCTGCTGCTGTTCACATATTTCTGACACTTTATACTCAATTTGGGATGTTTGGTGAAATGAAGAGAAGATGGAGGAATCATGGAGGAGAGTGTGTTGAGGTCACTGGTTAAGGAAAACAAACCAGGGCAATAATTTATAGGAAATTAGTCTTCATTGGTTCTGCTGTTCCAGAACAACTTTGTTGAAAACAAATAATTTTAGTTTGCTTTCTTAATAGCTTTTTGCAAGACTTGTTGCATTATATTGCAAAACGCAAAGGTCTGGGAGTTTATAGTGTGTGTTCAGCATGGGCTCTCAGACACACAAAGATTGCAAGAAGCAGCAGAGGGCAAATAGCCAAGACTCACAAATGATAGAAAATGACAATGTGTATCAAAGCTCAGAATGTGTAACATCTCGGAAAACCACAGAGCTGGCCCTCAAAAAGCCTACATGCAAAGGACCATCTGCAAGGATAAACAGGGCAGGGGTTGATTTATAAACTCTGTTCTAAGTGCTCTGAATTTTATGTGTTTAACAAGTTAAACAATCTAGGTTACATTAAAGGCGGCAGATGTTACTCATGTTTAAATAACTTTTTGGCCTTTTTTGTGGAGCTCAGTGTAGGGGATAAGGGCTGAGAAGGTCCACCTCACATTCTTTAACTTAGGTTTTAGCCATTGCTCAGTCTCCTACCTCTAGAAGTGAAGTGTTTTCACTGAATCTTCCTGTATTTAACTTGTCCTGGATCAGATAGCATTAGCAATGGTTTAAATTTCAACTGGCTTAGGAGAGGGAGCATCTTTATGACAGGTCAAAAAAACCCAGTGTGTCAGGCACAGAAGACTGCTGTCAACAGGGAGGACATGGATGTTAGAGAGATACAAGACTTCTTGATGGGAGCACCATAGAAACACAGTGTTTGATTATGGATATCTTGAACAATTGTATTGCCAGTGCATTGTTCAGTCTTCCCTGTGGGTTCTCCTGCTTGGAGCCAGTTCTGCATGGTAGAAGTTTATTTGGTTTTAGCTGCTGCTGCTGGGATCTGAAACATGAAGATCACTGGTTTGGGGCAATGCCAGTGGATTGACTGCTTCCCTACCACTCCAGAAAATAGATTAATTCCATTGAGAATATTGAGCACTTTGCCCACACAGTGATCAAATGGATTTTTTCCTTCTGTGGGTTTGGTGTGGGTTTGGGGGTTTTTTTGTGTGTTTTTTTGTTGTTGGGGTTTTTTTGTGGTTTTTTTTGGTTTTTTTTTTAGCAACCCCTGTCTCAAAGGGCTGAGAAGTCGGTCAGTATTTAAATAGCTTTGTATCTGGTGATACCTTCTCATTTTTCTTACTCTCAGGGGTCAGCATTTCTCCCTACTGCTGCTGAATTTTGCTGGTCATCACTGACACTGGAAGATGCTTCCTCCAATTCTAAGCCTTGTGATATGAGCTCTGAGACTAGCTCTTCAGCTTCAAGAGTGTGTGCCCTCTTATTCTTGAGTACACATAAAGTAACATGTCTGGGAGCTGGGTACTTCTTAAAATGTTAGAGTCACCTTGTTTTAGGATGTGACTTGAATGAGTGCATGGTACATCACCGCAAGCCAACTTTGCCACCAGACAAGGTTAGGAATAATAATGTATTTTGTATAGCAGCATATAGCTTGGGTACCAGACTGCAGAAACATAAAGTTACAAAATATATTAAGGTACATTTAAAGCCCCATCTCCCCCCACACACCCCAGTCTTCCTTTGCTGCTTCAGCTTCTCAGTTGCCATTTGGTTCTCTTTTCTGAAGTTGAAGTCTCTATTAATATAAGAACTTATTTTTAAATTGCTTCCTCCCCTACTCTCTTGCCCCTTTCCTTAGGTATAAGAACATAATGCTCATATTAGGGCAGGAAATACACTGTGAAGTAGATGCTGGACTGAAATGCAGAAGACCCTAAACTGCAGATGGCCTTCTTTTTCAATTTCCCTTGCAGTTAGAGACCTCAGTTTTTGCAACATGTGGTCTCTTTGCAGACCACAAAATGAAAAGACTTAAGTTAGCTTTTTAAAAAAATTTTTACTGTATGCTTAAGGGATGGGATCTGATTGTACACCTGTTGAAATAAATGGGTCATTTGGGAAATGGTTAGCTCTTCATTTATTGTAATGTATGTTCTGTACATGCATAGCTACAAGGCAGTTATGCCCTTATGTGTGTGTGTGTGAAGATTCCAAGGAAGAAGGCTGCACTGAAGTACACATCTGCAGTGTCAGACTGAACAGTCACAATTACATTTGGACTAAGTAGATACAGGAGTAGGAGTAGTTTATTTTGAAGTTTATCTGATGATTGCACTTCAAAGAACCATATATTGGAACAAGTTGGTACTCTTAACACAGTAAGAATAGTAAGACTGAATATATCCATTAGTGGAAGCAAATAAAAATCAGAGTGATATGAAATGGGAGTACTGGGAAATATGATTAGATATATCTGTTGAGGTTTCTAAAGATTACTGCCTGGTCTACAGAGAGCTGGCTAAGTATATTGCACTACTTCCTTCTTCCAGCTGTTATTTAGAGTAAAAAGGAGCTAAAATTAAGTGTTTCTTAGATAAACAGTCCTGTAGTTAATCTGATTAATGCTGATTTCTTCATGATTATAAGTAGGAATGAAAGTCTTAAGATAGCCAATTAATATCCAAGTAGATATGAAACCTACTTTATTCAAATATGTGACCTAGAATCAAAAACTTCTAAAATTTCTGGGGATTTTTTTTTTATTTTACTGTTTTTAGTACAAGGAATACTTTGTTCCATAACTTAGGCTTCCTGGTTGCCACGGTTATGGCAAAGATTAATTTATAATTTTTTTTAAAGGTAGCAAATGTAAACTTTTTCCAGGAGAGATCTAGATGTTTCTTCTTTTTTCCCCCCAATTACCCTATGTAATACTCATTAGCAAAGCAATAAGCTGCATACCTACTCTCTTTAAAATGTAAAAATGATCATTTACTAAATATAGAAACATATGTATTCCCCTAAAAGGTGCCAGCTTTCTTTAATGTATTAATATAAGGAGTAAACCTGCTGTTAAAAAAAAAAACTGTTTAAAGAAATACTCTTGGTGGGAATTTGTGCCATTGAAGGTATTGTGTATAGTTTTGTATAGCTATTGGATAGTCTTGTATTTAAAACCAAGGTCTTGACTAAAATGACCTTGCAAATAAAGATGATAAATTTTTAAAAGAAGTCTTTCCACTTGTGAACTGGATGTAAAGAAGAGACCGAGTATCAGAAAATGAGAGATCTTGGTTGGATTGTTCTTTCATTCCTTTAGTGCTCAGTTACCGTGGTGCTTTAGGAGGATAGCGTAGCTACAAGAGAAATGGTGCTGGTGTTGTGATGCCATTGTTAAGCTTTTTCATGCGTTTCCAATACAAATGATGTACATTTCCTTTTGTGATAACTCTCTAGGATTTTCTTTACATACCTAGGAGAGATGCTCCCATTTTAGAAAGCCAGAAATATTTAAGAAGGCTTTATAGTCTCTTGTGTTTTGTCCATAACTATTGCAGGAACTACATAGCTTGCTTTCAAGGCCACCACTTTGCTAACATACCAGACTGGCAGCTTGTCAGTTCAAGCCGGTAATTTAAATCTTTGGTGCTAGTCAAAGCTGTCAACTTAATAACAGCTTACTGCATAAACAAGCTTGGGGGACTTATTCTAGGTCATTAGTATGGGAATTTTCACATACTGAATTGATGTTTATCACTGCAGATTATTTGAAAAGCTAGACTTGTTTGAAGGAAAAGTAGTAGTTTACTTAAACAGCTCTGCATTATGTGCATAGCCTCAATCACTGGAATGGGTAGTAGTAGTCCCTTCAGAAATGGAGCAATATTAAAGAGGTTAAGTTTTGATTTTTGAGGAAGTAGAGGGTCATCTTTTTTTTTTTTTTTTTTTGGAGTCAAACAGGGCAGAGGAAGCAGATTGGCGTGGTAGACATCTCAGTATGCCATAGTGGGAAAGATCTGCTTTGCAATGCCTTCTATCACCACAGAGGTCAGTAAAGAAGCAGTCCAGGAAGTGGTACTAGTGAGTGAGTAATGGTGCATGTACAGTGATTTAGCTAGTATGACCCAGTACGCTGGGGGCACACACATTATAGTCATCTAAATGCTTAGTAATACTACATAGAAAATAATCAGTACTTCATATTTTTATGCCAAATTTTCCCCAGAGACACCGAAATAGTGCAAAACTTTCTCACAGGTATAAGTAGTATGTCTGCAGTAATTATTTCCATCACCTCAGAACAGTGTTATCCCTTAGAGCGATGAGTAAGATACACTCTACCTCATTTGAAGCAAAAATTGAAGAGCAAGTGGTCAAAGGCAGTAGTTGTAGTGTAATCAGTAGCTAAACTCCCACCTGTGTTTGAAGAATGTGCTATGAGGCTCTAACTGTGCAATTCAGGAGCTGGGTTTTGTCTTGCTCTCTGATTACAATCAGTCACAGCCTGTGCACCATCAAGAAATGCAGCAAGACACCAGTTCACTAGTTTGACACAGTGGTGTTTTGAGTCTACCCAATCCTTATGAAGCCTTAACAGTTAGCGGTGACCACTTGTTAAAGGGCTGACTGGCATGATTCTCCCTAGTTTGTAAAGCTGAACAGGATCGTGCCATAATGCTTTAGTAGGAGGAAATTTTGCCTGCATATTTAGAAATATGATATTTTAAACAGTGAACAATTTGACTAGCACTTTTACAAGCTTCCTTATACAGTAAAAAAAAGTAGCTGTACTGTCTGGAAGCATGTAATTGTTGAAAACAAGAGCATATACTATATAATGAACTGCAGCTATGATAGTAAAATAAATTAATATTTTCTAGTTACCAGTTTAACTTTAGATTACAGTCAGGACTAATTGTGTTCATTTTGCTGCAGAACAGTATTTCAAAGGGAAATTGTTCTTCCTTTTTTCTTATTTCTCGTTTGCTTTATGTATCTTTTAAATTTTTTAATAAATAAAATATGCCCGAACAGATGATGTGTTCTAGTTAGCCATATATAGCTACACTAAAGATCTGAAAGTTCCCTTGTTAAAAGTCTTAAATATTTAATTTCTTGTCTGTATAAGCAATTTTTAAGTTTCTGTTACATGAAGAGTTTCTCATATTTTCTCTTATTATTTTGATTTTTGAAATATTAGATGAGTAAAGCAAAGAGATTCCTTTTCCAGCTGAAGACATGGGATGTTGGGAAAGGTACAGCTGCTTAATCTGTTTTCAGAAATCAGGCTGAAGAATATAAAAAGTAAATACTGTCAGAAACATTGAAGAAAACGTTATTTAAGCCTTTTATGCTCTGGTCAATGCAGATGAAGTCATGTAGATTCTTTTACTTAATGTGCCCCTTTAATGGTCCTGCTGGAAATTGACTTCTTGGCAGCTGTACAGTGCAGAATAAGATGGATAAAGTTCTGTTCCTGTTTCAAAATACTGTAAGTGTGAGCATGTCACAGTTCTACCAAGACAAATTCAGTCCTTTATTCTTATCAATTTTATCCATTCGATGTTAGTTAAACCAACTATTAATGAGAGCACATGTGAAAAAAGCTTAACTTTGAAACATTGCTTGTTAGTACTTTCTGGAGTGGAATTTTCTTTCTCCCCTGGATTCAGACCCTGATGAGGAGATAGAAGGATTTAGCCCTGAGAGTCATGGGTTCGTGGTGAAAAACTGCATTTAACTCCTTTATTTCTTCATGAAGGTCTTGCTGGGTCTTCAGATTATGTTGCATTTTGCAAGAACCTTGATCCCATGGGTTACCTGAGTACTGGACATGCATGCATATTTGTAGCCATGGGGTCAATTGATGTCTAATTGGTTCAGTTTTAGCAAAGCATGTAATGTGCTTAACTTCATCCTGGTTAAGCAAAACATTGAAATCTTATGTGTAGATACTCATGAATTCACTGTGGTTCAGTGGTTACAGGTGTTCCAAAGTGCTTTACTGAAATGACACTGCAGTCCCTAATGCAAATCTCCCTTGTTTCCAGTTCCCAGTATGAGCTGACAGCTGATTAGAAGTCAATTATCATTTCCTATGATTTGTCTCACACCCTTGAAGATTCAAAAGTACTGGAATGTTTGCGAAAGTAGCAAGCCAGAACAGTGCACGCCTCCTTATGTGGCATGACAAAATGACTGAATGGCTTGTTTTTTCCTCTTAAAGCTTTGCAGATTTGTAGCTACCACGACTTTAATGATGAATAAGAACTACCCACACAAGGAAAGAGATCTAATGGTGGCTGAAGGCAAGCAAAATTGAATATATGCTCCATATAAGGCAATGTGTGGGAGACACATTTATTACACACTGAGTATCTGAGCAAAACCGTGTGTTGTGTTTCCTTAGGTTCTCAACAGGAGATGTGTAGAAGCAGCAGTGATGACAGGCCTGGCACTCAACTGCAGCATAAACAAGAAGTCCTTGTTTGACAGAAAACACTATTTCTATGCAGATCTGCCTGTAAGTATGCAGTATAGCTGGTTCCTTTACGGCTCTAGGAAGGGACAAGTCTGGAGTACGGGTGGTAATAGGGGATGAGTGAAGAGATGCTTTTTCTGGGTTCAGTCAGTGTTCTGACCCCAACAGGATGCTGTGCTGTGCCCTGATGAATAGACAGCTGTACCCTGGTGCTCACTGATTGCATATGATTGCTCTGATTGCTGACTCCTTGCTTAGCTGCACGAATCCAGTAGCTTAATTTAATTGAATTGGGAGCTGGAGCTGCTTTGCCCCTTAAGTTCTCCATTCCTGGTGTTTAGTACTAATTGTCTGTTAGGGTAAAAGCAGTCTGATAATAGTCCTTCATTTAAAGAGAATGTATAACAAACACAAGTTCCAGTGGTATAAACATAATCGTGTCTTTTTTGTGTGTACTTAGGGACCTAAAAGTATTTAATTTCCCTTTAAAACTTTCTCAGTCAGTAGTTCCAATAACTGTAAAATAAATAAAAAAGAGAAACTTTGCAGTATGATTTGTTGGTAGCTTTCATATTTGGTAAGTGTCACTGGAAGTCAAGTGCATTTTGCTGCACTTGATATGGGTGTAGAAATACTGAAATCAATTAAGAATCTGACTTCTGTCATTGCAACATGATGCAGCAGTTTTTGAGCCTTTTTTCTATTTTAATGAAATTAAACCTTTCTAATTTTGAACATGTATTTTTTTTCTGACAGCTTATTTGTACTGAATATTCAGTTTAACACTAACCTGTCAAAGGGAGGACACTAGTTTTACTTCCTCTGATTTTGGGGTGAAGATCTGATGACTGCATTGAAAGAAAAAAAAAATCTGTTTCTATTTTATCTGAGGAAGATCAGGCATGTTAACTTATCCTCTCTTTAGGTGAGGTGGCTGGGACATCCAGAGAAGCAGAGTGGGAGATTTCTCAGGTCCCAAATTAATGTGTAGAGGTGCTGTATTATTAACCAAACTACTTTCTCTCCCGCTCTTTTGTTCAGACATTGAAAATGTTTTAAAGTTACACAAAATGTACTAAAATAGAATTGCTTCCCACCTTAGAAAGCAAATTGTGTTATAGTTGTCCACCGGAGACCTGGATCTCAGAAGAGATTTCTGTTCTGTTTTCTTCTAGGTTGTGAACTTGTGGCTCTTAGTGAAGTTTATGTAATTACTGTTTGATTTCTGGGGATAACTTTGCTAGTATTTGTGAGACACTAAGAGGCCCTTTTTTGGGGGGGTCTGTAATTAGCTACTGGGAATGTGAAATGCAAACTTACCAGTTTGAATTGCCAGCACTTCTTTATTTTACTTGTAAAACTATCTTAAAGCACATTTCCAGACCTGAAGGAGAAAAAAATGAAATAGCGGGAAATAAACATGACTTCGAAATTCCTTTACGCGTCATAAACACCAAAAACATCACAGACCTGTTTGCAAGGCACCTTTGGTGCTTCTGCTGTTACACTGAAAACAACTTCTCATATTCTTGTGATGTCTGCTGCTATCAGTCTACTCCATAGAAGCTACATGGAAGAATGTTGTTATGGGAAAGAAACCACATCCATGTGTTTCAAGAAGAATGAGGTGGAAGAAGGTGTGTACAGCACCAAGTGGGCTGCCATTGTCTGCAGATGTGAGTTACAGTATCCTCTGGTCAGATAAGACCAAATAAGACATTTGGTCAGGGAGATGCTGACACATTTTACTGGGTTGAAACATGTAATTCTGGCTTTCTACTGGGTGACTTCTGGAGTTTAAGCACTGACAATAAACTCGCCAACCTGCATTTCATAGTGAAACAGTCTAGTCAGGAGCCCTGTAATAAAATGCAGAGTTTAGGCTAATGAGCTGTATAGAACAGATAAAATAAATCCAGCTCTTAGGGTCATTTGACAATGGGATTATTGTTACTCCTGAAAATGGGGCTTTGGATGGGAGATGGGATTCTTGTTATTTATTGTCACTCACTATTTCAGGCTTTAAAAAAATCATTTTAATGAGAAGTTTTAGGAGATGGGAAGAGCTCTGTGATTAGCATAGGCTGCATAGAGTCAGTTATTTTATTTTTCTTATAGTGATTATGGCTAGAAGGTCGTGCACTTCATTGCGTATATAAATTGAGCTGTTCACAGGGCCAGACCATTGTTCTCCATTCCAATGCACTGTCACCATCTCTACATTTCAGAGTAAGCTTGTCCTCCCTGCAAAATATGCAAATACTCCTCCCGATTCATTAAAGTCTGGCAGGATTTTTTTTTTAATTCTCACCACTGGGGGCATGATCGGGTTAGAAAGGAGGAAGAGATGGGGCCGCTGCCTCAACAGAGTAATTGATTCAATTCTATGTTTTTACATCATTGCAGTTATTCCAACTGGCAGCCCCTTTTCTGGCTAGCAGTTTCCCCTTTGAGTGGAGTCCCAGGCATGAAGTAGCATTTTTCAGATGTGTGTCTTATGTGGGGTTGCAGTGTCTATCTTTTAAACTGCTACATAGTGAAATTGATCTTTCTCATTTTCTTGATTTCCCCCTTTCCCTCTCCCTCCCCTCCCCTCTAATGAGTAAAGTTCTGAACAGGCAGAGAGAGATATTCAGCCTGATGGGAGGATGAGTGAGTCCCAGCTTGGGGATGGAGGTACAGTAACTGGCTTCAGACAAGATTTAACATGATCACAGAACCACAGGTGTGGAAAAACCTCTTCTAGTCCATTTCCTGCCCCAAGGCAGTATCAGTGAATTTTTTGTCGTCCTTGGCAAGTGGTTGTGCAGTTGATTTTTGATTGTTTCTGCATTAGTATAGTATCTTATATTTGCCTGTATTGAGGAGCGCTCTTATTTTTTTCCAGACTTCAGCTTCTCACAGTTATGTCAAATTCTAGCCCCATGTTCTAGCTTGCCTACATTCCAGCTAAGCAAAATAACTCTGAATTTACATGTGCATGTGTTTTATTCTCTTATATAGGTCACTATGGAAGATGTTGTGTTTCCAGTTTTGTTCTTAGCCTTTGATATTTGCACTTGGGCATGCTGCTGCTTTCTGAAAAGTGAAAGTTTTATTTGAATATAAAGCTAATTTTGTTGACAGGCTGGCTATCAAATCACTCAGCAAAGAGTTCCTATTGCGGTGAATGGAAGTCTGTCGTACAGTCTCTGCGTAGACAACAAAATGAGCCAGATGGTGACAAAAACTGTGAGGATTAAACAAATTCAGCTGGAGCAAGACAGTGGAAAGAGTCTCCATGATGACACAAGAAGCCAGACTCTCGTTGACTTGAATAGGGCTGGTAGGCTTTGGTTATTTTCCTATTTTCCTTCTCCTTTCTGTGTAAGATGAGTCCTTAAAGGTAAACGGGTGACAGAGAACAGGTGAAAAACAAAAACAGCCTGTTGTCTCTCTACTTGAAAATAAAAATTTGTCAAAATGACCATTAGACTTGAAACAGGGGACTACTTGAGTTTTTTTAATGGCGAGTGGACCTTTCCCATTGCTGTTTGTTGATGGCAGTTGGCGATAGCAAGTTAGAAATCCGTTGGCTCCAGTTTGCTCAAAACTGTATGTCAGTCACATACAGCCATTCAGCTGTTTAAGCTCTTGCCACTGTATGCGTTGTATTTTAAAAAATAAAAAATTACAGACCTAGTGAATCAAATTTGTGTATAGAAGGAGCAGCTGTTGGAATTTGTCAGTGCATGAGTCAGACATTTCTTTTAATTATTATCTTTGAAAAAATGTAGATTTTTTTCTTTAAACTTTGAAATTGTAAAGTGAATGAGCCAAATTAGCACACAACATGAGCAGCAACTCGGATGGCTTAGCCTAACTGGGACACAGTGCTCCCATGTGTCCTGTGGCTGCTCATATTCTTTGAAAGCTGGATCCTGGAGCTAAAAACTAGAGTACATCTGTTTAGAGTTCTGTCTGTTCCAAAATTAGTTTAAGATAAATAAATTTGAATTTGGAATCAGATTGACTTTAAATGGGAGTTCTCCTAGAGAAGGGCAGAAGAGAATTGTGTCCTTCTTATCTGCATGTCATCAAAGGATGGAGGACTGTCTCCCATTTGTCTGTTCCTTTAAAAAAATAGGAAAAGTTTTTGTAGCAATCTGCAGCTAGGCCCATAGTGACAGTTACTAAATAATACATGGGGGTTTATTTTTTTTTCAGAAAAAGCCCAAGTGCTTTCATGTGTTCAGCCAGTTGCACTCTAATATGCCAAGATCAAAAGCTATTGTTGAAAATCTCCTGTCTCTTTCCCTGATAGGAGTCGGCCTCATGGAGGTTGTCATGGAGCCTGATATGTGCTGTGGGGAAGAAGCAGCTGCAGCAGTCAGAGAGCTTCAGCTCATTCTTCAAACACTTGGGAGCAGCCAGGCAGTCATGGCAGGTACAGAAGGGGGAAGGGCATGTTCCCTTGTTAACAGTAATTCTCTGCGTTTGCAGGAGTTTTGCAGCTTCTGTTTATTTTGCTCTGTGGTTACTTATAACGCATAGCCTTTTCTAGCTGTTGTTTTTACATTTCTCAGAGCCTGTCCTAATGTCTGCTGTGCTTCAGGTGTCCTTATGGGCCTGCCTCCCTCTGCAGAGATTTGCAGTGCTAGATTTTATGTTGCCTCACACAATAATTTTACAGGATAAACCTCTGCAGGAAGGAATGTCCGCCAGGGTTTGTATGATGTTTCTCCCAGTTTGTCCTCATCTTGTTTGCCACAGTGCTGCAGCACAGAAGATCTGTAGTAAGGATTAGTTGCAGAATATGGGAGCGTGGACCATCTTGTAAGTTGTGTGTCAGGTCTCAGCTAGTCATAAAATAGGTGTAGGCAGTAAACTTGTGCTGGTGTCATGGGTGAGATGGGGTAAATGACACCACAAATGCAGACGTGGGTGCTGTGTTTAATTTAAGAACCAACAAGACTGCAGCTTTTACCCTGCTCATTCTGTCTCTCCCTCCCCTCCAGCATTATGTTCACTAGGTTTCAATTTCTCTTCCCACTAGGGGGATCACTGCTGGTCTGGGGAGGTGAGCCAGAAAATTTTGTTGATCTGTGCTGTGCAGCAGGCTTGCAGGTACTGGTCTCAGGTGTTAGAGGACAAGGTCCTTTGGCAGCCCCTGGCACTTGTCTCCATGCATCTCTCTGATCTTTGGGCTCCTCCCCTTCCTCCAAGATCTCTCTAGCCAAGATCACTGCTATCTTTCTGAGACTATTTCCTCTTCTGGGAACCCCTGCTTTTGGCACCAGCTCTTCTTCCTGGAGCCCTAAGGCTCCAATTTTCCCAATAGGTGATGTGCGGAAGCACAGTGTGTGATCAGCCTCCTAACTGGTGATTTTTGTCTCATGTCTCTCTATTAATTGGAGGATTCAGGTCATGCCATCTTTGCTCAGTCCTAATGTTACCAAAATTTACAACCAGCCCATGGTAACAGCTAGCAAATAGCAGGCTTCTGCTTGAGAGTTTAAAAGTACAGTTTTGGGTATTCATCCTCTCCACCCATACACCCAATTATAAGCTAGCTATTAGTGTTCACAGTGTGAGCTATATTTTTGCCTGTGACAGTTGGCCTTACTGTTTGGCAGCAGATTCGGTCCATAGTATAAGTGGATGCATCTCCTAGAGAACTGAGTCAGAGTGGCCCATGAATCACCCAATAAATGGGATTCATAAATGTTGGCTAGTGATGCAAATCAAATTTAATGTAGGGGGAAGTAATAATTGCTAGACATTATATATGTCTCTGAATCTTTTCTCTCACTAGTGTTACACATGTCCAATGGGACACAGTTGTTAATATTAAGCATCCAGTTTGTGGACATACATATATAACATAACTTATTACTATTGAATTTGGCCCTAAGATTGCCATCGGAACTGCACTATGATATCTTTTATCACAGTAAGATTTCTGACTTTAGAGGAGAATTCCAGTGTTAGGAATAATAAAAGTATTTGGATTTTTTTAAAGGTGGTGTTTTTAGGAGCTTTCTGCTGTGGTTTTCCTGCATCATAATTGCTTTCTTTAAAATAAGGTCTTTACATTCTCATATTTTACCTTAATTCTACTTGTGTGTTCAGTGAAAACAAGTGCCTGGTTTTATCAGGTGTTATTTCATTATTTCATTGCAAAGTGAAAGGAAAAGAAGCTTGCCTTAAAGTGGGCATAAAGGAAAAAAGCTTTTTTAAGAACATTTGGGGCCTGGCTCTCCTTTCATTTAGGCCTGATTGACTTCATTGTCTTGTCACTTTGACACCTACATCCAAATAGAAGCAGGTCATGTCTCAAAATGAAGCAGGGGCAGGACAAGACTATTCGTCTTCTGGAACGAGTACTCATTTCACCCCAAAGAGGGAGCACATGCAAAACACTTCTCTCTCAAGCGAAGTTGGATCATTCCAGCACCTTTGTCCTTCATTTGCATGGCTGGCAAGACTCTATGAAGACAGAAGAAATTAGTGTGCTATCATCCAGCCTCCTTTTATAAAGTGTACCAAGGGCTCTCTCATCAATTTAGAACTATTGACCAGAATGGATTCTGAAGCTGTAGATGTCTTCACGGGTTTAACTCTGAGCTATTTTGCACTCTCTTTGATAATGCTAATGTATCTAAACAAAGTGTTTGTTTCTTTTTATCTTGAAATTATAAAAAAAAAACCCACCCCAAAACAAAACAAAGAGGAAGGCTACAGATGTTCACTGTGTGATATGGCAAAAGTGATGTTTCTTTTTAGTACAACCTCTCCCGTTTGTTTATTCCTACCAGTTGAATAACTGTGGCAAGCTTTTTCTTCTCAGAAGGGATGTCTTTAGAGGGACAAAACTTAGAAAGATACAATTGCAAGTTACTTGTGGTAGAGTCATTAAAGATCTGTAAGGACATTATTCTGCTTTGGACTAAAAGTGCAGGATGCTTTTATATAACACTTTGTATTCAGTTTTGGTTTTTGTCAGCCAGGGAAATTTGGGGCAGGGGGGAGATTGCTGTTTTTTAAAGAGAGGAAGAAAATTACAAAAAAAATCCACTGCTCACATTTTGTCCTTGAGCTGTAAATTTCCAAGAACACCTTAGTAAATCAGTTCAACGTAGCCGTAAGTTCTTCTGTTCTATGCTAGGGTAGTATATATCCATCAAATTGTAGTTCCAAAAGGTATTTTTATGCTGTTTTTAGAGGAGTGGAAGCTTACAATCCGCCACTTTAAATTGCTTGTCTAATTCTGCCCTTTGTTTAAGAGCTGTGAATCAGAAGCTTTTTTCACTATATGGCTTAGAGGATCTGTGCAGCACTGCACAATGCAGTTTTCTCTGAGAAGAATTATAAGCAGTATTTTTTTAAAAATAAGTATTCTCAGAAAATTTTGAATGATTGGAGGAAGAGTCTTGAGGTGGAATCACAAACAGAATGCTATGATGAGGTGGTTGTTACTCCTTTCTGAACGTATGGAAGTCTGCTATTAATGTTCTGCACATAACGTGCAGTTTATTAAAGCCTGACAAGGTTTTTACTCTAGTTTACAGGGAAGACTATTCTGTTGATGAAGTTTTCTTTCACAGAGGGTCAGCTGAGAGTGGATGCCAATGTTTCTGTGCATCACCCTGGAGAGCCTTATGGAGTGAGGACTGAAGTGAAGAATATCAATAGCATACGATTCTTGGCAAAAGCAGTAGGTAAATGATGGTTACGTTATTACAGGAGCATTGTAGATATTTTATGTGGTCTGATATGAAACAGGTCAGGGTCCTGAGTGCAGTAATTGGCCTTAAATGCCCTGACTTGCTTCATCTGGGTGTCCCCCATCCATGCACCTTGCCCATTGATCCAGAAGTTCCATTTAAGCTCAGGCTGGGGCCTTCAGACTTTGCTTGAGCTGCATCACAGGTGTGACAGTTTTCAGTCCTGTCTTCTGATGGGCCTTGGACCTGTTCAGTAGTCTTGTTCCCAGTACTGTCTCTGGACTTTCCTCCTGCTGCTTCTGACTGAACTCCCTGGATGGACCCTGGACCCAACTCATCCCCTCACCTGAGCCTGTCAGTGGACCCTGTTAATAGCACATGTCTCTGCCCATGCTGTTCAGACCAGTGGGACCGCACCAGGCAGTGGGAGCTCTGCCTCTTCTGTCGTCACCCTTGGCTCCTGGCACGTCCCCCTTTGTGGAGCAGCCCTGCTCTTGTTGCTCCCTGACAGAATATACCTTAGCATGGGGATAGCAACCGTGTTAGTCTGCAGTGTTTTTGCGGGGTTAACCCTCTGCCTGCAAGAAGAATAAAGCAAATGATTCAATGCCTAGCATGTTTAGTGCAGAAATACGTTAGTAGTAGCTGTGTCCTCCAACGCAGATGATTGCTTTCCACTGAGTACGGTAGGTGGTGTGTTATGAAGTTCAGATGCAGCTTTGGTATCAGCAAGAAAGGATGATTATTACATCTCCAAAAGAAAACTCAACTGGGTAATAGGACAGTCACTAGCAATGTATGGCTTGGCTGCAGTGCCTGGGAGAAAATGTTTTCTATTTAATGGGAATGAAAGAAGATGAGGAAAACAAGCAAAAAAAGAAGCAGTGCTGGAGAAAGAGACAGTGACTGATAATTCTGCCTGTAACTACTGCTGTTTATTTCATTAAGGTTAAAACAACAAACTATTCCATTATTGCATAGGAGTGAAAAATGAAATAGTGGAGTGTACAAAAGCTAGTAGTGCAGCATAACAAGCTTATTATTTTTCTTCTGTTTCTGTCAGACTATGAAATACAGAGGCAAATCGAAGAACTTGAAAATGGAGGAACAATTCTGAATGAAACAAGAGCCTTTGATTCCAAGCTTGGGTGAGTTTTTATTTTGGAGGAACATCAGGAACAGCAGCTTTAGAGTGCCAGGGATACCTAGTAATATGATCAGGAGAGGTAATGTAGTATTGCTCAACTTCTGTCTTCTAAAGCTAATGTTTACAGGCATAGTCTCCTCACAGGCAGTAATATATTCTTAAAGTCGAGGCTTTTTCACAACAGATTGTGTGCTATATCAAGCAGTGTCCATGTGACATACACACATTCTTTGAAGCAGCCTTAGGAAGCTCTCTGGATCTTCATGAGGAGAAGTTTTTGGGTTTTGTTTTTGCCGTAAAACTAGTCCTGTGGTGTACTACTTACCACATCTTACTTGTTTTGTTTTTATTTCAGGTGCACTGTACCAATGAGAGACAAAGAAGGAAAACAGGATTATCGGTATTTTTTTTTAATAAAGTTAACGTTTCGAGAACTGAGAATTTGTTTCTTAAGTATAGTCAGAGTAATGAGCATATAAAGTTAGTCAGCATAGTGAGTATGTTTTGGAAGTTTACTTTCCACTGGAAGGGGAAGAGACCTGTCAAAACTGTCTGAGCAGTTCAGATCTAGAACTGTGTCTCATCTCTGCTAAAACCCATAGACCTTTCCCAAAAACTAAGCTGGAGTACCGTAGCTCAATGTGGGTAAGTTGAAGGTTTACTTTGTGGCCAGTACACACGTCTTCTTAAGAACGGCAGACAAAAAATCTAAGAATATTGTGAGTTAAGCCTTACTCCCGCTTTAAGAAAATGCTGAGGGAAATGATTTTCAGATAGCTGGCCCTGCTATTTAAGTCCATGCTTAAATTCTGTGATCATGGATCACAATCACTATTTGAAAATCCTAACTACTACTGAAAGGTGCAGCATTCATAGGCAGGCTTCTACCATTAAATCTTTGTAGACCTAATGAAGACGTTTCCTTGTGAAGTACTTCTTGCCTTCCACCAGTGTGAGATGACAGCCATCAAACCATAAACAACCACCCAAGAAGAATTTAGCCAGAGGGCCGGGGAACAAGGCATGGGTCGTCTTGGAAAGCAGCACCGCTGGGAACAAGCGCTGAGGCAATGCTGCAAAGCAGCAGCACAGCTGCTTGATGCCCTAGCATGGGAGGTAGTCACAGTGGCGTCTGGATGGGATGGGGAAGAGTGATGCAGCTCAGTAACTGCTGATTGCTCTGGGCACCCCTTCTTCTGCTCTGTGCATGCCTGCCTCCTCCTCTCGTTAGGGCCATCTTAGTGCTGATCCTCCCAATAGTTCCCTAGTTTGCATCCCATAGACAGTCTTCCTGTTACTCCCAGAGTTCACTTCCCAGATGGAGAATTGTAGTTCTGCAGGAGAACTTCAGAGCCTCTTAGCTTTGCCATATCTGTGTTCCTGTTAGATCTACTTATCTATATTCTAGCCTGATCTTACTAGAGCAGAGCAAGGATTTTGGAAATTTCCCACAAACTTTAAATTTAAATCTGCTCTTTAAATTCTTGTTTGTAGAAATGCAGCAGAAAAGGCAGTGATCATTTTGTGAATAGGGTAGGGGCTGACATAAGGCTTATTTAACAAGACTAGTTGGAACAAAGGCAAAAGAAAATTCATGAAAAACTAGGCAAAACTGGTGAATCTAAGATATTTCAAATAAAGACCAGAAAGATTATTACTATTACTAAGACTATGATCAGTATTAAACTGTGTTTTTCAGCTTGTTTGTAACTTACAGCAGTAAGCACATTTTACATTAAACTTAAAATCTATGTTTAGGCAGATTTGAAATAAAATTTATTATAGTAAAGGTAGAGGGTGCCCAGTGTCCTTTCTTCTGATATTTTTTTTGAACCCCTCATTTGATCATGTAAGAGTGAGGTTTCTGCTTCAATCGCAGTTATTTGAGTGGTTTGAATTGGTCTTCTCTTTAAGGGAACCTTTTGTTCTGTGATGGCACCCTGCTGAGCGCAGTAACTTTGCTTTTAGCACAGCATGAGATTTCACCAAGATTTTTGAAGTTAATCTGGAAAAGGTTACAACCTGCCCAGATCACTCCTGTCAGCTGGCTGTCAATCTGGGTTTTACCCTGCAGTCCACTCCCGCTTTTGTCCAGATCCACAATTCATGCTTGATGCCAAAAGGAGTGGGTTATTTCCATATCTGTTCTTATTGTTTTTACTGGATTTTTTTAATTATTGTTTTGGGTGCAGAAGTGTTAATTACCCCTTTCCTTTCATCGACTCTTTGACAATCAGTGGCAAATACTCAGAGAATAGAGGCATTGCAGCAGTTCAGGGGCTGATCTCTTACTACTTAACAGTGATATACCAAGTCATGAATTTTTACTATTTTGTTTAGTCGAAATAGCCATACAACTTCCAGGTAAGTATAAATTTGTGATATAAATTTTATTCCTTGTTGTTTAGCTTCTGACTGAAAATAGTTATAAAGGAGGTTTTTTTTTTTTCATTTTTACTAGGTTTATGCCAGAGCCAAACCTTCCTCCTCTAATTCTGTACGATGCAAAATCTTTGCCAGCTAATATGAACCATCAGCAAGTGGTAAATATTGATTGGATTCATGAGAGACTTCCTGACCTCCCCAGTGTGAAGAGAGCAAAGCTTGTTGAACAGTATGGAATTCTTCCTGAACACAGCTTCGCCTTATTGGTAGGTCTATTGATCAAGTGCTAAAATAAGCCTAGAAACTTCAAAGTTGCACGTTTTTTGAAAAGATTTACAAATGCCATATTAATCAGCTGTCAGTTTTCATGGATGTTTTTTAGTTGGAAATATGTCCAGTGCATATTCTGTACTTCAGAGCCATATACATAGAATGGTGGGGAAAAGAAACCATACACAGTGCGCCTAGAAGTGTTTCTCGTGCAAGGTGCAGTCAAATAACTATTATTTAATATTGATCTTGTCTGTCTACTCATGGATGCACCCGTGACTAACTGCAACGGATGTACAACTTCCTGCTGACAAATCCTTGTCTGCAAGTGCCTCCTCTTGTCTGTGGGTCTGGTACAAGGCTGGGCACATTGTCAGTATGTAACAAATTAATAGAGGTGTGTTCCTGATTGCAGAAGCAAAACCCAAAGTTTAAATCTTTCAGCTTCATGTGTGTGTTAATCTGGTTTACACGTTATTTTGGAAAAAAAATTACGTATTTTTAGGTAAATACACAAAATGGATGGACAACATCAACTTCAACCTCACAATGCAATTTACCAGGGATAGGTTCAGAAGAGGGGATGAGAAAGAAATGGATCTGGCAAATATGGATATAAATAAGGAAGTGACAGAAAAATCTCATAACTTCCAAAATTATTCTAAAGGACAATAATCTTCTTAAATACAAACTGCATCATCTCTGTTTGCCAATGATAACTGTGGGGGGGTTAGACATTTCACATAGCCAGTTAAGCTAGGATGGTGTCCTGCTTTGGTTACCTCTGTGACTAATGGAGACTGAAGGGGAAGGACTTATTCAGAGTAAGATTCAGAGCGGAACCATAAGTACTTTAAATTGTCCTCTGGAGGAGTTCCTTTCCTTCAACTATAAAAGGAGCACAGTGCCCCTAACTTAACTACCTAATATTCCTCCTTTGTGTGCCTGTAATTTAATACACTTGTACAAGAAGCTGGTTCTACAGGAAAAAAATGGTTCTTTCTTTTGAGGAAAGCTGTTAGGAAAACTGCTTTTGTGGTGCTGTGCCATTTTAGTGAGTTGCAGATCTTTTACTGTTCAGTGGGAAGGCGAGTCATAAATCTCATCAAAGTCATGAGCCTGCAGTGATAGCATCGAGAGGCATCAGTAGTTCTTACCTTTCTATTTCATTGTATAAGCTGCAAAATGTGATTTTGCCGTCAGTATTCCTATCCATCCGTGCATTTTTTTCACATCAATGTATTTCTCACATATTAAAATAAACAGAGCTCAGAAAGGTAGATAGGTCCTGAACCCTTTTTTCTGACCTTTTTTTCCTTCTTCTCCCCGTCTGTGGTGGGTTGACCACGGCCAGCTGCTAAGCACCACAGCTGCTTGCTTATTCCCCACACCAGTGTGTGTGTGTCTTCCAGACAGGGAAGAGAATTGTAAGAGTTGTTTGAGATACAGACACTTATTTAAGTGAAGGAAAGAGGAAGAGAAAAACCCAAAAGTGATGCAAATGCAGTCACTCACCACGAGCAGACTGATGCCCAACCAGATTCCAACCAATGACAAAGGCTACCTCACCCAGAATCCCCTGCCCTCACTTTTCCTTGTGAGCAGGGTGTTATATATAGGCATGGAATATCCCCTTGGTCAATTTGGGGTAGTTGTCCAGGTTGTGTTGCTGCCCAACTTTGTGCCCACCCTTGGCCTACTCGCTGTGGGGGGCAGAGTGGGGAAAAAGAGAAAGTGCTGCTCAGCAGTAGCCAAAACACCGGCATGTTGTCAGCACTGCTTTAGGCACAAATCCAGAACACAGCACCCTCTTAAGAAAATAAACTCCATCCCAGCCAGACCCAGTACACCCACTCCTTTCACTTGGCATCAACCCACTTCTTGAACGTTTCAGTTTTGCTGGTATTGATGGCTTCTGCTGAGTGGTTCTGTCATCTCTATCAACTAGCCCTATATATTTATCTCATCAGCTGCCCTTTCTTTCCAGCCATTTGCTGAAATTCACTATTGCCTTTGCTTTTTCCCTTTAACTTTTTTTCCGTTTTGTAATGTATAAGATAATTAATGAGCTCCAAGCTGAAATTTGGGATTCAGCTTGTAATAAGATAATGCATCCATTTGAATGCATGAAGTGAATACATTCTTCATTGTGGGTTGTCTTTTATTGTGCATTAGAATGTCAGCGTGTATACTCTCCATAAAAGTTGCTTGCCTGTTCACTGGGAGACTAGTTAACCTTAATTCATCTGAAAACGGTATGTCCGTTGCTGTGTTAAGCTTACATCAGGAGTTGCAGAAGATTGCTGATAGGGCCAGATGCACAAATCTAATGAGCATTCTTTCAGGTTAGAGCGCCCAGGAGTGCTCATTAAATAAACGACAGTAGTAGAGGGATGACTCTAAAATGCAAAATCTCTTTTCTGCGCAAACTTGTTAGAGAAAACATTATGCACCAAAGTTATAATAAAACAATACCATACTTCAGCATGCAGGTTAGTTCCTGAGTTTGCTTCCTGAGTGTCATTCTCATATACGGTAGCTGCCTGTACGTACTGTAGTATTGAGAATCTGAGACTCCTGCTTTGCTTAATTACAAGATGTACTGAAATGGAAGGAGAGCATTACCTATTAATATCTTTATATCTGAAATTTCTTAAGTGTAAACTGATACATTTTTGACAGTTTTGTATAAATTGCAAAAATAAAACAAGTTTCTGATTTTCTGCCTGCAGAACCATTCTTACTCGTAAAGATACAATTCTTTGAGCCACGTAGACTCCATGGTATTTGGATACTCAATTTCTGCATGCAATTTCTACTTTGCTGTGTTAACTGGTAGGGTGGCAAATACCGCAGTCAAGAGGGGTGTCTAACAACTTTGCCAGTTATGGTATTGTAATATTCTTATCTTGCTTCCTGTTGAGTCAAAAAAATAAGATGTATTGGTATAGACACTAATGTGATGTTTTGTTTTCAAAAAGCATGCTGAAGTCTGGGGAGATCCAACCAAAAAATAGATCAGTTGGCACAGTATGGTGTTGGAAAAAATCAGTCTGATCGCTTCCTTTCTCTTCCCAATTCCAAGCCTTCCTGTGCATTTACTGTTTATCTGCTTACTCAGGTAAAAGTGGCCGTTCCACTTGGGCTTTGGCTTATTGCTTTGGTGAAACAATTGCATTGGTGAATCCTTCAAACGATCAAAAGTGGGATGCTGTAGAAGTTGGTTTTGACCATTTTATGTTTATGACATGTTGTTCTCATACATGTTGGTGTGCAGGTGAATTGATGCTTATTTTTAGAACTTAAATCATTTTATAAGAAGCTGTGGGAAAAAGTTTGAACTTTGACTGCTCTGCTTGTTTGCTTTAATAAGCTAGATTTTTCTGGGTTTTTTTATTCCTGACAATCTTGCGCATTTTTGCAGCAGTTGTTACCTCACAGTTGGTGATCGTGGGAACTGTGATAGTGAAAATGGGAATAAGAAAGCAGAAAAAGATATTTTATTTGAGAACATTGATGTGGTTTTCTTCTTCAGTTCTTTGGGAAACATTAAAAGTTTGCATTGCAGACCCAATGTTCCTAAAGATTGTACTCATGGTATTTTGTAAAATAATGTATTGTTTAAAACTCATTTAAAAAGCATCTGAAATCACTCCACTACTAGTTTTTTTGATATCTCAGTACGATTAAATGATCATTTTAAACCATGTTTAAGAAAGAAAGAAGTTTGCATCTGGTTGAAATATTGATGTGTCAGATTTCATGCCAGTGACAGTCTAATGAGTAAGTTACAGCATATTTGGTGTGTAATGGGAGCACCAAGTGGGCTGGATCACAAACATGGTGCTGCAATTCCATATTTCTGGTTTTACTTCTATAAAGATTAAAATACGTTATTCAGAATTGAGAGAGAACAGTCATTTAGCATTCCTGTAAACCAGTATGTTAGAGCATGCAGTGGTTTTGAGCTCAGCTCTATCACAAGGGACGGGGGGTGTGTGTGTGTGTGTGTAGTTGGAATGAATTTGACATGAAGGAAGTTGACCAAAATACAGAACAAACTAAAGTCATGTTCAGGTAGTACAGTGTCTAGAAATTGAAGCTAATCAAGTTTTCCTTGAATTTTTCTAATATGGCAAGAAAATCAGGAAAATGTTTCATTTTTGTCAGTCATTCTGGTGTTTTGACATTCTACCTTACTTGTTTCAGTCTAGCTATTGATGGGTTTTCCTACTCTTTGGCTACAGAAAATGGTAGTCCCTTGAAAAAACCTAAAATGAAATGCAAAGGAAGTTGGGGGAATATGTCTGGTTTTATTTGCACAAGTATTGAGTATGGGGTTTGGTACCTGATGGCAAATGTAAGTCTGTCTGAGTATTCCTGGGCTTTTCTGCTCTTGCTGCCTGGAAATCATCTGATTAAAATGTGAAGGCTGGGTATGTTTGTCCTTGATTTTCAAAGGTCTGGCAGCAGGGTCAGAGCTGTCTGTAGCTCCAGCCAGGCTGTTGGTATCCAGAAATCTGTGTGTGTCCGCTCTCTAGCCTTTACGTGATGAAAGCGTTGGACATACTGCATCTGAGTGGTGTAGCCTGCATTCAGACACATGCCATCCGCAGACGTGGGTTTTTTTTGTGTGCGTAATGTTGTAGCTAGACCTACTCTGCCTGGAGTGTTTGTAAAACCTTCTGCAGCATGTGTAAAGAAAGCAGCATTTATACGTGCTCACTTTTTTTCCTACCTAAATTGGACAGGTGTTTTTGTGGAAGGGAACCCGCTGTTTAAATAATCAGTGTTTGTTTGTGCTGTTGAATCCTGAGGTGAATTAGAAAGAGTACAGTATTTAGTAATGGATCATTTTAGTAATTCCTCTTAACACACATGCAGTTGTAAATCTAGTTTACTGTGCTTTCGTAATCATGTCGTTCCTTTACTGGTGGTTTTTTTAAGCCAAATGTGTTCCTCTAGTCTACTTAGCCTTAGATTTTACATAATTTGATTCCAAAGTAACTGCTAGTTAAATTTGTAAGAATACTAGAAAAGAAGGGAATTCTATCTGTATGTGTCAGATGGATAACTAGGGGGAGTTCCAAGGTTTACTCTGGTTCACAAAAGACCTTTGTGGCTTTCCTACGCTGAGAACTTGGTTTCTTTGCTCAAGGTAAAGGGGACGGGTCTGATTTTTGTCACACCAGTTTTACAGCGACCATTAGTCTAAGTGCATTTTGTTCTGTTTCACAGAACAGAGAGCAGTAGTCTGCAGTCTTCTCAAAAGCCATACATCATTACTGGTGAAAAATGTGGTATCTACAGTTGTTGGAAGTTTGTGTTGTGAAAGTTTTGAGGGGCAAAGTCTAAAATTCTGTGTTGCTATGGTGATAAATTGCCTTTGAAAACAAGTGAGACTGTTTTGATGGGATGTGTTTGAGTGGAAAAGTTAGCCTTTGGTTTGGTGTGTAGCTGCACTCTTTTTGCTCAGAACCATTCAGAGATCTGGCTGCAGTCAGCGTGTGCTTGGGAAATGTTTTTGCTGTGATGACAGTATACTTAGAATAGCTCCTTGGCTGGCTCCAAACTGTTACCTCTCAACTTCTGAAAGCTGGCGTGTTCTCCTGTGGGTTTATGCTACACACTGCAGAAGGCCAGTGGCACGCTGGATTTGGATTCCTCCTTGAAAAGGTAGGAGCTGCCACTTAATATCTCTTCAGCCTTCAGTAGACCTAATGAGTTCTGTGCTACAGTTGAAGATCCATCAATGCCTTGATGACACACAGCACAGCATTCAACAGACTGTGCAGTATCTGTTCTTCTAAAAACAATCTCAGATTTCACTTAGCTATAAATTGAATCCCCTACTGTCATACCTTCTGAGCATTTAGGGTGCTGTGCAAAAGCTTACAAAGCTTCTCTGAAAAAACTAGAAAAATAAAACTGCTTCTTACAGTATGACCTTTCCATATCATTGGAGGGTGAATGCAAGCTAAACTTACTCCTTCAATCCAAAATAAATGGAAGCGATTGCAAGATCGAGTGAAATGACTGTAGATGGTTTGGGGAAAAATCTCTTCTTGGTAAAAGGTAGCGGAACAGCCTGTTAGATCGCAGCATTATATTTTCTAGCATTATGCGTACTTAAAATACATGAGGAGATGAGAGAGGTTCTCCCCAGATGCTAATTTTAGGGAGGAGTTAAGAGTTAAGATTGCTCTTTTATTGGAAGTTCCATTGGAACAGACAGGCTGGCAGATAAGCTGTATGTACCTATTCTGGATGTAACATAGTTTGTTTGCTGTTATGTTAATAAAATCACTTCAAAGTCTTGTGACTTTCGAATGAATTCGCAAAACCAAGTTTACTTTAGGATTAAGTATTTATACTCCAAATGTAATTGTATAATTAATCGTTTGCACTCTGGTATCTTTTTTTGTGCATTTAACTTCTCTCAAACAGAATGAAGATGGATTAACAGAGTTCTTTGAAAATGTGGTAAAACAGACACAGATGAAACCGAAGAAAGTGATCGGCTGGATTCTCAATGTCCTGCTCAGTTATTTGAAAGAACATTCCCTTACAGTAAAGGAAAGGTCAGGCTTCTTGATTACTACAGTGGTGAAATAAAAGTGATCCTTTTCTCACGTACCATGAATAGTATCGTGTCACTCTGTTCCTCGCTTCTGCTTTAGTTATTTTCTGTGAAGTTTGTTAGGCTAGGCAGTAATACGTAGGCCTTGACATTGTCATGCTGAATGAACTTCACCAAATACCTTGCAGAGAAGATGACCATGTAGTTAAGAGTAGTAATCAGAGCCTTCCTTCTTTGGAATATGAGGATGGTAAGGCATAATCAGGCGATCAGTACCAAATTTGAATATAGTTTATCTTAAGGGAAAATACTAGCTTGTCCTGCTGAAGTGATGGTTTAGTGATGGTTCTTGTCAGTGTTAGGTTGGTGCTTGGACTCGATGATCTTAAAGGTCCCTTCCAACGTAGAAAATTCTGTGATGCTAACTGTGTGATCTTTAGGCAAGCAACAACAGCCTAGATGTATTACTCACCTTATTCTGAGGTAACTTATGCCCCCTTTTTCCCTAGCCCAATCAGTTCTCTTATGATGGCTGACCTTCTGAACCTTCTAGAAAAAAAAGAAATTTCTTCTACAGCAGCAAAGCAGGTAAGTACCTTTCTTGATTTTACTATACTTTGAATCTGTGGCTGCTTACTCCATTTGTGTAGCAATTTTATAATCAGTGTCTACTGGTACATCAGTTGCTTTAAAAGGAAATTATGTAGAGTGTTGATGAAGGATAAATCTTGTGTCTACTGTATACATACAATAGATGAAAATACCTCATGTGTAGATAATTTTACAGATACATCTGCATATTCAGTGTTAGGAGGAGGCACAATCCAAGTAGTAGATTTAAGCAATGTGAACTGAAGTCAGTTAAATCAATCCTGCTTCTGAACAGATGGGACACGATCTCAATTTCACAGTTCGAGTCAGACCTGAGTGAAAGGTCAGTGGGAGCTAATCCATGACTTGCAGTTAAGCTGAGAGTATCTGTTACTAGGTACTACGGGACAGTAAGGTCTATGTTCCCAAGCATTAGCTTGTGAAAAAGGATGTTATTCACCTGAGTGTAGTCACAAAAGAGTTCTGCTTTGGTGTACCCCTGAGTTAAAAGTGGAGAGGTCTGGCCTTTCTTTTATCCTTGCTTCTTGGAGCAAGTGCTATCAAGGACCTCTGAAGCAAGTACTGCTGGTAAAGCTAGTTTCTCCCTCTTTTTAAGTATCATCTTGCTTGGGACAGGCTGAAAAATCATCTCTTGATGATTTGTGTCTAAAATTGTGAGATGCTTATGATGGATCTGGTGACTGCTGTGTCTATAGACAAAATTTGGAGTTTTTTGTGATAGGGAATAATCTGTCATTCACCTTAAACTGCTGCCAGCTCATTTATGTGGAATGCGTTGTCTTTTCAGATTAATTATTGTCCTCTAGATAAATGCATTAGATGGCTTCTTCTTCTCAGGTGTTCATCGGTGAAACTGTTTGTGAAGATGTTTAACTTGCAATGAAGATATTTAACTTGCCTTGTCTGCTTTCAAGCGTTTAATACTCTGAAATACACAGGGCAGGTTTCCATCCTTCTAGCATGTACTGAAGTCAATTCACTTTTTTTTTTTTTTTTTTTTTTTGCACGATTATAAACCAAGTGTAACTGTTGCAAATGTGTCTCTTTACCCTACTTGGAGACATTTAAACTTCCTGGTTTGTTGTTTTCTTTTTTGGAGATGCTTGTGGATCTTAATTAATTTGGTCTCGTTGGTGGTCTGCTTCTGTGAATAGCCAGCTGCATATGACAGGCATCATAAATAAGGATTTTAAGTGCCTGACTTCAGGCATCTGCATTTGGAAATTTTGGATTGGAAGAGTAAAAGCTTCAAAAAGGAGATAAAGTATTAATAGGAAAAGCATTGGAATGCAGAGCAGTTCTGTGCCTGCGGGGTTATGGCACACCCATCAGTTTGGTGTCTGCGTTTGAAAGGGAAGCTTCAGAACTCCAATCTTGACTCTCAGCTTCCTTGTGGAGGTAGAGACAGGGTACTGCCACTCTTCTACGGGAGTTTCTTGCCTTGTGATATATTTGTGTGCCAGCACTTCTGACAGCTTATGAAATGTCAAGAATTTCAGAGATGCTTTTCTTGTTTAATTACCAACTCCTTGTAATGTGCATGTTGTCCTCGGTGTTCTGAAATTGGACACAGAGAAATAACAGTACTGTTTGCCATCACTGAGTGATGCTATCAAACTGCAGAAACCTTGCCACATTTAGAAAAGTATTTCAGTTGCCTGGATGTCGGAAGAATAACAAATGTTTATAACAATTCTCAGCAGTAGGCAGAGATACTGGATGGCCCGAGGGCAGAAAGGGCTATATATACACAACAGCAGACGAATTGCAGCACTTGGGGTGGGGGAGATTGAACTGCAGTGGTAGAGACAGATCCAACAAGAAAGGATGGAAGGGTTCGATGGGGTGAGCGCACAGACATGCACACACATACATGCTCGCTGCAGGAAGCTCTTAACAGTTTAAATTTTTTAAGAGGTTTTGTGTTCGGTCTCTGCTGTATAAGGCATTAAAACACAGACAGATAAAAGCTGTAAGCACTGATTATAGACACAGAACATTGTATGGTAGGATGCATATGCCAAAGAAAGGGCACTGTGCGCTTCCATAATTACCACTTAGGTAATTACAGAGCTCACGCCCAACTTGCCATCAAATATAGCATCCTACTCTAGAGGTCTCCGAAGCAGTTTCAGACTGGTGTGCCTGTGCAAAGGGGAGCAGCTTCCAGCTCTGCCGGCATGCAGGGCTGTGGGGTGAGTGTGTCCTGGATCGGGGACCTGCACAGGCACACCCTGTGTCCCACCCCAGAGGCACCGTTTTGAAGATCACAGTGGGAGGTGCTGGTGCCGTTCACCCAAGGCTGAAACCAGTCTGCCCGATTGTTTGTGGGGCTGGCAGTGAGTATGTCTCTGGTGTAAGGGGCCTGCCTTTGACTTACGGCACTGTGGGAGAAGGCTGGCTCCTAGGCTGGAGAAGCAGAAACTTGCCCCTGCTGAGAGCCACGCTGGAGCAATTCCTCGTGGACACCCTCGTTGCACATTCATTGGGGATTTATTGCAGGGTATGGAGGAGAGCAGACCCCAGGTCTTGTTTGCTTCTGCAGTTGCACAGGTCACTCACATAGGAGTAACTTCAACAGACCCACTTGGCACTCCTACTCCAAAGTAGATAGCAGGGAAATGAGTACAGTACACAAACCTAAACAGAACCATCTGCTTTGACAATTATGGCTGTACCATCTGGAGGACTGGACCCAGCCTGCCCCTCACTTTTGTCGGAGGCTGAGGGACAACTGCCAGACATCGAGGCTTTCCATCACTGGGAAGGAGAGATGCCCACAGGATGGACTCGAGTGGTACTGCCTGCTGCTTCCCCCCACACTTGGCAGCAAATCACTGCAGATAGGGTTTCCAGTTGGAGCGTTCTCAGGCACAGCAGTCAGCTGGCACATTCGCCAGTTGCAAAATGTTTGATATGATGCCCGTGGCAGCCAGACGTGTAAGTCCTGATTAATTCATCTCGACCAATGCTTTGCTGCTATGCCTGTGTAGGTAGAGACAGCAGAACATCATTAAAATCTAATCACGCTCGGGCAAGAATCAATAGTAGAAACTACTGAGATTTCAGTAATGGAAATGAGGCCTGAGATTCTCGTTTTGGCTCTGGAGACTTCATAATTTGATCCTCCTGTTCTGGTGCAGGCAGTTTGTGTAAATGAGTTGAAATCATTTTTTAAACTGCTTTCTTTAGATTCATACTCCTTGCCAAGTGGAGAAACACATTTTTAAAAGTGCATCTTTGACAGGTCTTGGCCACATCTCTTTCTGCTTTTCTAGGTACCTGTAAACAAGCAATGGCCTTGATAACATTGTTGCTCTACTAGCTAAGCGGAGGTGCTTGTTACCAAATCGAAAAGTACACACCATGCAGATGTCACCGGGAAAATCTGATGCCTTCAAGGTTTCTAATGGGCAAGCTTTTCTCAGTGCCAGGAGATGTTTGGCGCAGGGAATCAGAGCTGGATCTCTGACTGTCAAGCTGTCCTGCCCCTGATCTAAGTCAGCCTGATGTACGAGTTGCTCCTGGGTAACTCTGCTGTGGTCGGCTGCTTAGATTTTTTGTTTGTTGCAGATTTTCCCCTCCTGCAGCTCGTGGCATCCTGCTTGAATACATGCCAGTCCTAAAAATCACATCTGCCTTTTCCCAGGAGAGTGATATGGCTTATTCATTGTCCAGCCCCTGATTTGAGCAGCGCTTCAGATTCTCCAGGGTGTTTTGCTGTGGGCTGGGCTGTGCTGTGCATAGAGGACAGGGCTGCTTCTGAGGGGTGATGTACCCTGCCGGTGCCTTGGGTGGCCTTGAGGACAGAAAGCTTCCTGCCTGATCCCTCAAGGAAAGAGCAGGAGGGGGTTGTGGGACAGGTAACAATGGAGTGCAACAAAAAGAAGGCGAGTGGCTGCAGACAGGTTGAATCTCTGCTGGCTGTATTTCTTTCTAGGGGTATTCCAGGTAGCACTGGCATGATGATTTTTAAGTGCTGTACTAGAAGGAAGATCTTGTAGAAGACATTGTATAATGCACTGATTTATTTAGCTATAAACATCTGAAAGCTTTACCTATAAGAGCGGCTGTAACTCTGGCTGCTTATCAGTAACTTTAATATTGTGATCTGACTTTAACCCTCTTACAGGGGAAAAAACAAGCTGTAGCTGCTACAGTATAGCTGTGTGTCATTACCTTCTCTCGAGGTCTCCAGCGGAGGGATAAGATCCCATAAAAAGCTTTGGGATACCGCTGGCAAACAAATCTCCTCTTGCAGGAATTGTATCAATGCATGGTTCTTAAATACCTGTTGTGGCCACAAAATTGTTTAACTGAAGGTCTTTTGTAGCAGAAAATTCTTCATGCTGAAGAAAATTGCTGGAGTAGTTAAGATACCATCCCACGTGCTTCGTTTTTCCCAAGTTGTCTTGCTCCCCTGCTGATTATTTAACATGCAGTTTGAATGCCCCTTCTCCTCTCCTTGTCCCAGCTGCTGCTTCATCCTGCAGTGAGTATTTAATGCTGAAATTCTGGCGTGACATCCATTTCCATATTGGTACACAGCAATGGCCCAAACATACAATCATATCTTCAGCTCAGGATGGAGCACAAGCAGCTGTTTTAATAATGGTTTCCTTTCTCTCCTCCCACAGCTCTGAAATAAGAGCAAAGGGAATACAGAAAATGACCGCCCAAGGAAATTGGTTTTTTATAAATGTTCTCTTCTCTCAAGTTTATTCCAGGGCGATAGCCCTGCTGCAGCGTTGGAAAACACACTAGCATTAACAAGTGATTATTCCGGAGGCCTGGGTTCACCCAGCATTCCAGTACTTGGAGGTGATGCATAGGTGGGCTGGGGCTGCTGCCTTCATTCTGCTCGGCACTATTTTTCTTCTGCTTTGTCATACGTATCCTCATTACAGCTGGCTGATGAGGACTGGTAATGGGATGAGTTACCTGGGATTGGACTTGGTACAGTAGTCAGCTAATCGTCAGTTCCCGGGCAGAGACATTGCTCATGGAAATGCATTTTCTTACTGCTCTCAGGCAGTTCTTGTGAATAATGTGAGATGAGCGCGAGTACTGCCTGAGGGGCAGCCTTGCAGGCAGTGACAGTCTTTGCTATGGTGCCCCCCCTCCCAGCGAGGTACACGGGGGCTGCGAGAGACAAACTTCTTCACACAGGTTCCATCCCTGGTAGTAGCAGGCAGGCCCCGGTACTGCGGTAGGCTGCAGAGGACCCGTTGTGAACCATTAACCTGCACTCATGCAGAGTGAAAACGCTTTGTTTTATTTGAGGATGCCGAAGAAGAGGGAGGCTACAAGAGCTCTTTCAGCGAGGCACAGGTTTAAATCTTGGGTTTGTTCACATTTAGATAATCTGCTCTTGCTTTAACTAAAATCTGGCTTCTTGGGTAGTAAACTGAAATACTGCATGTAAACAACAGTGATAAGTCAAGACACTGACCTTCGCTACTCATTGTGATTTTCAGGTGCTTGCGGAATTGTGGAAGGGAGAAGAGAAGACTCCTCTTGAAATTGTTAAAGAAAAGAAACTTGAGCTGATACAGGATCAAAAAGAGCTTGAACAGATCTGCCAGGCGGTGATTGATGGACAAGAAAATGAGGTGATTATGATGGCGCTGGGAAGATTGTGCACTATGGCAGTCTGTGGCACTAAAAAGGGGCTTAAAATGGCCTTTTTTCTTTCTTTTTCCTTTTGATTGTCATTTGAGCTCTAGAGCCAGTATAGGAGCATTAAAGCTGCTGCTCAGATATTATCAGGCTTTTCTTCTCCTTTCTTATTTTACTAAATGTTATTTTGGAAATTGAAGCATACACAAAATGATCAGCAGAAGAAATTACCAGTCTGGCTAATATGCTAAGTCATTCTGAGAGACCATAAAAATTTAATGCAGGAAAGGAAAACTGTGCGGCTCTTTCCCTCTTCAGCTATACTGCCATTAACCTGATCTGGCCACCCGGCCACATAACTCTGATTTTTATGTCATCTGTTGTGATATCAGCGCAACACTGTTAAACTGTTCAGAAGCTGGAGATTGAAGTTATCTGCCAGCAAGGCATATATTAGTTATGGAATTAAGAGACTGTATCAGGGCTGGCAAGACAAAAATTTTACTTGGATCTGTCTCTTCGCCATGTTCCTGTCTCCCTCCACTGCCAAAGAGCCAAGTTGAGCTGGCTCTCCTGCCTGACGCTGGCTGTGGGGTGGGGAGGAGACGGACCCCCGTGGCAGTGGCCTCGGTGGCTGCAGAGTTGCTGTCAGCTCGGCTGTTCTGCTGCTGGGCTGTGGCAACAGTGCAAATGCTGTGGTAGGAGAGGTGGGGTTTGGGCTCTTCCCCATCGCCTTGGAAGAACATGCAGCGGTCTGCCTGGCTTGTGGGTCTAACAAGGTCTGAGCCAGGAAAAGGGGAAAAAAAAACCCGTGTTGATCATAAAGGGGAGGAGTGGGAAGGGATCTCAACCGAGTCTAAAATCTGCTTTATAAAATCTGCTTTATAAAAAGCAAAGTGAAAACAAGTGCTTATATGTTCTGTGGAGCAAAAATGTAAAAGCAGAAGTGAATAGCGTACTTCTAATATAAACATTGTCTAGATACATTTGCCATTTGGAAAAAAAACATTAACATCTTTTGAGAACAATACCACCCACCCCAGATCTCATTGGGGGATGCTAACAGCTCCGCAAGAGCTTTTGATAAAGAAAATGAGCTTGCAGTAGGTCGGCGTGACCTCCATCAGACTGACTCATTTGCAGAGCCTGATAAAAGTGCTGCTGTATTTTCAGACTGGCACGGAAGCACAAGTGTGGATAGAAAGAACATTAGAACTGATTGGGAAGTGCAGAAGCTGAAGGTCCGTAACTACACTCCCATTTCCATAATAATGCTTTTTCTGAGAATGTAATTCCTCTCTGTTTTCCACTGTTTTAGTCAAGCCAGATGCAGTAGAATGGCCTCACTTCCCTGCTTTTTCCAGGTGATCTTCTGCTAAGGCAAAAGCTGCCTTGAAGGCCTGCAGTTCATTGCTTTAAAGTGCTGCGAGAGAGCTTCCCGTACAAAAGAGTTAGCCGAGTACTTGACGGGAAAAAGAAAAAAGTGTGCCTTGCTTGTTGATAGTAACTTTCTTTAAAATGAACTAACTTACAAACAGTTGCTCGAGCCAACGCTGAGCACTTTATGAAAAATGCAGTGTCTGGATTGTTCTGTGCTCTGCCCCGCACAGGTCATTTCTAGCAGATCAGGAGTCGTGAGTCCTTTCCGTATTGTGACATTACAGAGAATATTTTAGTGTGTCAATAATTCGGATACCGTAATGAGTGGCAATATTTGCATTTGTGCTTGCTGTTGGCACAGTGGGTGGTTCATATGTTCGCAATCCTTCCCTTAATGTCTGTAAATATGACATCCTGTTTAATTGAAGCTATCGTGTTTTGCCCAGTAGCTCTGGCAATGTAGAGAATGTCTTCCCTGCCACACAAACAATATGAAGGCCAGAAGCTTGTCTTTCAGAGGTAACATCTCCTTCAGAAATGCATGGAAGTGAAATTTCCAGTGCTTTTTTCAGTGTCTTCACTTTTAAATACGGCCCTCGCTATTCTGTAGGTGATTGTGCATCAAACACTAGCTGTCTGATAGGAGGCCGTATTTCTGATCAGCTTATTAATTGCTATGTTGCAAAGGGTTCCTTGCTTAAAGGAAATAACATGCTGTTACAAAAGCACCTACGTCTGTGCTTGAAGGATCTCACAGATATTATCAAATAAGATTGTGACTCGATGCAAATTACTTGTTATAACTGAACAGTATATTGAGTAAAAAGGTGGATTCTATTAGCAAAAAGAAGTTCATCTCACTTCTGGCACTTCTCCAGGAAGGCGCTGTTCAAGTTGCAGACGCTGTTAAAATCCAAAAGTGTTTCTGACTTCCAATAAAAGCAGATCTTTCTATTAGTTGTAAGGCCCTGCTGCTGTAGGGACTTGCTGTTGTCTCATGGGAGCAGAGCAGGAGCTTATTGCAAAGCTGAAAGCAGTTTTTATAAATAACAGCCCAAAATACAGCATTCTATGACAATGGTCCAAAGAACAAAAATATTCATACCTTGGCTGTGAACGAGTGAGGACATCCAGTTTTCATGTAACAGTGGTGTCTGTTGTTTTGTTTTTCTTTAAAGGTTATGGCGATAAAGGCAGGAAATCTCAAAGTTCTAAATAAGTTGATTGGCCTGGTACAAAGGGAAACACGAGGACGATCCAATCCTGTTCTGGTGAAGCAATTATTAGAGAAGAAGCTGTCAGAGTAGCCGCAAGAGAACAACCACCCAAGTGTCTACAGAAATCACGTGCTTCGTTCTGTCTAGTTCACTGCAAATGAACTTCGGTGCCTCCTCCTGCATCATCAGGATTGTTGGTTGTACTCCAAGCGGCATTTCGTCCTAGCCTTCCCTGGACGCAGCAGCCAAAGGCAGATGAGCAAAAGACTAGCAGGAGACGGAACAGTCATTTGCATCTCCCTCCCTTTGTCGTGGCATTCAGAAATGTGATTTCCACACCGCCACGGGAAGCGAGTTCCTGGGGGTGTCTGTGAGTATGCAGAGCGCTGGAGCTCTGTGGGTTACGTTTGTAATAAAGCGAGTGCAAACTCAGCTTTTCTAGCGGCCTTGTTGGGAGAAGAGAAGTTCACAGCTCTTGAATGCAAAATTTGATGGTGCACACTAACAACTCATTGTCAATTAATGGGAGCACACTAGTAACAATGATTAAAACACCGAACAGTAATTAAGAAGACAATGTGTGCCTCCATGCCTAGCAGAAGGGAAAAAACCATCCGCTGCTATCATTCTCCCTGGTTTCTGAGGGATGGGGAAAAGATGAAGTCCCGAGCTGCTTAAGTCAGTGCCCAAGGCTAGTGCCACAAACAGGTGTGCCTACAGCTAAGAATTAGCGTCAGATTGTTTGCTCGCCTTCTCCTTGTTAGGTGCCCAAACATCTGCTTTGCCTACTCACAGCTCTTTCACTTCCGACGAGTGCCTAACGGATGGCTGCCCGAGCGCTTCCCAGGTTCACATCCCAGTTTGGCCCACGAGGTCCAGCGTAGCAGACTGCCGCGGTAGCGTGCTTCTGCCGGCCCTGCACAACCCACAGAGGAACACGTAGTGCAGTAGCTCAATAAAGGTCCCATTTGCCCCGATTTGGTTTTTTTTTTTTTTCCTCTGCTGCTGAGAACGTGACCCTGTGTTACAAAGGCCCAAGCCCAGGGCTGCACCCTTCTCTGGCATGTCGCTTTCTGCTCTCACCTGGCACTGCACCCTTTCATGGAAGAACGGAACGTGCAATTTTGGCTTACCAAAACCGAGCAAGGTTCCAGGGTCTGCTGGACTATTTAATCCAAGGGAGAGTTTTATGCTGGTTGGTTTTTTTTATATCTTCCATTTTTCAGCGCCTACCTTTAAGTACCCACTGAAATCCAGAGTCCTAGACTTAACCTCCCAGTCCCAACCCACTTTAGCTGATCAAACTATTAACAGAAAACACAACTAGAAGCAACCCATCAAATTTACATTTACTAGGGAAAGAAATCCCACTTAGTACCAGGGGTTTGAAATTCTTAAATCCCTTCTGGAGGCTGCTAAGCCGTGCATTTTAAAGATCACATTTATCCCAGACGTCAGCTGCTTTTTCAGAATTGTTCTTTAGGCTATGGCTGCAGGGCAGATGTTGTCACAGGAGTGCAGCGGGTCTGGCCCTGGGACTTCAGTCACCTTTTGCAAACGCAGTGCTTGCAACACTAGTTCAAACTCTGTTGATGGCAGTTCATTCTCGTGAGGAGTAGTGCTAATGTATGACTCGGGGAGAGCGTTTCTGTACAAACTGGCTCACGGTTCAAGTGTGAACTCTTAATAGAAGGAGAAAAACCCTGTGGTTTTCAAATACATTTAATGAATAAAATGTATACCCATTGTTCACATAAAAATAACTTCACAATTCAAATGTCATAGAGCTGACAAAAAGCAGTAACATGGTTGCAATCAAAAACTGTGACCCTTAAAAAAAACCAAAACCAAACCCCCCACAAAAACCCAAAATCCCAAACGAACCTCCCCCTGATTTTCATGTAACCTGACCTTCACACAAAGGCTTTTACTATCACTTTTCACATCATGAGCAAGAAGTACCATTTTTACTTAGTGATGTGAGTTTTCAGGTAAGTGTTCAGTCAATAAAGGTTTAGATTATGCAGCAAACTTCAAATTTTACAATTCTGTTCAACTCTTGCCATGGCAGCAAGAAACGAAAAGGCACAAGGGCTTCTGCATGAAATCTGGAACCTTAATTTAAAGGTACTCCCTCAGTTGAGAGAAACACAATTGTTTCCAAAAGGTGCTCCTCCAAGGTTAATGCTTTTTGCTGCCCAGCTTGATGCTGCTGGGCTGAGTTTCCCCTCTGCTGTAGCGTGTGCCTCTTAAAAAAGAGGCGTCGTAGGTATTTGGAAGAGCAGTAATTAAGCTGTATTTGAAAGGAGGAAGCATCTCCACTGCTGTACTGTGGTTACTGCTGGTAGATGTCTTTTTAACAGCTACTTCTTCTTAGCCACTCTTTTCCTACGTAATTACACTTTGCTAATACGGTACAAAATCTGTTAAAAATCATGAGCCAAGCTCAAGATGAGTACATCTTTAAATGGATGTACTGTAAATCTCCATCTATTTTCACCTCTACCTGACAGACACAATGGATAACAAGAAAGATTAAAAAGGGATAACTGTAATATTCTTCCCCTTCCAGGGAAGGGAAAGAGCAGCTATAGTCTATAAATTTTGCACTATATTATGAAACAGTCACTTGTAAAATTTTTAAAGAAATCTTTTGCAGACGCACACAAAATGTAAATTTCTTTCTGATAGAAAAAAGTGGTTTGAATCAAATGAGAGCGAGATGATGAATCTTTTTAACAGTTGTGGGGCTATGAGCTACCAACTTTGAAGCGGTGGCAGCTGGCAGCGCTAGGACCGGGAGATAGGAGAGCTCAGCAGGGCCGGCCAATAGTGCTCCCACTGTGGCAGCCGGCATTAAGGGGCTCCGCAGTCACCTTACACCCATTCCATCCAACCAATACAACCAAAACACCGGATCCCGCTTTGCCTGCCAAAAGCCTGATAGAGCAGCCTAAATACAACCACCACCTTCCTCTGTGTCCTAAATGGGGCTAAAGGCAAACTCTAAACGCTCCACAGGAAACTCCATCCCGCACAAACTAGCCTGGGTTTATATTCGTGTAGCAGTAGTTGATGGAGCACATTAAAAGACAGAAGCAGCAGCCTCAAGGAATTCAGTATCTGCGATTGTCAAGACAAATACAAAACTCCAGAGGACAGTGGGGCCGCAAGGTAAAAGGCAGAGCCCCCCGATGAAAGCGTTTGGTGTCAGAACGTGTTGCAGACCAGGAGGCTGTTCTGAGCGTGCTTGTACGGAGGCTAGGAACCGAAGAATTAACATTGAGGCTTTGACCCCAACTTGCAAGTCTTATTTAGCTACAAGAGCGCTCCTTGGTCTGCTGATTGCAGATGCCATCTGTGCGACAGCATTAGGCGGGGTGAATTAAGGACAGTTCCGTGCAGATTTTCAGCGGTAACCGTCCACGAACAGAGGGCCAAAGAAAATGCTCACAAATTAAAAGCTGACACCAGACGCTGTCATGACAATCTCGTCTCATCTACTCGTTGCTGGAAGTCCTTTAGGAGGTCACTCCTGAGGGTGGAGAGATGATACTTACTATCCTGTATAGCTGAAGTATCCCATATCCGAGGTTGCAGAAAAGGAGAAGAAAGTTGTTTAAAAAGATGCTGGCAATGCTGAAGTAGTGAAGAAAGAATTTCTAGCCCTCAGCCTCGGCTCCAGAGTTTAATTTTAACTGTGTTAAAAATAGAAGCATATGATAGGAACCTTAACTAAAAAACTTACAGCTAGAGTATTCACGCTGTGGTTTCACCGCGGCCCCTTTCCACTCCATTTTTGCGGCGTGGTGTCGGTGTACTGTAATCTTCTCATTTCTGTTCTGAGCACCTCTCTACCTACGCGCTGGCACAACCACTGACCTCGGCAGCACCTTCGCAGCGATTTATGGCCTTGTGGGTATGCTCAACATGGAGAGTGTTTGGATTTCTTCACGTAAAGAAAAACAAATTGGGTGTTTACTCAACTCCCTTCTCAAACCGTGAGGGAGAAGAGGGAATAGCATGCTGGTGGTCCTTTTGCCCTTGTTGCCTGCATCTTCCTCGCAACGCTGTTTACAAATACTCCAAAGTTCATTGATTCTGCTTCACTTAACGGCCACATAAAACCAAGTTAGAGCAGGTAGGAGGTCAAGAGTTATTGACCCAAGTGCTTAGCAGCTTACCTGCATTGGGTTGGATGTTCAGTCATCCCTGTCCCCCCAACAAGCTGTAAACTTTCCGATAACATACAGAGCGAGAATTCTATTGCTAAACAGTGTGAGGAGGACAATAAAATAGAAAATCCTGAATTGTCATGACCTGTGATTTGCTGTGCCTTTTTCTGCCCATTGCGATAGCAAATTCAAACTCCATCTAGCAGAGCTTCTGGACCAAGCCAGATCAGTAATTAGGGATTGACTGCAGCGGGAATAGAAGACCTCCAGGAGTTCTCCTTCTCTTCTGACTCCGCTCCAACACACATCCCACATCAGGCCGTACAGCTGGAATTTTAACTGCAATAAAGCAAATCTACAGAAACGTTCAGGTGCTGCCATGAGGCAGCAAAGATGCAAAAGAAGGTAGAGTTTAGTGAGCGGCGCATGGTCCTAATGAGCACTGATGGTGTTCCCCCTAGGACTGTCCTAGTCCCAGACGCTTAAGAGCTCCCGTAGGGTGTACAGGCGTTTCACAGTTCAGAGCACTTGCAGATATTGTACATATAGATGGAGAGGGAGCCTGACCTTTGCTGTCCCTCCCCTTTATCTGTGTGTGGGAGGTCCAACTCATCTGCTGGCTTTCCCCCCAAAAAGACTGGTGACAGCCGTGCCAGACCCCACATTACCCCAGCACCTACACGGACAGCCAATAATTTATGCCACATCCATGGCCTTGTCATTGCAGCCTTGGAGAAAGGCCCAGAGCTGGGTTCAGTACTTGGAGCTGCAGAGGTTGCACCACCGTGAGCTAATCCTAACAAGAGCACTTGAAGGCCAACAGTTTCACTGTAGGGAGCGCTCCCCCACGCACAGGCATTTTGTGTAAGCACAATGCAAAAGTTCTGACATACGGTTGCACCAGCCCCAGCTTTAACTATCTGAAGCATTTACACCCACTGAGCAGGCATAACCATCAGTAAGTTATATTTTACCTTCTCGTTTCTAGAGCTCGAGAGGCCGTATTTTCAGACTGGTCTTAACAGTCCACTAGGTTTTTCACACTGAAGCTCAGAAACCAATGTTACTACTCTGGAGTTTTAAAACAGACACGGGTCAGAGCTGCCAACAACAAGCTGCTCTTGGACACCGAGAGACATGAGTCGGCTCAAGGTGCAGCAAGGGATACCGAGACCTGGAGCCACCCCCTCTCCTTTGAGGATGAGATGGCATTTTGTCTGAGCTCTGGCCAAACTGACACAGCAGCAGTGAGCTGGACACAGTTTAGTTGTCTTGGATTTGATTCGTCCACGTTCTTTTTTGGTCTAAATCCAAGCTAGTTATTTTTAAAGTAGACCGCGATAAAACACAGCTGCTGTGGAATTGACTTCGTCAGAAATGTAAGTTTGCAGGTATTTAGTCCACAATAGGTAATTGTATGTGGGCAGTCTGCCGAAGAGCCAGAGAAAGTTACTTGGTTAAGAAATGCAGCCTTTGCACAAAAGTTCCATCAGGGCTTTTAGCCCAGAGACTTCAGTCTTAATTTAATCCAGCTGCCACACAAGAACCATTATAATCAATGAACAAAAAGATTTGCACAGTCAGCACTTTAAGTACCTACATATTTGAGAATCCAAGTAATGCTCCTATTCATAAGTAAGAGGCTTCCAACTGAGCATATAACAAATGAAGTACATTGATGCTGGGCCGCAATGTGTTTAGGAAAGCTGGGGGCCCCTAAAAAATAAAGTATGTTTAGTCAGAGCTGGCCTTTCACCGCCAGCAGAGTCACTGAGATAGCGCTGCATTCTGTGGCTGTCTTCAGCCTGACAGCTGGCATCGCCGGCGTATTAGCTGAATACCTATTTATGCAAGTCTGACACCACCTTAACAGGGAGCAATTTTTACCCTCTTTCGCACGGTTTTGGCCCAAAACATTACATATCAGCGCTACCCACTTGGACAGTTGCCATAGGACACTGGCATATTCGTTTTTCAAGTTGGCTATGAGCTTTTTCTTTCTTCTCCCCAGCAAATCAGAGCAACACGAATATAAATTCTTACCGCATTTCACACGGAGGCAAGTGCCCCCTGCTAATCTGCGGTGTTTTACCGTTAGTTTGCTCATTAACGTAAGCAGCCCGAGTGTCATGTACCCTCCGTTTCTGCTGATAATGCTCAAAAGGTGCAAGGAAGACCATACGGTAATTATCTAAATCGGATCCGGACACAGAAGCAGCATTACTGTATTGTGTCAGAGCTATCTGAGCGAAAAGAAAAGAAAGAGGAAAATCCCAGTATTCTACCCATAACTGCAGATGCAGTTTAAATGTTACAAATGTAATAGGAGCCGTCATAAAAACTGCAGGCATGACATAGCAATTTCAGTAAATACAGCACAGTAAATTGCCTATTAAATCAAGCTGCCCTCAAACAGTAGCTGCGGCTACAAATTCAAATGATGCAATGACATAATTTAACTGCACGAAATCACGCCGCTCCCATCCTTTTCTTCCTAAATTTTGGAGGAGCTAAAAAAACCTTCCTGAAGCACAAAACCTTCTGTGAGGCTTAAGCGGAGTGCACAGAAGGGTAGGGAATGCTTACGCGCTGTGCTAGATGGTCTCCTTCTCTTGGTAAATAGAACTTAACCTCTTGAACTTAAACCCTTGGACTCCGCGGGAGGCAGTAAGTTTGTTTGCAAATATTTTTCTCTGAAGGAGTGAACGGACCGCTTGGGCATTGTGCCCAGGCCAAAGAGCAATTAGGATGGCACTGGTGGTGGCAGCAATGCTGTTCAGGCTTACAGCCTGGCCACTCCTGTTCCCAGGCCAAAACACGGCCCCCGCCGATGTCCGGGGTCCACCCCAATCACAGCGTGTTTTCTCCCATTCTAGGACATTTACTGATCTTACTAAAAAAAAAAATCAAATTGCATCCGAAAGGCGAATGCACCAAGCGGGTAGGGCAGCACCACACCACTGTATCCATCAGACTTTTTACAAAGTGAGAAACCCCAATGAAAGAGGAAATAAGTAGTTTCTGAAGGGGATGCTCTGAAGGATGCGTCTGGGTGTGCTGGCGGGAGGGACACGCCCGCTACTGGGAATTTTCTCATCTCTATGGAGCACAGCTGAGAACAGCAGCTCTCGGTTCTGTTCTTCCAAACCAAGGTCAGAAGGTACCTGGACAGAAAAGGCAGTGCATCTCTCACATCCCAAACTGCAATACCAACAACTTGATCTCATTTGAAATCCCGTATTTTTCTTTAGGGCACAAATGGAAAATGTCAAATTTAAGAAAAACGTCTAGGATACAATAATAAAAAGGCAGTAATTAGGGCCAACGACACAGCACATGAATTGCAACTGACTGCACATATCCAAAGATCAACACGTGCAAAGGGTGATGCTGTTTTGAATGAAAGTTGCCGAGCGCTTTAGCCCAATTAATACAAACTGTGTGTGTGTGCACACCGAGACTAACCCACAGGGCACCCAAAAAATTGTTGAAGGTAAAAGAGAATGACCACAACTGTTTTAAGACACAAAGTGTTTACTTTATAGGTAGGTTGCAAAAAAAATAGCAGGTTGAAGTTGCCATAAAGATTCCTTGCTACAGCATAACAGCTTAAAAACACACTCAAAGGCCACATCGCTCAAAATGTGGCAGTCATCGTTTGAAACATCTAGCAGGAGACTGGACTTTGGTATCATGGAGCCACCACCTGCAGGTTTTGCAATAGGTCTGCCAACCCCAAGACACTTAATTTGTGAGCGATGCAGAGACAACGCGTGGAAGAGGGACTGCTGTGGTCACACACACGCCTGAGGGTGGGGAAATCCAGACCATGGCGCACTTCCTTACTCTTGGAAAGAGCAACACAACACCGTGTCTGCCAGGGGCCAACTTGGCCGGAGCACAGCTTGGACCAGAAGCATATGGGTTTTTTTGGAAAAAGACGTATCATTGGTGAGAGACGGGATAACACTTCATCTAACTGGAGGGAAGAAGCTTATTAAACAAGCATTTGGCTGAAGAACTTACACGCACAGAGGTAATTAATCTCAAAAGATCAACATTTTCAACCTAAATCACAGGTTCTGCATTTTGAAGACAGGAAGATGCACTTCCTGCCAATATTTTTTTCGCTGGGTGCTGGCCATTATGCTCCTATCACAACTAAGACACAGCTGCAAGTCTGATGCAGCTCAGGAACCAGGTAACAAAGTTACGGGTACGATCGTCACTGGTAGAGTCCTGAGCCAGGGTCACTGCACTCTTCCACCTCTTCCTTTTGGGGACCTGAGAGACGGATTTCCCATTTACGAGGGGACACTGTGCACACACACAGTTGTGACCTTCCAGCAAGAATTCTTCCACATGACTCCAGATTTCAAAGGCTGGCTTTATCCTACCGCACGTAGAGCATAAGCTCTGCTACAGCTTATGAGGTAAATCCTCCACTTCCTCAAATTTACAGATGCTTTTTTGAGCGGCCCACATTTTAAAATCCCCACGTAGCTTAACAGACCTGCTGAGATGAAACTGCTGTGAATTTGTACATTTGTTGAGAACACCAGGTAAAATTAACAATCTCAAAAGAAATCCCTTCTACCCAGCAAATAAGATTCTTGTTTTAGAATAAAAACAAGGGAAGGGACTGTTCACATAGTAACTTTACTGCCTTGAGCATGGGTCTGCAGAATTCTTTATTTAAAAAATAAATAATATTTTTCATTCCTTTTTTAAAAGTCCTTCAGAAAAATGACTGAATCGCTTCTGCAACTTAGCACTTGTTTCTGAACTACTAAAAGCTACCTGATCACACTTATTTGGTACTTTTTCTTTTGCTCACGTGAAGTTCCTCCCAGAAGAGGTGAGGAGCAGAGCAAGCACTGCCCCTGCATCCACAATGCCAAAACACTTTCCACACACAACACTACTGAGTGCCTTCAGGCCAGGCCTGCGAGCACAGCATGAAAGACAGCACTACTGGTAATAGTGGGAAAGGGGAGTGGAGAAAGAAACCACCATTGTCCTAGGACAAGTTTAAAAGAAAAAAAAAAAAAAAAATAATCTTAATTCGTTCATCACCCATTTACAACAACAACGCAGGGGAAAAGAGAAAAATAAAGAGCTCTTTTAAACCTTTATAACTGAGATTTAAGAAGACACTGCCAGCCTTGGCTTCAGATTCTAAGGAAGCTTGTGAGGTGAAACAGGGCCATGTGGAGATCAGTAGATGACTTACAGGATGGATGATGCAATCATGCCTTAAAAAAAAATAAACAAGTTAGAACAGAAAGCAAACCAGAGAGTCAGCTAAGAAGCACCCAGCCATCATGGAAGTGAAGACTGTACAGCAAACAAGGGAGGATGCACCCAGAGAAGTTCTTGAGGTGTCTCTGTTAGAGGTACACTTTGGGATTGTTTTTTTCCTTGGAATAGCCTACAGCATTCTGACACGAGGAATGCATCTCACAGCTTGTAGATTAAAGGTATAACTTTTCTAAAGCATCTAAAGGATTTAGGAACCTAAATTGCACTGCAAATTCCACGGGAGTTTGATCTGTAATTAATTAGACTCCTCTGGGGTGTCTTTGTTTTTTGTTTTTAAAGTGTTCTTTTCCCTTGCGGTCTCTGAGAAAGTGTGTTTCAAAATCAGGACGTGATTAACTGGAGCATCCCATATTACAGAATTACAACGAGCAGGAGAACTGATGTATGCAAGTGTTATTTCTTATTTCTGTTTCTTCATATTTCCTGGAGTCACTTTTAGTTTCTTTCCTGGACAAAGGGGTTTAAGGCCTTCTTGAACTAAGCCCCTCGTTATGTAGCCAACTACAGCACACTGGAAGCACAATTATGCTACTAAGATAAGATGAAATGCAGTGATGATGTACCAATTCATCATGTTTGGGTTCTCCTAATGAAGCCCATTACTCACAGAACAGAATTTTCTCAAGCATTTAGTCACCAGACGACAGCTTTCCCTGTAACTCCTTCCTTTTCTACAGCTGGTGAATAGTCTGGTCCTCCCCTCACCATCCCAAAAGTGCAATATTAGGAAAAGTCAACACCTAAACTAAAAGTAAACAAACAGTATTTAACTTTCCCTTAACCAAAAAAAATAACAGTAAACCAGAACATCTTTCAGGAGCAAGCCAACCTTTTTAATTTAAAAAAGAAAAAAAAAAAAAGACGACGAAAACAGCCTGCTGTCCTTTTAATACTACTGAAAGATATTGAATACCTTTCTTTAGCTTATTAAAATAAGCATAAAACAAACTACATACTAATTACAGCTTGCATAGAAACATTTTGCTTTGTACTTTGTGCAAATCTTACTAAATAAGGCATGCTTGAGAGTTTAGGTAGCAATGCAGTAGTTATCAAAGAATGCTGAGAAACTGCAAGGAAAATTCCAGGCAGTCTGCAATCCACATCCACTTACACAGTTCATTTGACTTCAAAGACCAACAGCTGATGGCTGCAGATCTGTCTGCAACATAAGGCAATATGGTATGTGTAGGGTCCAGCACCTGCTTTCAGCTAGTCATGGGTTTAACACACATAAGATCACTTGAATTCAAAAAACCTGAGCCACTAGTTAAAAAGAGGGCTTCAGACGTGGATCGGTAAGAACCTCGTTTCAGGGAAAAGGAAGGGAAGCGGGGAAGAGGACAAAGACATGAAGAAGCACAACCCTTCACGTAAAGGGGGTTTTTGTGCAGGTGTTGTGTATATTTTTATACCCTGAACTGTCCCCACGGGACAATGTTTTTTTCCAAACAGTCTTCCAACGAGTTATCCAGAAGAGTATTTCTGGAACAGAAAAAGCTACAATGTTTGCCTCTCTTAGCCAACCTACAAGTGTCTATTGCAGAAATTCAACGGGAATCAGTGACACTAAAGAAGGGTGGCTGTGTAAAGAGGAGAAGTAGGGAGCTGCAATAAGAGCAGTATCAGAAATCTCTCAAATAAGTTACGTAGCACAGAGGGAAATTATAAGGCCTAATATAAGGTAAGGTGGAATAACATTTTGCCGCCTTCTTCCCCCTTCAAATCAAGTATTTTCAGGAAATATTGAAGTACAACATTCTTTTGTAAGCAGCTTTGCATTAAAAATCTGTTCAAACTCCACAAGTTTTTTTAAAACATGTTTTAAAAACCCACTAATAATAATCCTCAAAATCCCCTAGTATTTTGTAACATAAAATGGAATGCTCCTGGGCGAGTGCTGCCAGCTCCTTGAGGAACTCTGGGAAAAGGGCAGCTGCAAGTACGGCATTCCTCACGTGTGCGGGAAGGCCGGGATGAGCCAGGCCTTTCTTTCCTTTCTGTCCCAGGAAAGGCTGGAGTACAGCCGGGTAAGCTTCAGAGAGGTTCCTTCCTTTCCCCGCGCTGCTGCTGTGCTGGATATTACCTAAAGCCAGGAAAAGAGGAGAGGAGAGGAAAAAAAAAATAAAAAAAAAGAAAACCAAACAAAACCCCCTCAGTATATTAAGCACACACAGCATTCGTACAGTTTCCAAACCCAGTTTTTACAAGGATTGTGTTCAGAGCTGCAGTTTGCAGTACCCAGACCGTGCAGGGAGATTCTCCACTAATCCAACATTTTAAAGTTCTATGTGGCCTGATTATATTGCATTTTTTATTAGCTATCTTTCCCCAGGTTATATATTATTCAGTTCCAGCTCTGATGAGAGAAATATGTGGGCAGAAGAGGAGTCAAGGGAAAGAGTAATATGGATTTACCTTATGAAATAGCAGATAATATCTACCCATCTAGACCCAGCACGGCTGTCTCAATTTAAGTGATGCTGGTGCTCTAGCCCTCCCCCAGATCAAAATATCGTTTGGACTTCACTTCCCTCTCTCTTTCTCTATCCTCTCCCCATGAACCACCGTGTAAATGGGTTTGGGGCCGAGCTATCACATCGCCACGGGAGTTTGAAGCAAGCTAGAAACTAAGTGGAAAAAAACATTTGAAAACTTGATTTTTCTATGGCTGTAACACCACTAACTACGCTTGCTTTAACTCCCTGTAAAGCAACTAAACATTAAAAAAAAAGCAAGTGAAAGCCACCATGTGCTCTGTTATATGATCTCTGCTGCCAGAGTTCAGAGGATCAGGGCTCAAGCATCAGAACGCACGGAATTACACTGACAGCAGCACTTAAATTTCAATCAATTGCTCCTTGATTCAACCTGAAGCAGAACCGCACTTTAATTAAATGATAATTAATTTAGTGAAACTAAAAAGGTGACAAAATTTAACACCGATGGAAATAAATACTTTACGAAGAAAAATTAACTTGCAGAACTCACTGCCCCAAGATGTCATTGAGGCCAGAACTGGACACAGATAAAATCCCGCCTAACTTACAAGGGGATGTTCTCATGAGCTGCATAAGTAAATAATTTCTTTAAAAAAAATAAAGGACTGTCATAATAACTCCCGTACTGCGGATAAGCAACCGCCACATGGCTGCATTAAGAAGAGGTTTCCCTTGAAGCGCATGCAGTTTCTGTTCAAACACCTCAGTCTCAGGTTACACCACCCTTTCTCCGAAACCTCTGCAAGTAGCTGAAGCCGGGACCTGCAGATGAACATCTCGCCCCACGCCACAGAACAACCCCCCCGCTCAACACCTCTGCACCTTTCTTCCTTCCCTGTAGTTCTCCTAAGGCACCGTGGAATTGCCGTACGCTTCCAAATACTCGAAAGGAAATCTCATCTTAATCATCTAACGGAGTTGTACTTTCCTTGAGTTTCACAAAAACCTTTCCAACTCCAGACTTATCAATCATTCATATTGTTATTCTACAAATTTTTTATCTACTAGAGACAGAGTACAGGAATTTCAGTTCTGTGAAAAGTTCTGACTGTGGGAGGAAAAACAACTTAAATTATGAATTACAATGAAAAGATAAAGTTTTGAGCTTCTTCCCTTAAAGATTATTTTTTTTTTAGATTTTTCTAACATCAAAATGTTTCATAATTAATATTTTAAGGTTTTAAAATCATTTAGCCAATATAACCAGAATGCTAGTATACTGTCAAAGCTTTTCTTTTTTTTTTTTTAGCTCTTCCCTTGAAAAAGCATAGAAATTCATATGTTTCCCTAAAAACCTTTTGATTTAGATTTAACTGCTTATTAGGGAGGAAAAAAAAGAAGAAGAAAAAAGCACAGAAAGCTGGTCTAGGGACAAGATATTTGATTTTTTTTTTTCCTTTGACCAGGATTGTCCACTTCTTTCTAGGGTCAGGATGCAAACTGAATCATACAACTGAGAAATTGAGTACTCTGGAGATGTTATTACCAACGCACTGAAAGAAGGGCAGCATTTCATATGGGATCTACATCACGACAGTTCTACATATCTAACCAGAACCCAAACTATTGTGTAAGAAAACCACATACTACTGCAAGCAGAAAATAACAAATCATCCATTTCTGCTCGAACGCCTTCAGAGAGAATCACTGTGTCAAGAGAAAGGAAATGCTCTGGGATATTTCGGTTTTACATTTGTGTTCCCCACTAAGTCTGGCTGCCGTTTTTCAGGTGTGAGTTCTGTAGGAGGCCAGTTACGCTTAGACCCATAGAGAAAACTTCAGGGAAAAAACCCTCAGAGAACAACTAATTTGCATGATGCTCAATGGTGGCATTCAAGCTAATGCAAAGAAATCCTACGGGAGGTCCTCATTTTTTAAATTTTATTTTCATTTACCATTATTCTAGCAGTTCCTACCTTGCACTTCTTAATCAAAATAATGAGCTACCGTGGGCTGATGGACTACGGAGCCAACTTGCCCCAAGAATTGCAATTTGATTACTTGCATCACCAGTCTTGTTGGGAACCAAGTCTGCAGTTATCCCAACATTTATTAACTCTCCGTCTATTTGTCAAGAGGTGCCTTCTTTGCAGGGGTTGCCACAACACAGAAGAAAATGTACCAACAGGGTGACTAAGCAGCCTGGTTTCAAATTCCTAAATAATGGCCAGCATGAGTCAGCCTAGCAAATTCTGAAGCCCACAGAAGAAAACTGACGTAAAACTGGAAGCATAAATAAATGCCATTGGGAGTGCATTATATAAAAGTTCTTTTTGCCAGCAGCTGAAAAAAAGGACACTAAATGTTGCCTCCTAATCTCATCTCCCACATGCTAGCTACAATACCATCTAATTGTAAGGCTTCTCTAATCTACGGCACCAGAATGTAGAGCCTAAAATGCTACCGACATTTGCAATACACAGCTCCTTTACAGCAGGCGCCTTCCACAGACTAATTCTTTAAGAAGCAGCCTTAGCAAGATCATAATTTTATAGACTAGATGTACCGCAAACCTTAGAAACACATACCATGCTGCCTAGAAACCAGGTAAATTATTATTCAGAGCCTTGAAAAATTAAAAAACAATTAAAATGGCACATAAAAAGCCCTGCTTTCCACACCTCTGGAAATCCAAGGAACGTATCAACAACTTCCCAGAGGTATAGGCAGAGCAGGTGATTATTAATGACTCCCAGTGATGCGTAAGCACACACCTGTAAATGCTGCCTCTCTTGAGCCCTGTTGCTGAGTCAGCTCTTAATCACTGTGGTCACTGCTCTCACCAAATTCGACACATTCCCATCACAAGGGAAGCTGACTTTTAAGGGAACCCTGTACCCAACGTTGCCTGCTCAGCAGCAAGCTGAGAACACGCATGTCCCCAGGGCAGCGCCCCAACTCTACCAGCTGCCTGGCTGCATCTGGAAAGTTCTTAATTAGAATGTAACATTCTTCATTTTGCTTATTTTCACTTGCTTCCCCCACGTCAGTGTGGATATTGGTAAACTGTCAAGACAGGTGTAGCGTGCGCTGTGCTTGATAAGCATTAGATGTTACAGAAGTCCCCTGGAAAGCTGGCTTGTTGGGATGATACCTGTTTAACTCCCCACTGCTCTCAAAGTGTCCCGGCTTTTATACCCCCACCCAACCCTTTTTATTTTGTTTTTCATTGAAGAAAGCACAGTTTTCTGGCTAATATCCATCTCCTTCAGTAGTAGCCCAAACCATGATATGAAGCCTTATTCAATTGTTGCAGAAACCAATTCATTCTGGACTTCTGTCCTCCCTAACATTTATCAAAAAAGAACCAATGACTAGCTGAAGGTCAGGCTAAAAATAAAATGAAATCATGCACATATGCCATCTCACCTCATGCCTTGAAAGCATGTTTGTTTATGGCCAAACTGACAGCGAGCCAAGAGATGATTTTGTTACTCCTTTAAACAGACATTTTCTGTAGCAAATAAAAGCTTCTAAAGAGCAAAGAATATCCAAATAGATCCATATACAGTGGCCTACTGAGCATCATCAGCTTAAAGTCAGAAGGGTACATCTGGTTAATGATATTCACAAGGCACCACACCTACTTTTAATCATGCTGTAGAAAACGAGAGAGGCAACTGGTGAGTTGTTCCACCCAGCGCTCCTCTGAGTGCGGTTAACATTTACCTTTGGTTAGCAATTCTTCCGCGGCATCAGACATGTCCACGCGAAAAAGCAAGTACTGTTGGGCCTCCAGGAGAAGACCTGGGAAGTCTTTTTCAATGGAAGCAAAATGTTCAATTTTATTTTTCACAGATGCCAGCACCTGCCAAAGCAACAGTAACAATTACTTCTTGCTCCCAGTGCAGCCCGACTCAGGCTTTCTCTAGCTACATTAAAATAGAGTTACGACAGAAGTTATGGTCATACAGAATTTCCAGTTCTTTGCACAAATGTAATTAAAACATCGAAATGAGATGAGAGGCTCTCAGACAGGTGGGAAAGCAACAGGTGGAACTGAAAAGAGCTAATGTAAGGTTTAACGAGACACCAAAAATACCGTTCCAATAGGCATGACTAACCCTTGTGGTCAAATACCTGATAAAGTGACCGCACGCTAGGCTGAAACACCATGTTGGTGTTGAGCAGAAAGGAGCGAAGAAGAGGCTGTGGATAACTTGCCAGCTGAGTAATAATCCCAATAAGCAGCAAATTTACATGCAAGGAATTCTCCAGCATGTTCTCCAGCTTCGACAGCACTACGCTGATGAACGGTCCTGCAAGAAAAGAAGAAGGAACCAATGCTTTTGTTTTCACAGAAGAAAAATCCTAAGATCTAGGAAATAGGCATTTAAAAGGAATTTTGATCATAACCAACCAAATCAGACCTCCCACATGCTAATTAAAGCCAGCAGGGAGAAAACCCAAACTGTATCTTAACAGACAAAATAGACTTAACAGAAGTGTTAAAAGCTTTTGTGAGCAGAAGCACTTTCACTAGCTAGCCAATGCGTTTACGTTAATGGCATTTTTAACATGTCATTTAACTATTCTACTTTACATGTGCCAATAAGGATTTAGCCTGGTATATTATGGTCTACCGTTCTATTCCCCTTGAAGTTAAGTGGAATGGTACCACTAGTTCCAATGCAAACAGAATCTGCCTTTTTTACACCTGTGGTGCCCGATTTCTACGAAAGGACTGGACAAAGTAAAATATAGCTAAGCTTTCTTGTCTTATCAAAAAACTGTGCTGATCTAAAGAAAATAGGAAAATGCTACTCTAAACATAAAAATCAAGGCCTGTGATAGTTCGCAGCACAAGAAAAGGCATTTTCAGTAGTGCAGTCACACAAAGCAAAGACGACATTAAAATGGATTTATAAGCAAAATTATTGGTAGATGTAGGCTTTATCATATAAATGTCACCATTAAATAATAGCTTTAGTTTGTGTATTCATGCTGCAGGATAAACACTGAAATGCAGAAGCATTTACCATGAAAGTACATAAACCCTTAGTGTTCAAGCTTAAGAAACCTTTGCAAAGCTGAGCATGACTTTAACCAAAGAATACGTATTGTTAGGCGGTACAACCGGTGAGATGCTTGAGGCAGTCTGTAAGAGTGACCTAATCACTAGTAAAGTGTTAGAAACGTCCCTCATCCCACACCCAGTCCCACCACACCGTTCTGGCCGTGTAAAAGCCAGGGAAACCACGCAGGAGAATCCCTAGGTGACACGGTTACAGCATTGCTAACTTTGAACATCCCACCCTAGTCCCTGACACAAGATGCAAGCCACGGGCGTTTCTGGGGTCAAGCAGGTGGTTATAAATCCAATCCCATTCCAGCTCCCCTCAGCTAGCAAATGGCTGCCATTACGGCTACCTGGGCATAGTTCAGCCCAGTTTAACACATCTGCTGTAAATTGTGGCACAGGCTACAGCAATTCTGGGCCAGTGCAACAGTAAGGATCAAATCAGAAGTGCCTACATTGCCACTTCACCTAACAGAGCATCACTAAAGGTTGAAGCCTATCATGTTTTATAGCGACCGTGAGTACAAAACGAGCACTCCCTTGAGACTCGTCTATCATGGCTAATGCCGGCACAGCTCCACTCACAAGAGGAAAGGTAGGAGTTGACAAGGCTTTATGTGGCTGCTACCTTTCAACCACCACGTCAGCCATCGGAGTGAAGGTTGGTATCACATCCCGCAGGAATCCCCCACCGCCTGGGCACCCAGTGGAGCAGCCCCAAAAACCTTTTGTTGAGATATAGTTTCTCCTGTCCCAACATAACCTATTGCTTCCCCTTTTGTGTTCATGGAGATGTTTTCACAGAGCTCCTGAGAGACCACAGTGCAGTGTGAGCTCTACTGTATCAAGAGGGATTGCAGGAGAAGGAGCTGAGATATATCACTGTTTCGCTCCTCTAGGTCAGACTTCAAAGCTGAGTAGGTAAAGCTGAAGCTAGTACTTGTTCCAAGTGCTGTAATGCCACTGCAAGAGGGGTTTCCCAAGATATAGTAAAAAATTTCTCAGTGTTAAAGTGACTTTCCCCCCACCCCTCCAAGAAACAGGGTAAACAGATGAGAAGTCAAAAAATTATTCCTTTCCTGAATAGGAATTTCTGACTATTCAGGACAAACACTGACTGGCGAGGGAGGGGGGGATGTGTGTGTGTGATAAAAATTCCTGTTTCTGAACACTACATTCTTTCTTGCTCAGGGGAAAACAGGTATGATAGCGTTTAATGCTTTTAAATTGGACATAGACAGCAATAGGATATTTTCTTCATAGATCCGTAGGCCTGAAGACAGCATCTTTGCACTGCTGACACTTACTGGGTGTGGGAAACCGTCTGGTTATTTGATTCTGCAGACAGAAGCCCCATGCCATGACAGCATCCCAAAACAGTGAAATCAACCAAAAATCCTTATCACACGCATCTACAAACATGATGTAGCATTCCAAATTAAATATATTATTATATCTGAAAGACACTGCAATCTCAACATTTCTGAGGCATTGTTATGAGCACTTGCTTGCACTAAGATCTCCACTAAAGCAAGGTAAACAGCCTAAGAGTAAAACATGTTGTGGATGGGGAGCAAACGGCAAGGCTTTTTGTGTGGATTTTTTTTGTTATTATTATTTTCTTTTGCTTGGTTGTGTTTTTTTGTGGGGGTGGTGGTTTTGGTGTGGGTTTTTCAGAAAGGAACAAATGGAGGGAGGGATTAGACGAAGAATGAGAGACAGAGACAACATTTTTGAGCTACATTTGACAGCAGATAATGTGAAACAGAAAGGTTTGAATGTGATTAGCATCTGATACAAGGAAATTGCCACCACAGCAAAAATAGCAAATTGATTGAAAAACAGGTTGAATTTTTCAATTAAGAAACTGTGCCAGGCATGCTGGCCACAGCTGACCAGAAAGGGCTGCATTTCAATGGACACAAATGAATGTTTTCCCCCAGCTTTCAAATTAACGAGATGCCATCTTATTGAGGTTTTGTTTTGAATGAGGAAACCTAGATACACTATTATTTTTTATTATTTGCATTACTGTGGTATCTAGGAGACCTAATTAAAGATCAGGAGCCTGCAGTGCAAGGAGCTGTACAAGTACAGATCAAAAGCCCACTCTAACCTCCGGTAGCACTGTCATTCCTGAATGGCTTGGACAGTCGGCGGAGACCAAGCTTAAATTGCTGCCTGGCACCAGACAGAAAAGCATCCCAAAAGCGAGGGCAGGCCTGACGCTGGAGGAACAGGATGCCAGGGCAGAGCATGGAGACAGGCACGTACAGACATGGCACCAGTGCTGCCACCTCGTGCTAAAATGTGAAACAGCAGAGAGGGAAAAAAATGGCAACGCGATACCACATCCATAGCATGACAGATGAAAGCCACCAAGAAAACAAATTATTTACCTGGGCTCTGTATTTTAGAACAGTTACTCCAATCCCCTTTCAACTGCAAAAGCTTTCTCTAGGAATGATGGAGCTCTCACATACAAACAGTGTAATCCCTGCTCAAGATTTTAAACAATTACAAAACACAAGCAGCTAAAAACCCCCTGAGGAACCACCATTTGCCGTCACCACATTGACTGCTCTGCTCTATTTTCACGTTGGATCTCTCTTTCTCCTTGGAGTGGTCTCAGCTATTTGGGCTATACCCTCATTAGTGCCAGGACTGTTCCTTGCTCAATGCTTGCGCCGTGTGCCACACAGCGTGATCTCATTTGGCCACCTTTAATCAGCATGCCTTCCTGTATTTACTAGATATGTAATTGACAGAACATTCCACCTGTAAATGGAGCACTCTGGCTCCTGGCAGTGTGCTTGGGAGAGACATCCTCCTTCGGTCCAAAGGGAGATGAAATGCTCTCCGCAGAAGGGGTGTCTGCTGAGAAATTCTCAAAGTCCTCCTCTTCTTCTGCAGGAGAGACAGGGTCAGGAGCATCCAACTTCTGCTCCTCCAAGCTTGCGCTGTTTGGATCCAGTTCCTTAATAATTTTGTCATACTGTGCAATGAAATCCTCACCATCTGTGCTCAGCAGTCTTACACTTAAGTTACGATCTGCCTCCTGAGGAGAAAGCTTCAACTCTAAGTCTGGCTGTGGATCAATCTCCATCATTTTCTGGTTTATTTGTTCTTTCATTACACCTTGAGTCAAGCTTGAATTTCTGTTACTGTGCTCATCCAGGTCCTTTTCCAGCTGGCTCTTTGCAAGAGGCCCATTTACTACAGTCTGGCTTTGAACCTCATGTTCTCTGGCTACATTTAAAGTTTTCTCCTTGGAGTTGTCATCATCTTGAGTATCCTTCTGGGCACATAACCTGTAAACCATAACATCATCCTGAAAGTCTGATTCCTCTATGTAAGATCCTTTGATGAGCATGATGGCATTTTTTTTCATTTCTTGAATGTGTTTTGGTGGCTCTGCAGGTGGCTGCATCTCTGTGCTTCCCAGATCATCATACGGTTGCGATGAGCTCACATCAGAACCAGGAGAAATCCCAGTGTCATAGCTATCATCCCATTCTAGCTCCAACTGCATCTTCTCACTGAATGGAGTTACTTGAGAGGAGCTACACATGCTTGGTGTCCTTTGCTGGAGCCGAAACATGGGGTGTTCTACATCTGTACTGTTCTCCTCAGCAAGCGTTTGGATAAAGGTGTCTGGATCAGGGTTTATTCCATCATACAAGGCCGACCAAACCTTACAGTCTTTCAGACACTGGAGGATGGCTTCTTGAGCTTCCCACAAGTACTGCAAGTAGCTGATGTCCACAGCTCTTCCACATTCCACAATGCAAGTAGATTCAGAAGAGCGTCTCCCAGAATCTGAAAGTAAAGAAGATTATTCATACTGTGACATAATAAAATAACCCAAAAGTTCTCTAGCAAGGCAGTCACTAAGACATGGCAGGTAGAGTCTTTAGTCCCAGCCATCCAATAAGGCAGGAAGATCAAAGCACAAAGATTAAGAGATTTGCTCATAAACATACGTGACTTGTTCCTATTACCAAGACAGAGCTGCAACTCAAGATTTCCAAGAGACCAGCCCGCATTCAAACCTTAAAACAACAGCGACCACTCTGAAGCAGCAGGAGTTGCAGTCTGTATCTGTACATTACTTTCATGAATGCATATTCAAGTTGGATAACTGTTAAAATGAGGTTTCAGTAGACCTGGACACATGGAAGGAATTAAATAAGCTTTCCAGTTCAGTCTAGCTCAGTTTAATCTTGCCCACCACATTTCCTCCCCCTCGCATCCTCGCCCACCTCCTCCCATGAGCTACTACTAAATCAAACTCAGTTCATGATCTGGTCTTCCCCTGAGCACCAATTACCTTTAGTTTGTGCTGCTTTTGTCCATAGAATATAATCTTTTTCTTGGCTTTCAAGTGTCAAGGTGATCCCAGTGGAGCAGCAGACTGGCGTCAGGGCAAGCAGTTTTGCAGCAGATACAGAGTAACAGTCTCTCTCCTTCACAGCCCACCGCTGGCTCAACATCATGTGGTTACACGGGATCAGATACCTGAAACAGCAGGGTCTAGCATTACTTCATCCTCCTTTCATGTAGAGAAGGCAAACAGATACAAAATTCCCTTCCCACCTTCCTGCCCTCTCCAAATCAAAAGAAACAATAACAATCTTGACAGTGATCCATATTCTAAACCTCTCAAGGGCATGAAACCCTGACTCTTTGTATTGTGAACGTACGGTTTGATGGAGGAACTGTCATGACGAGTAGAGATAGGAGGTTGGTTGCATCAGAACGGGGAAGTGAACAATCCTTTGCAGGTCAGAGCAAACTTGCTGTACGAAGGGATGGAGAAGTGTGGGATGGGCAGATGTCAAAGGCCAGCAGGGCGGTTTGGTCCCACTATGAATGAGCTCTGCCTCAGAATCCTTAATTTATTTGTTTTCCTGGGACATGCAGAGAGAGTTTACATGTACCAGGCAAGCAGCCAGCGAAAAGGAAGGAAGGGTCACCAAGGTGTTCTACTGCACTAGAGAAAGACCGAGCTCTCAGGCAGAGGAGGGAATAAGCTATGGGAGTACAAGGAATAGAGGAAGCAGAGTCTTCTTTAGAGTGCTTTTGTTCAACTTTTTAAGAGCGCTTTGTTAAGAGCCTCAGTGTTAAGTGGACTGATGTTTTGCCATTTAAAATGCAAACAAATTCTAAAGGATTCCCTAAATAAACAAAAATAAGATTATATACACCACTCTGCTGCTGTTAGAGTAGCAGCTTACTGGAGTTCACAGAGGCCCTTACAGCATTCCCAGGCACAACACCCAGAGTTATAGGGAATTTCACCTTAATGCCTGTGAGTGGAGGGACAGACAGTATCCAAAATGTTCATGTGATCTACGGTGCTAAAAGCCCAATTCAGTTACACCAATATTTCCAAATCAATAATCAATTCTCATCTAATGCACGCACCAAAATTCTAAGTGAGTAGTCTGAAGCAGCGCATAGAACCATCAGTTAAAATCAAAAATAATCAATGCATTTAGTACATTACATAACAATCTACCTAAAAGAGTTCAGGAGCCTGCAGTATTCTCAGGGAGAGAGGAATCAAAGAGGTGGAAAACAAGAAGACAGACGGCGGAAGCTGCAAACAAGTATATAGCTCTGTATCACTGTACAATACACGAGAGAAAACATAGAGGACAGAAGAATTATACATTTATAAGCAGGGAATAAGCAGTTTGGAGGTGATAAATATATTCTTAGCTTCTCTTCTCTCACTTTTATAGAAATAAATCACAAGAAAAATCTCTTGCTCCTGAAGATCACAGGAGGTAAATCACACTTCTTCAGGTCTGGTAGGCTTTTGTCAGGATCATAAATATTCTTATCTCTGTAGTTGCTTGTATTTCTACTCTCTTGGAGTACTCTCATCCAGCTCTGCATCCATAGGCAGAGACTGTATGTCCTAGAATTAGGATGAAGAGTCGAAAAAGGAGTTTGGGCTTTACCTTAAAACCAGCTGTAACATCACATCTTCACAATGCAAGCCAATGAGCGTTCTGAACAATGCCAAGGAGACCACACAGAGCTGAAAAAATGATAAATGTTGTCAGTTTTTTATCTGGAAATTGTACCTTTCCAATCTTCCCTGCATACTACATTACAAAATGGCTCTGCCAGAACATCATGCTTTATAAGGTACTGTTAGTATAATATTTCATTTTGCCAGCATCCCCGTGGGATTTTTTTTTTTTTTAAGTTGTCTAGAGCTACGCACATAACATGTTATATTTTAACAAAATACAATCCAGAATTTTCCTTCAAATAAGCTACTTAAAAAAAAAAAAAACAAAACCAAAACAGTAATTTGCCAGTCTTTAACATTATTCAAATTTATTTATTTAATTTAGCTCAGCATGAAGTAAACCCTGTAACTTCCAAGATAGTGTGTTAGTTTTTACCTCTGACATAGAATTCGAACCAACTAAAGGTCTTCTCTAAAAGAAAAGTTATAGACATCCCAAATTTCTGTTGCTTTAAGGAACTATTAGTGTTCTACACATTAAGAAGCTGAATGCTTCTATTCATATAGCTTAATGTACTGACATAAATCAGGACTACACAAGTAATTTTTATCAGAATCTGCGACATATGGAGCGTAAAAAGTCCCTCCATCACAGGTCATTTGAATGGCTGGGAACCATAGCAAGGCATGAAGATCCTTTCTGTGAGACCAGGAGAAAGGAAAGAAAAATAGGGTTTTTCATTGGAATGGCATGCTTGCCTTTTTGGCAAAGGTCTGATCAAAAATACACATAACTAGGTATTTCAGTAGCCACACTCAGCGGAGACAAAAATCATACCCATTTCTATGACAGACATCTCCCTTTTAGACAGGCTTTAGGACTCTAGAATCAGGGACTTCTACAGGCTTTTTTGGTCACTAATTAAGACGTACAACAATTTGAAAGCTATCATACAGTACATTTCTGCCTGCCAGATGCTTGCTAGAGCACCGGTGATGTCCAACGTAGTAGAAGCATGAGCTGTAAGCTTTCACTGGTCTTCATGGACCACAGCACCACCATCTCTCTGACTCTTAATGCATATTTCCTTGGACACGTTCTCCTGCACTGCTCTCTCCTAGAAACAGTACCTCACAGCTGGCTTAGACTCCAGGATGAGGCTGACTCTTGTGAGAATCATTTAGCATAAGTTGGCCCTCTACTAGAGTTTCAAGTTGGTGTTTAAATCTTGCCTCTCCCTATATTAATTATGTAAACCCAAATAATTAATATATGAAATTAATTGCACTTTTCAGTAGCTAACAAAAGAAACAGATTAGGAGAAAATAAGGAAAAAGCTACAGATATTTCTCTACCTCATTTTCTCAGTCACTGGACATCCTCTGTAATTCATTCAGGACTAAATCCAGCATCCTGCCTGGGCATGGCTTCTCCTCCACGCTATGGAATTTCCTCTTCTTTTCTGCAGTCACTTCCCTTACTCCCACTGTTAAAATGCTCTATTCTAGCTTTGCAGCAGCACGTTGCTATGTTCCTCTCTCCAGCCCATCCTTTCTCAAGAATGTCAACTTAAAGACTCTTTGTTTCACCATTTCCAGTTCTCTCTTTCAGATGAGCGACTCAACTCCTCTACAATTCGATTTCCTGCCCATGGTGACCAAGACCAGATGAATACATATATTTCTTGAAAAATATATATACATACATGCATTTTCCCTTACTTGGTAGGTATATCTGTGGAGCAGTTAAACAGCGAAGTTTAAGTGAACTTCACTTGATAGCCTCTGAAAAGCAGAAGTTTCTTTGACTGCCTTCCCTAGTTTGGTCATTGAACTAACACTCAGAGAAGAACAAGAGAAAAGGAAAAAGCAGCTGGCTTGCAGTGAAGCAAAGCAGAGCTCAAACTTGTTGCCCTGCCACCACTGTCCACCGCTTGTACTAGAAGCCAATAGGAAGGCCCTAGTTAGTCCAAGGCCTCGTGTCTACAGAAACAGATGAAGAAAGTAAAAGGGCAGGAGAAGAAGAAATAACCAGAACCGATGTTCTTAATAGGAGTAGGAGTTGAAGAGCTTCAAAATAAGCTTTTGGAACAAGCCAGATCCTTGCATGAAAGGACAGAGGGAAATTCTCATTTCCTCTGTGAAATTTACTGAGAGCCAAGTCTAACTTTTCTTCCTGCTGTGAAAGTTCAAAAAAACTGTTACTGCCTTAAATTTTCCTGTATTTAGGAAATTTCAGTTTATAGGGAAACATTTCTCACTTGTCTTTGCAACCATATTGCAAATCAGGAATCATCTGAATAAGTAAAGCTAGTCTATTTTTGTATTTTGTAAAAGAAAAGATTTAATATATGCTCAGGAGACAAAGAGGATAGTATTTTTACAAGTCCTTTTGGCCACCTGTCTGTACATAAGCTTAACCCTGTGAATTATTAATAAGTATTTTCATCAATAATAATGTATGCAGCTTTTCTGCTACAGAAACACAGAAGACTGCAGTTCTGGCTTTTGCACTTGGCCAAGCTATACTGCAGAAAACTCATTTAGCATCACAGAACCATTTTGGCTGAGATCCTGAGTTGCTCAGGGCTGCAGAATTCTTTACAATTCCCATCTCGTTTGCGTATGGAACAGTAATTAATGATTAGCAGAGACAACAGCATTTGCATTTTTGTTGACAGAAGCTGTTTCAGTTTTCAGAGTTAATCCATCTTAGAGATGCAGTAACAGCAACATATATCCGTAATTGCATGCACTCACATTTCAAAACAAATTTCGGATGAAGCTACTGTTCCTAATACACAAATTTAATGCACATGCTGGTGTTCTGGCTTCTCTTGTACCTGCACTAAAACAATATTCTTTCTTTCATCCAATCTTTATTTCATGAAGCTGTTCATCACACAAGATTCAACCAAGACTGCCAGTCAAGCAAGGCTCAGATGCGTAGTCCAGTGCAACAAGTAGTCATTTTTTCTCCCAGAAGATCCAACTGTTAGCAAAGGTAACTCTACTGTCCCTGTCAGCTAGCTGTCTGGTGACTGTGGTGCATTGTGCCTAGGATGAGAAGGGGCTCACTGCAAATTTGAGATAAACCTTACTACACAAGGGAGTGATGGCAAAGAACAGGAAGCAGCAATCGGGTCACTTAAGCAAGAAAGTGCCTTCTTTTAATCAAAGAAGAAAGCAGGCAACATCGCAGTTAAGCAAACATCCTACAACAATACAGACTTGATTCCTGAGCAATGTATTGGCAATATTGCAATTCACAATTTGGATCAATTTGGAGGCATCCTTATAGGGCTCCCATCGTCTCCCACAAGGACTATTTGAAAATGCTTGTTGCTTGGCAAAACTCCAGAGATCAAAAATGCTCCTCACCACAAGTATATTTATAAGTCCCAGGGTGATTTATCTATGGCGGCACTAATTCAGCAGTATCCAGAATAAAAATGCTTCCAAATTTACCTTTAATCTTCTAACAGAATCCAGACTTCCAGAAGCCCTCATGTCCCTCTATCTCATTTCCTGTATGTGTGAAACCACTTCACACATTTATCAACTTAGTATAGCAGTAGATAAATGTAATCACACAAACACACACAAAAAAAAAACCCCAAAATTGAGGGAGGGTGAAGAAATCACACTTTTGGGTGGGGGGAGAAAATTCCTAGTTAAACAGATACCCACTAAGTATATGGAATCTCCTGTTTAAATATTTAACCTACATCCATGCTGAGTACCTGAACTTCCTTCCTGCTTGTCTTACCCGGAATGGTGTGTTGATTCGACTAGTAAGTGTATCTAGGATATGCACATTCTCATGTCGATGCAGCAAAATAAAACGGAGGAAAATCTTGAGGAGGGCTGGCTCTGAAACGCTACGCAAAAAGAGATCCAGGTATGCAGTAGTAGTCATCACTTCTTCCACAGTCACCTATAAGCAGAAATAACGTTAATGCAAACATACTGCACACACAAAATATCCATCCATCCTCTGCATCTGTACACTGGCAAACGCTCTGTCTCCATACATAGCACTGCCAGAAAAACATCGAGGTCTTTGCTTTTAAATTTGCAAAAAGGATGCTTCTGAATGACTCACAGGCATTTTGAACCCATTTCTTATGTCTTGCTTCCCCAGGGAAAAAAAACCCTCCCCCAAAGTGACACCCCAAATCTCACACACACTGAAATACAAAGAACCAAATCAAGTTAGAAGCTCCCCACCACCTTTCTGCCCATGTCATCTCTTTTGCATCACACTTCTGTCATCCTTCAGAAGCATTTTCAGATGTTGTGAATGCCTGGCACCTACCACTTTATTAAAAATAAACGACAGGGCACAATCAAAGCATGGTACAAACTACCTTTGGTTCTAGAGCTATGAAGGAAAAATCCCCACAGCTATCCAGAATTTTTAATATACATACTCAATTTACATCACTTAATTTTTAATATACATACATACACACACAAACCAAATCCCAAAATTTTTGCTACTGACTATTTGTTCAAAACACAATTCAAATATCCACGCAACATTTGCATACCATAACCCACACTGTTCTGCTTATGGCAATCCTTTGAAGCTTATCTATTCACAGTATGCACTGGCAAAGCACAGAAAATTCCAAAGGCCACCTCTGCACCATGCATTGCTGTTGCAAAGTCAGCTTTTTAAAAATAGTTACCCAGGAACCTAATAAGCTTAAGTGCACAAAGATAAACCCTTAAATACAAGAATCTGCCTATATGAAAGGAAGCATTAAACATCTTTTGTTTACCAAACTTAGCTGGATAAATGAAAAGACCGATTTTATTAAAAAAAAGAATCAAAGCTGTCACTTAAGAGCTAAGAGGATTTAGAAAATACTCAGAAGGGCAGCATTTACGTAACATGCTGTAATTATTAAAATCCCTGTTCCATTATGCTGCATGTTAGCCACGTACACAGTAATGTCATGCTGCAAACATTCTCTTTAAAGCATTTAAGATCACAAGCTGCTTCTGGCTGGTTACACAGAACATAGGAATGCTGTATGCAGCCTGCAGACCTTATGGAGAGGGGGCACCAATGAGGAGAGCACAGAGAAACTCTAAAGTTAAGGTCATGGATTCACTCTCCTTCTGAGGCTTTATTGTAGTACTCAACTACACCCTCCTTAAAACAAACAGTGGGCTACTAGCTCATTTTGGCATTAGAAAAAAAGCACCAGTGAAGTAGCAGCAGTGGAATTTTTCACCAGAATGGGAAATAAGTTCACCTTCTTGGTTTACTGCAGTAAGGTTGGTCAAAATCAAGCACTGAAATATAACAGGGAACGGAAAGGAATGAGGCATGCTTTCATGGGATCTGTGAACTTTGTAAGGCTAAGGAAGCAACAACTAGACGTATTTTCTAGATCTGTAGTTGTATGTTCAGTGCTACCAAAACCAGAAATGAGAGTATAGCTCTTAACACATACTCCAACTCAGAATACAGTTTATGAATTCATTCCTCCTCCTTCCCCCACAAGTGTCAAGTGAAAAAGTTACTAGGTTAAGCACCCCAAAGTTACAAATTGCCAGAACTAGCACTGCGGCTACAGCCCTAACTCAAATTCTTATTACTGCACATATGATAAAACCAACGCTCTTATGCACACACATATGCTTTTCTATAGGACTACTCCCACATTTCAACCACCAAAAAACCTGGAGCCAGGGTTGTGAAACAAAGGAAATTATTTCTGGTTGGATCCAAGATTCTTTTGTTTTTTGCAACAGTCAAAAGGCGTGGGGACATGTGGGGTAAAAAAGAATCACCTTCTGATGAAAGCTGTTGACTGTTGCCCTGAGGACTGGCTTTTTTTGTTTTGGTTTTTTATAGCAGCAAACCGTAAAAAGCAAAGCCCAAGAAATCCATCATGTGACATCATTATGATAGCATCCAGTTCATCGAAGAGCTTAAACCCTCTGCCAAGGAAAGGCCAGACAGAAGTAATACATCATTATCTCTCTGTGTCACTTCTCCTTCATCCCTTATGGGGAAAAGGAAGCATGTTCTTGGCCTGCGGGTTTCACAGTTGTTGGCTGACAGCAGAGGAATGGGCCTATGTATATGTATAAAATAGTGAAGCTATATATGAAAGCAAGAAAAGCCAGCAGATTCACAAGGGCAGTGACCTTTTTCTGAAACGGATGATCTTTGGACAACTCATCTTACATTTGCATCATATTATTTTCAGAGTGCATATCATGAATGAAACAAAGAGCAGAAGAAAGCCACCTAGAGACTATTTTAGAAAAGAAATGTTCAATTCTGAGAGCATGTTCAGTGCTCCTAACAGCTCGGGGACTAGATAAAAAAAGAAATCATATTTACTATCACCAACACTTCACTGATGCCACTAAACTGAGCCAGAAGGACCAACTAATGATTAATGACGCTCAAACAGTTCACAGATGAGTTACTAATAACCTTGTTAAATCTTAATTATTTGAATCAAAGTTTTCTGAGCAGGGTGCCACACTACACTTAATTTTTAGCTCTTCTCAGGAAAGAGGTTGCTGAATCTGCTTAACCATTTTCTGAGAAAGAGGGAAGAAGACTAAGTTTTGTCAAGATTTAAATGGATTTGTAAGACACTTTTCATTTTTCAGTGAAAACACACTGCCTTAATCCACAACACTCCTTCAAACTTTCACAATAAATGAAGCTAGGATCTATTTCGCAGCTCACTGTGCAACACTCAAAAAGCGGGCAAGTTAATGCTGTACAAGCAATTTTAATGCTATCATGGTCTAGAAGTTCCAGTGCGCTCTCAGTGCACCTTTGTGCGCAACTTGTCCTTACAAACCAGCAGAGTTCTGCTTCCTCACAAGAGGAAATTAAACAAAAATACTGCTTTTTGACATTTGAAATGAAAGCCACCGATGCAGAAAGCACCTTCGGAAAAAAGATCAATTAACCCAGCAAGCAGACATCTGTGCTTTTACAATTATATCTTATTTTGCCACCTTGCGTTCTGGGTTTGCATCTCTCTTTTACCATATCTGACAGTAAGTGTAACTTCTGAAGATTTGAGGCACCTAAAGAAGTATTCAAAATGGCTAATTTTAGCTCCATGAGGCTAATTTTCCTTTTACTCAATGGGACACATTAGCCAGCTCTGAATGAGCCTCTGGAGAACTCACTTTTTTTGCAATTAACTACAGAAGGACGTTGGAAAAATCAGTTACACTAGGCAAAATTCAGCCTTAGCAAAACCCCTTTTAACTCTGTAAACCTATTCTACAGATTGCATTATACATAATACACTGAGTGTTGAAAGTGTATTATGTATACTCAGAAAGACTCATTCAATTTGTGCAGTTATTATCAAAGATCTGTTTTCTAAGATACCAAAGCCACGATATTAAGCTTCATTCAGACTACCTGCTGGTTGTCTTAAACTAATGTCTCATGAGACAGATTTGGGGAAAGTAGGGAAATCCTTTCTAATAAATTCAAATTATTACTTAGGTAAACAACAAAGGAACAAACGCTCCCAGAGAACAAACCATTTACTAACCATGTCAAGCATGTCCACTACAGTCAGATCCTGAGGCACCTTACAAAAACTTTATATCATTGTAAACATTGATTACAGTATAATTTGTAAGCTTTTAGCTAGCCCTCAGAATTGAATAACTTTGAAAGAATAATAAAAAACAAGCCAAAACTTCCATACATCCACAAATCTGATATTTAATTTGAAAATTCTTCACCTCTGATAATTCAAGTACCAAGAAAAATACCATAACAAAGGGTAAAATTAAATTAAATTAAGACATGGTAGTTTTCCAGAAAAGCCCTTTGTTAAGTAAAGTAAATTTCAAGCTATATTTTTGATAAAGGTATTGCAGCAATACTAAAATCCACCACTGCCACAAAAAGCAAAAATAACCCCCCCCCAGCAGCATCCCCTGGATTAGATCCCTTCTACTAATGCTAAAGGCCAGGGATATCTCTACTCCTAAGATAAAATTGCAGGACTGAAAATGAAGAATGAGAAAAATCCGTTCATTGCATTAATCAGACCAGTATTCTATAATTTCTATTTTCATTATCCACAGTGGTAACAATTAAAAGTTGTTGGATTTTTTCTTTCAATATACATATAAATTTATAAGTGTCTGTCTAAAGATACCATCTAAAAACCTCATGCACATGTTTTTCTATATAACAATCGGTTGTTAAAGATATTTTTTAAAATATAATCTGCTGCAAGAGGGACTACCTGAGAGTCTTCATAGCCAGAGAGATATTTGATTAGAGATTATTGAAAACAGAAAGCCACTTTTAGCCTTGTAATACCCTTCTCTAATTATGTAATAATTTTTAGCAAATCTTTTCTTGCCTCCTCTGATGACTGATTAGATGGTGAGGCAGAACACTGTAAAGAGATCCAGCTTTTACAAGTCACTGTGCCAAGTAATAGCAAAGAGCCAGAAATTACCGTCATTGCGAGTTCAGTTTAATATATTACACTCACTATGTTAGACCAATTGCACTGATTCTTTATTACTGGCTATTTTCCCTTGGGAGCCACACAATATATTTTCTAATTTACAGCTTCATGCCCTCTTACAGGAATATGGCTATCATGATTCCTCCTTTCCTTCACATTTTCCTTCCTTACAAGGATTTCGCATTTCGTATGAAGAGACCATGAACGTTCTTATCAGAACTTATCCTCTAGATCCATGAGCAGTTTAAACCTGAATAAGCCCACCTCACTGATAAAACAAACAAACAAACCCAACCATTCGCATTCTCTTCTCCTTTCTCTTCATTGTCAGCTTCTTGCCCCCTGCAGAAGGGTTCATGGTTCAATTCACTGTACAGTGAATTGACTCAGGGAATTGATTCAGGTTAAAACTATCCTGGAAGTAAAGGCGAGCTTTAAACTCAATCCGTCTCCCATAACGTAACAGTTGTCCTGGCAAAAGACAGGGGCAACGCGCGGGATCAGGGACAGAGGAAGTTTGCACACTGGGGGAACCAGAAAACTGGAACTGCTTCGACTTCCCTCAGCTTACATTTATAAACGGCTTCAGTTTATACCAGGTTAAAATTCAATTCAACTTCAGCGTTTGATGCAAAAAGTGAAAGGCACCTTTAACATATATCCACTCCATAGCCAGTAAAATTAAGTTTTGTATCTATTGATGGGCTTCTCCAAAGCTTAAGACTATTCAAAGTTTTCCAGTAACACTTGGTTTACACCTATTACAGCAGCTGCCCAAATGCTTTTCACTGAGGTGAAAGATGGTATTATTTCTAAACGGAACCAACAGTCTTGTAGGATATTTATAAAGATGCTCCTTCTAATCTGTGGGGTATAATTTACAGGTCATTTCCCCCTAGCTGAGCTGTGCAATCATCAAGCAAGTATTATTGAATTATCACAGTTGCATACCATGTTAGAGGTTTTCGTTTAGATGGGTTAGTGCGCAATATAACTGAGGTCCATTTGACAGAGCTTATTTGACAGGACCGTGTCAGCGCTTCCACAGAGCGGTTCTGTTCACTTGGCCAACAGCAACCTTTTACACTAAATAGCTGGTACAATTTTCCATTATTCAGATTAAAACAAGCCTTCCAAGTAGAAAAATAATTATATCACAGTTAGCAATTAAATGCCATGTAGTATAGCAGTAAATGCTAAGACATTAAAAATTTGCTTTTATAATATAATTTGTCAAATTTTTAGCACTATCTTCAATAAATTGAAACAACACAAATTACATAAACACTCAAGATGTTCTGAATAGCTATTTTCGTCACCCAAATTGTCTGAATGCCAAATGAAAATTAAATTTTAATTTAATTTAACACTTACAGGAAAGAGATGTATATAACCAATCTGAATTGTATCAGAGGTAGCATAATATTTATATATACCACAGCGTGGCTTCTAATTATCTAGCCCATGGTTTTGACTGCAAAATATATACATATTAAAGACCTTCTCAAAAGGATTTAATTGATCAGATTTCTACAAAAGCGCTACAACTACCTAAAATAATAAGGTAAATAAGCACTTTCTACTACCAAATACATAAAGACTAGAACAAGGCAATATGACCTCTAGCAGAACTTAGACTTTGGTAGGGTTATTCTGGATTCACCCTGGGATTTCGACCAGGTTTTAACTAAAGAGAAAATTAGCTTGATTTAATTACTCGGACCCTTGTATTATTTGACCCCAGAAGAACTCACATTTTTTTTGATAGAGCTCCAAAACGTTCATTTTGAAAGCGAAGCAAGAAATAGCCAATGAGATATGTCGCAGAAATTTAACGGTAGGGATCTGTGCCTGAGCAGAATTACACCTTGTCACAAGAGGTTTTTTTTCCTAAGTACCAAAACCTAGGGAAGAACGTAAAGAATTGCATAATTTCAAGTTGTAACTGACATGCAATCAAAAAATATCAGTCTTAAATTAAGAAGAGATTCTGCCAGATAGTCTTAATTTTCTCAAATCCCAGACACTTACACCAGAAAGAATAAAATATTGTTTGCGCAAATATTTAAATCATGGATCGTTACTACAAAAAGAAAACTACCAAATTAACCTTTTCTTCAGCTCTGCATCTTTATGGACAAAACGTTTTATTCCTCCTGCTTTTAACTGAATTTGTACAGAAATATGGAATTTGTGTCCTTGCATAAAGGCAAACCTCCCTGAACAATGTCACTGAATCACTTTTTTCATTGTCTCAAGAAACTTAGATGTCAGAAGGGGAGAAAGGCAACTCTTTTTATAAAAAGTAATAAGCTCCAGACAACCAAAGGCCAAGACAGGGCTATCCAGCACAGCCAGTTAATGCACGTCCCTAGCTACATAATATAAATCTGGGCTCTGCCTACCCGTTCAGCAACATGCAGCTTCTGAGATATGAACATATTTGTCAGTCGCTCGTTACATGTGTAGGTGGGATAAGCCACACAAAGTGACAACAGACTAGTACAGACCAGGTATAAATTAGGCTACAAGAACATGCTATATTTAGAATACTTATCTTTAAGAAAAGAAGTTAGGGAGTCATAAACCTGAGAGTGTTTGGGTTATTTAAGCACATTGCAGTGTATCTGCTACGTAAATAACCTTCACAGAGCTCACTGTGAAAAACAGGTTTTTGAAGCTAGCTAGCCAGCCCAATCAATTTGAAACTTCCTTAACTGGAAAAAAACCTGAACCAGTGAATTCTTTTTTCAACTCCATACTAGCTTCCTCAGATAGAGACATAAAAATCACACCAAGCAAAATATATTGGTCTCCCCACCCCCTGATTTTTTCATAGAAACACATCTCTCTCTATCCTCCACACTCTTGTAGTGTTTCATTCACACACTGAACTGTGTACATAGTAAGTACGAATAGGGAGACAAGCTGCAAAAGTGAAAAGAAAAGGCAGAGCTTACAACATAGTTCCATAAACGTTACAGACATTTCAAGATCACACATATCCATATCTCAAAGCTTTGGACCACATACTGAAATACTGAACTATTTTTACTGAAATTCTACTTACCAGAACTCTGGTGCTACTTTTACCAAAGGTCTTGTTTGATAGTCTGATAGTTTTAGTTAGGAGAAGAAAAGGAAAGGAGCCAAAAGGTCTGCATGGATGAACTAGGAGCTCCTCACAAAACTGAAACATAAAAAGGAAGAGATGGAAGCAGGGACGGGTGACCCAGGAGGAATATGGAAAAACTGCCTAGGTGCGCAGGGAAAGGATGAGGAAAGCCAAAGCCCAGCTGAAGCAGGGCTTCAGCAGCAAAATGAAGGCTATGAAAAATGTGAGCCCGCTGCTGAATGGGGAAGGGGACCTAGTGACAAAATACATGGAAAAAACCACAGTACTTAATGCCTTCCTCACCTTGGTCTTTGCTGGCAAGATTTGCCTTCAGCAGTCCCAGGTCCCTAAGATGAGAGTAGAAGTCTGGAACAAGGAAAACTTATCCTTAGAGGAGGGGGATCAGGTTAGGGGATATTTAAACAAACTGGACATACATAAGTATGTGGGGCCTCATCGGTTGCATCCCCGACTGTCAAGGCCACTCTTGGTTTTTGAAAGGTTGTGGCTACCAGAGGAGGTTCCTGAGGACAAAAAGTAAGCAAATTTCACTCCAGTCTTCAAGAAGGACAATCTAGGGAACTACAGACTGGTCAGCCTCACATTGATCCCTGGAAAAGGGATGGACTAAAACCTCATGGAGGCCATTTCCAAACATATTAAGGAGAAGGTGGTGACTGGGAGTAGTCAGCGTGGATTTACGAAGGGGAAATCAAGCCTGACCAACCTGACAGCCTTCTACAATAAGATGGCCGTCTCCGTGGATAAATGGAGAGCAGTTGATATCATGTATCTTGCAAGGTTTCAAGACTGCCTCTTGAACAAGATCCTCATAGACAAAATTATGAACACACTGGATAAGTGAACAGTGAGGTGGATCAAAAACTGGTTGAACTGCTGATCTCCAAGGACTGTGATCAGCAAAGCAAAGTCCAGCTAGAGGCCAGTGGGGCTTACACTGGGGCTAATATCATTTAATATCATCATTAATGACCAAGATGATGAGATAGAATGCCTCCTCATGCAAGTCTGTAGACATTACCAAACTAGGAGGAGTAGTTGATAGACTGGATGGCTGTGCCACCATTCAGAGGGGTCTTGACAGTCTGAAGAAAGAGGCAAACAGGAACCTCATGAAGTTCAGTAACACAAATGCAAAGCCCTGCGCCTGGGGAAGAATAACCCCAGGCACAAGTACGCACTGGGGACTGACTGGCTGGAAAGCAGCTTTGCAAGAAAGAACCTGCAGGTCCTTGTGGACAAAAAATTGGCCATGAGCCAACAATGCACCCTTGTGGTGAAGATGACCCACAGCCTCCTGGGCTACATTAAGAGTATTACTAGCAGGTCAGTGCACGGCATCCTTCCCCTTTACTCAATACTGGTAAGACACACCTAGAGTGCTGGGCTCCCCAGTACAAGAGACACACTAACATACTGGAGCAAGTCCAGCTAAGACCCACAAAGATGATTATGGGATGGGAGCGAGCATCTATCATGCAAGGAGGAGCTGAGAGAGATGGGAATGTTCAAGAGAAGAGAAGGCTCAGGCAGGATCTTGTCCATGTGTGCAAACACCTGCTGGGAAGGAGCGCAGAAGATGGACCCAAACTCTTCTCATTGGTGCCCAGTGAAAGGACAAGAAGAAATGGGCCACAAACTGAAATCCACGAAATTCCAACTGGACATTAGGGGGGAAAAAAAAAGCAAACAAAGACCACATACTTTTCTACTGTATGGGTAGTTGAACACTAGAACAGTGCGGCCCAGAGAGACTGTGCCATCTCCAGCTTTGAAGATATTCAGCACCCAACTGGACACATCCTCGAGCAACCTGCTCTAGCTGACCCTGCTCTGAGCAGGACGGTTGGACAGGAGAATCTCCAGAGATGCTTGCCAGCCTCAGCCAGTCTGCGACTCTGAAGAGACAGAAGGAAGGAAGAGACTGGCCAGCATCTATCATCTACAATATAGGCTTAGCTTTAATCCAGAAGTGAGTAAACCTCCTCATACCAGACATTTTGCTCATATCTAAATATAATCAGCTGCAAAGGCAAACTGATGTTGCTGTTACTCCATGAGGGACTAAGATTATTACCCACACAATTTATCTAGTAGTGCTTGTACAACTGTTTGGCTTCTTTTATTTTATATACTTGAATCAACTAAATTTGATTTGGTGATCAGACAAGAAGTCATGTTACCATGATTTGTTTATGTTGCTGCTGTTGTTTTAAACAGAAATCAAGTACTATCACATTGAGAACAGCAAAGACTGAAGACTTCTTTCCTAGATGTCTCCATTCTTGACTGGAGCTCCTTTGCAAAAACCAATAAACGCAAGTCTGTGTCTTGCTGCAGAGCAATTTTTTCCTCAAAAGAAAACCTAGAATATAGTACAGAGAGAACAGGTCTGAAGTAGTATGCCTACCCAACAGTCATTCAAGAGCAGAGCCAGCTCATCTCCCTTCCGATTTTTGCATTAACGTATAACCATGGGTGCCAGATTGGATATGGGATGTTAAGGCTTGAATGCCACATGAGGTCTGGACTCCCTTCCTTTCTTCCATGTCTATCACCAAGAGTTATGAGAAGCAGCTGATCCATACCAGTTAAATTCTAGAAATAAGATTTATAGGAACACCTTACAAAGATGGACCAATAATTATCATCTCTTCTTACCACCCCTCCCTTTCACTTTCCATAGATGTCTTCCTAATCAGGTATTTATACCATGCTCCACTCTTCATTGTATTTGAGCTCATAAACCAGACCGAGTGAGAACAACCCAAACTGAATGACTGAATAAAAACTAAAATCTTCAGCCACAAGTAGACTTAGCACATTAAACCAACTTCACTGAGTTTAAAAGAAAAATCAAGATCCATTTAGCATTGTGTTTAATGAGAAAACTTCTGTTTAAAAACCACCATGGTGCATCTGGCCTTTCTCTCATTTCAGCCCTTCGCCATTTTTTCTCAACCTAAAGGTTAATTACAACACTTAAGTCCCCAAATGGATGATACAGTTTTCAAAGCATACTCCTCAACTTAGCATTAATGTTTTCAATGGCAACTAGAAATCGTTTTAATGTATGAAGAGCTGTTACAGCATATTTATCTGTCTTAGCGCATAGACATCTGTCCCAAAGGTAAAGATGTAAAATATTTATTTTCTGTTAAATTAATGGGGGGCACAGCACAGAAAGACTAAAGAGGTCAAATGTGCCTCTATTTACGCGTTTCCTTTTGCTATGGAGTTTTGGTCTCACATACGTGAGAGCCTTGTATCAGATCCACTAGATGGTGCAATCCATCTTCTCCATTAAATGCATTTGAAGTATACACATAAGTAAATTTTTAAAGAGGAAAAAGTCAAACTTAACACTAATCAAGGAAAGGTTTATCACTGGAAGAACAAGGCACCAAACAGAATGTCGGGGTTCAGGAAAGATCTAGACTTGAAACTCATGTATGCAAGCACCCAACATCTCCATTTTCAAGAGAACTATGATTTCACCCAATTTCAGAGTATAAATGAGGTTCAACAAGATTTACATCACATAAAAAAAAATTAATCAGAACAGCATGCTTTAAAAGATTTAAGTAACATCAACAGGGAAATAATCAACCCAATATGGGGTTAGTAGATTTACTGACCAATAAGCATGACATTCAGCAGCATGGTAGCATTCAAAAAAACCTAAAATTTGTCTTAAGTACTTCAGAGGTAAAAACAGGACCCACTAAGACCAGAATCCCACAGGTACATTCTGATATCTCCCTTGTTATTCATAACCTTTACCTAAGGCTGGTTAGCTTTTTCACTTCTGATTCTAATTCCCAGTCTTGGTACAGAATTGAGAAAAGATACAGAAATACAAAAAATTACTCCCAGGTAAGGAGGTGATCTCAATGACAGACTACAGCCTTGATCTGGATTGCAGCAAAATTTTATTTCAGTCCTTGCCAAGTTATCAAACGTTTGAGGTCTGTCAAATAATTGAAGAAGATTCTATACTGTTTATTACTTTCTTGGTAAGCAACTACTTACCAGTAAGAATTGTGTGCACTGCTAAGACAAGTCCTGGACTAGAAAGCAAGGTATGGTGTTTCACTGGCCTCCCAGAAAATGGAACAGGTGCAGAGCTTTCTGCTTGGCAGGCAAACTAAAATTTAGTAGACCTTTGAAAAGTAATTTATTAGTCCTCTCCTAGCAGTTTTTGGTGGATCTTTACTCTCAGCAATTTCTACTTTTTCTCCTCAAACAAGGTATTCTTTTTACAGGGTAATGAAAACTGTTAATTGACGTGTTCTGCAACAGTTGGAAATACAGTTTCCTGCAGACTGACAAAAAAAAATTAAGTAATTCCCCAGTATCAGTGACATATTTTGCAAAGGATAACCCCTAAAATTCAAAGAAAAATGGATTCTTTTTCTTCAAAGCAACATAAATTGCACCTTAATGCACTACAAAATTGATACCAAACTCCATTTCTTCTCCACTTTATGAAAATAGCTCTACCAACTGTGATAAGGAAGTACCAAACAATACCAACTTTGCTAAAATTAGCGTAATATTTCTTGACTGAACATTTTCCTCATGGGCATTTTCCTTTTGGAAAAATGTTCATTTGGGAAAAAAAAAGTCCTCATAGAAACATCTGTCATGATGAAATGTTGTCTAAAAGGTCACTGCTTTTTTGATGACATGTCAGCCCAGTGCAACAAAAATATTCTGGTTCTTCACTTCACTTAAGAATTTTAAACATTGTCAGAAATAACTACATCTTGCCTAATAATCTGTATAGTGTAAACAGAAAGCATGTAATAAAAAGATGGAAAGCCAGCCTAGAAACTTACTCAGTTGTACGGAAGTCACTACTGACAGTACATTTAACAGTATCTTTTGCACAGAGATCATCCATAATGCTTTTGTCCGTTATTATTTTGTGTCATGCTTGCATACACCACTGACCTTATGGAGCGCAGGAGCCATTACTGGCACCAAAAATCCATTGTAAATGTAATTCACAAGCTGGTTACGTATCAAGGGATGTGCCACCTAAAAGGATGGGGGAAGAGAACGACACAGAACAGTTCCAGTGAGGTTTAAAAAAAAAGATGAGGCAGAGGCTACTATTATCCACTACCAAAACCCTTGCCCATTTAACAAGACATGTTCATTTGTCATTCTCACCAACATTTGCTATGATTGAGGTTCTTAAAGATTTTTCCTTCTTCAAAGAAATACACAAACTGTGTTTAATTACAGTAAGCCTGTCAAATTTAGAGAACAGGGCTTTTCAGTCTCCCTGTATGCTGACAAAGATGAATGGATGGACAGAAAAGTGTGTATACCCATGCACCAAAGATCTGAGATTCTAAATTTAGCTCCTCCAACCTCGTCAGGGTCATTTGAAGGTGGATTTGCAATTGTTAACCTGTCCTTTTATACAAGAAGAAAAAGCAGAACAGCTGCTCAAGAACTGTTCAAGAGTAGGTAAACCAAAGGGCTCTCTAGCTATGGGGTAAGAACATACAGTTCACATGCCCTTCTCCCAACCACTGTAAAACAAACAGAGGTGAAAACAAAACCTACATTATTCATTCGATAGGTCGGTTAGGAGCTTTAAAAAATGAACTGTTAGTAGAAGCTAAAAATCTACTTTTATAATTAAGCATTCATTTTGTTTTCACAAAGAAAACATATTATCAGGTCAGGCATTTAAAAGAAATTTGATAAAAGTGAAAAAAAAAATTAGATCCAGAAACATTCTAAGTTAATGTATTCTGTTTGAAGTTCACATAGAGACTGGAATGTCACAGCCCACATATGGCCACAAATACATTCTCCCACTTGCAATTCTTCCCAGGCTTCCTTTAATTTGTAACCCTTACTCTGTAAAGGGGAAGAAGAAGGGTTTCCCTTCCTATGCTGTTATCCAGGGAAAAAGTAGTAAATGGCAAGAGGTCTTGGCTACACTGTCCCTTTTTAATCTCTGGCCAAAGTTTTTGAGTCAACACAGACCAAGCCACACCACAAAAAACATTCCATGCACAAAGCAAAAATTCCTGCAGTAATTGAGCTTTCAATCCAGCTGAAGAAAGACTATAAAGACACAATCAAGCAGCAGACAGGAACTGCTCTTTCTGCATGTCAGTTGAAGATCCTTAACCATTCTGAGTTTATTTGAAAAGCAGCTTTAAAATAATATGTTCTTCTTTAATTTGTCTGCAGTAACCTTTATATCAATTTTTTTTTTAAAAAGGTGTCAAATATGACGTCCTGCAAATGCAGATCTGCAGAAAAATCCTGCTTAGACACCAAAATTAATATTATCTCCTTTTCATGTTTAAACATGCATGATAAAAATCTTGTATATTGTATTTAAAGAATGACAGCTATTATTATTTTCGTTTGTTCAATGCTTTAATAGTCAATCAGTTGCTTTACTGTATTTTGCACACGTCTCACTAAAACATATCTTTTATTTAACAGTAAATGTGACTAAATTATCAATCCTATTCAGCACATTTCTTCAAGTAACACATAAATCCACAGTTTCTGTAGAATTTATATCATGCTTAATAAAATACTGGACAAAGGTTCTATAGGCTTTTCTAGCCTTAAAAAACAATATAAAAAGACAAAGAATCTCATTTTCCATTTAGATCAGAGGAAAAACAAATAGTAAGGGATCAAAGCCAGAAAAAAAAATAATCTAACAAAGAAATAATCATTAAGAACAGAGACTGGATTCAAAACAGGCCAATCTAAAATGAATTTATATTTCTAGGAGGATACCTAAACTCTGTTTGGAAAGCTTTCTCTATGCATTACTCACCAACAGGCAAAACAGACTATTTTCTTTTGTATGCCATTATGAGAGCTTAGACAAAGACAGAATATTTTTCAATGTTTAAATATATAAAGACTAAATTTTCCAACATGTAAAGGCATTTTACTTTTAGTATCAACAGTGGTACTAAAATACAATAAACATTTATTTATTTTTTTAAAACAAAAAATCCTCTCAATTACATAATGAAATATCAAGCCACCACAAAATTCTACTGCTTTCATTTGAAACATTTGTCACTTAAAAAACATATTAATTCATCCTCATAAACCAGGACAAACAGCACAAAGCATTCATCTTATATGTAGCTTATTTTAGAGTAACTTAAAAAGTCCATGCCATTAATAGAAGTAAATAATCTCTATAATTTACAAACTTCTGCAGAATATATAAAAAAATACTACTTCAAAAGGATAGTCCAACTCTGCTCCATTACCTGTATCACAGCATTGCAAAATTCAAGGGAATTCATGAATTGTACAAGGGCTGGTGACAAGAGCCAGTCATCTTCCAGCAGACAGTGCCACTCTTCTCCCTTGTCTTCCAGCTTTGTAGGCAAAGATGAATAGAGGCCACTTAGTCCTGTTGCTAACACCTGTATTTCAAAAACAGGAGAGAAATAAGTTGACTTTCCAACTGTCCATCTGCTTGAGTGGCAATGCCACAAATCTTTTCTCTTACTAGTTTTAGTAACATAAAAGAGTGCTGAGATTAATTTAATTTCCCTTTGAAAGAGTCCTGTAACAGAAAGACATTAATATTTTAAAGAGCATTCCATATAATAACTTCTTTCAAGAGCTGGTATTTAGGAGAAAGTGATGGGCAAAAGCAGGTTGCCTTTTTTTTTTTTTTAAATCCTAAATTATATTTTCTTTTAAATACTTGTAAAATCATTTTACATTTTCCTTCAGTCCCTTCCAGAAGCAGCCATCATTGCCATCTATCTACAGCTTGTCGTTCGTTGGTGATTTGAATGTTACTGCTTACACGTGCATATACGAAGTGATTCCACATGGAAATAAGAAATATTAGAAATGGAGGGGGAAAGTGCCCCCATCAATAAAAATGCAGTTCAGCCTCATATAGACCACAGATATATGTTGACTTTCATTCCTAGGCACTTGAGCTCAGCTGTTCTTAAAAAAAAATTAAAAATTCTAACTGTTCGTAATTTCTCATTTTCTTGTCTTATTTATTTGGAAGGGAAGAAATAAAAAAGCCTGAAATAAGTTACGGTATAGACATTGTTTCCAGTCATAGTAAGGCTTACAGACAATTTATACTGAAGCACAAGATTGTATTTTTAGTTACAATTTAAAAAGCGTATTTCCAAAAAGGTTTGTGGTTTGTTTTTTTTTTTATTTTACTGAATATATCTAGAGTATTCATTGTTTCAGATCAAGTTTTTAATTATTAAAGTTATTTGAAGCTGGAAACTTTCTAAATATTATTTTCAACTCTTGTCCTTCTGACATGATTTTACACAACTTCAGCATAATTTTTAGGTGATCCTCATTTTAATGGAATCATTAAGAGTCAGCCTGATGGAAACCTTTTTAGTTTTCATTCAACAGACTCTTGTAAGAATTCTTCCTCTTTCTACAAAGGGCTGCTTGGCATCTACAGGGCTAGACAGTCAAAGCTCTGATGAAACACAACTCCTTTATCTATTAGGAAACAAACAGCAGACAATGTGCAGGTCAAAGACCAAGAGTTCAGGGAAGGGGATTCAGGTTTTGATCATATACAAGCGTAACAAATTAGAATTGCTAACTCATCCAGTCAGACAAAGGCTGTCTTTCTGGATGCTTTCCATTCCTAAATCACATAATTTTGAAGATGGGTTTATTCTGGCATATACAATTAAGCCAAACCTTAAGGGAAGAGGGAATACTGTGGAAAATTCACCGCTTTAGCACACTGTGCTACTTTTTTATACACATGTATACGTAGATGTATAAAGAAAGATGCTGGAGAAACTAAGAAGCTAAAGCTGTTGAGCAAATCTTACACAGTCACATTCTTCTATAACCAGAAGGTTTTTCGCCTTTGTCTCACGGTGGAAGAGCTCAAAGCAAAAAGTTCGGAAAAACTTATGAGGCCTATAGAAATACTTATACATAAACCACACACTTACACTCCCAAACCCAAGCTTCAGACGATCCTAGGAAGGAAAAAACTCTGAAGACAACTTGAGTTTCTTTTGTTCTGTGGCCTGTTAATTAATGCACACTTAATTTTCCATTGCCTGCTTAAAATTTAATTGCTATTCATAAACGCATACTTACCCTCTCAGTAAACAATCTGATTATCAGAGCTGCATACTATCCACATTTCTTCTTCATGTGGAAGTTTAGTCCTTAAGCACAAGAAACTGACCTTGAACAAACATTCTACTCTCCACTAAAAGGAGCAGTGAACTCACTACCAGTCAACGTCTTGAAGTGAAGGATTCTTTAGTTTGTCTGACTTACTGAAGTAAGAAGTGACAGATGTAGCTGCTAAAATCTGTAAAGTTTAAAAAGCACTTATTTTTGCTATAAAGTACAACACAAATGGCTCTTTGTGATATTATGTTTCTAAAGCTCTGAGACAGAGAATAGCCACTGGAAGCAATTTCACCTCTTAGGTAAAAAACATTTGAAAATTTTCATAGAAGTATATGGTATAAAACAGGATTACCATTTGAAATTACTAACAGAACTCTTCACATTCTATAAGCAGACATATAAAGTAATGCATATATATAGACTATATTATGGAGTTTTAATCGGTAAAATGATAGACATCAGTGAAAAAAAAAAATCTGAAAGGAAAAGAAATGAATGAGTCCTTATCCTGGGAGGGCAAGATTCATTTTATTTTCTGTTTTCCCCAGAGCAGTTTTCTTTTAAACTTCTCACAATATTTGTCAAGTCAACCCTACATGCTCGTCTACTTTTACAAGCACCTCCAACAGTTTCTTTCTCACCATCAAGTCACGAGTCTCTCTGCAAACCAGTCTCCTTGATTTATTTACTTTCCCTTGACTCACAGAAGACACTGACTGAGTATATGATTTGTTATCTCAGACACATTATATGATTAAAATGTGTCATTAATACATAATCAATCGCTACCTGGCCAATTCCTTCCCTTTAATAGTTCCCTTTCCTCCCACATCCACAGTCCTTCTACCTCTGTGCAGCCTCAACTTTTCAAGGACATTGCAGAGCCATACTTCCTCCTGCTTTAATACTCAGTACCATGGACAACCTAGTTTTAAAAAGCTGCTAACAAAAGTTAGCTCAAAAAATAACATCAAGAAAGCCTTCAGGTTCACTTTGGCACAGATCTAGCACTGATTTGGGTATACAAAGCAGCAGAGATTTATGACCAGACCCCATCCCAGGGCACACCTATACTATGCAACAAGGCATGGCAAAGAAAACCCTATATGCTACCAACCAATTCCGCCCCAGAACCAGAGACATCACCACCACAGTGCCACCCAAATGCCATTCGTATCAGCACAGGACTGCACTAGCTGTTTTGCAGAGTAGCTGAGGCCACATCGGCACTGATTTGAATGGTATGCAAGCAATGCCACTGACACCTACTGAATCTTGCACCAGAACAAAACCTGTTCCTTCAGCTCATCATACAAATTCAAAGATTTTGTGCTAGCGAGCTAATTCTATGTCACCGCAATAAAGTTTTATTATAGACTTAGGCCAGTCTCATTACTGTTCAGAAAGTCTCATTTTAGCACATTTTGACAAGAAGCCTTCCTAATTAGAATGATTGTCAATCACGGCTCCCTGCTGTTTGAAGGTTAATATAGCTGGCTTTTATCTTCAGTGTAGAAAGGCTGCTTTTTTTAATTAATTTGAAGATGTAATTATGGAAGTTATAGCATGGATCCAATAATAGTATCTGTCTCAGGGACAGTTTGAGAATCAAGTTCATATTCTTTAGCAGCATCTATTAGACAAGGTCAACTAAAGTCTCTCAGCACAAGAAATTTGATGCAATATTTACAACTGACAAAGGAAACTATTTACAAGTTTTGTTTTGCAACTTGTAGGCCTCCTCCAGTCTGCAAACCTGGCTTTGCCCTACGACTCAAAGGACACAGCAATCTCAGAGGAAACGGAAACCCATGGCTGAAACAACTGTCATGCACTAATGCTTAAGGCAGGGATTCTAGTGTGCTCTAAAGCTCCCTGCTTTAGTAGCTATATGGGGTTCCCCTCCATTTTTTTCTGGCATTTATTAAACTAAAATGCAAGACAAGCAGAAGATAAAAGAATCAGTCAAACAAACTGGCACACAAGAGCAACTCTTCTACAGAATGATATCTGGTTTTGAACCCATCCATTGCAGATCTCAAACTGATTTTTGTCATAAGGCCTGAAGAAGTAGGTGTTGTCACATTCATTCTGCTTTAGAATGGCTGTATGGCAACTTTGTTTGGTAAATTAGACTATTTACTTGGTTAACAGCAAAGGTTTTCTACTCATGTAGTAAGAGTGATTTGCCAGATCTAACAATGCAACACTACTACCAAGTTTTGTAACAGACTACAACATAGCAAGAGGGTGGTTTGCCTGGGATGGCCATAGAAACGTCTAATTCTGTGACAAAGGGCAAGTCTCCCTTTTATCTTGTAAAAATATTAGGTTTCTGTAACACTCACACTATTGTCACACTTATTTTTTGAACTGTCGAACTGATGTTATAGTGTGGGAAGCATAGTCCGCCTAAGCTAGCACTGCCACCAGAAACAACAGCTTCAGAACAACTTGTTTCCATTTCTCATTCCCTTCACACCCAGAATCTCACAGGGGCGTCACGGTAAGACAGAACAGTTTTCCCTCCCACCAAGTTCTGCTATAACCTCCACCAGTTTCCCAATTCAATTCACTGCGTGACTGCGAAAACACTTGCGCTGGCCCAAAAGTGCAAGGCGCTGGTATGGAAACAAGGAGCAAGACTGCGTTTGGGAGTAGGGCTGGCTTAAAGAGTATGACAATTTGTGAAATAGCTGTTAGCAGAAACAAACATGTTACAATACATCTTTATCTAAAATTATAGAAAAGGATGAGAAGAATACAGGGGAGACAGCTAGTTTAGCACTGAAGAACAACTTACTGGGCAGAAATAGGTGTTTTCTGCTATGTGGTTTGCAACAACGTTGTTTTCTGCAGACAGAGACATTATGAAAAGCAGCGCATCACGGGCCTGTTGGCCTACTGTTCCTTCTCGATGGATGAAGGGAATCAGCAGAGAAAATATGAGGAAATTGGCAGCTCCTTGGTCCTCGCTGGTGTGGAAAAACAGTTCTAAAATGGAGGGATCTTTGGCTATTATAGAGCAGAGCTGGTTCAAGAGGACAACCAACTCTGTTTCCACCGTTGGAGTGGCTGTTCCTGAGCAGGAACTCAGCAACATCATCAAAGGCTTCAAGATGGGCTTATGATGTAGCAAAGGCTGATGAGACTGGGTTACTAGCATTTCATACATTTTGAGTTGCTCGATTTTTGTCTCATCGGTGAACTCTCGACGTAGGCTCCAAAGAAAAAGCTTCTCCATGATGTTTTCTGAGACCACAAACTCCAGAATAGGCCCCATTGAGGCATCCTTTGCTTGCTCTTCAATTAATAAGAAAAGCATGTGCTCCACATAATTCTGAACAGTGCTGGCCTCATCAGGTGAAATTGCCCCGTACTTTGCCTGAGTGTTTTTCAAAGGATCATGCTTCTCTAAGATTTTCAGAACCTAAAGAGAAACAAATGCAGATCAGTTATTTGAATATATTTTTTAAAAATATGCACTTACCCCTATAAGGAAAAAAAATAATCAAAATTCTTAACACAAAAATATTAAACTCTTTTTATGCTTTTAGTTTTTGTCTGTCAAGCTTTCAAAAATTTAAAAGTTTCACATTTGGCATGTACAATGCCAAATGTAATGCTTTCGTTAGCTTTTATAAGCACCTAAATTTGCCACTTTTCCTGTTGCTGAAAACTTGGGGTTCTCTGGAGTACGGATAAACTGGATTCCCTCAGCCTTCAGAAACTGAGTTTCAATGTTTGCCATAAGTTTCTTCGTCACAGAGGACTGAAATCAAAGGGCCTGCTCGTCAGCTAGAGTAACTGTACTCAGGAGTATCAATACCACGAGATGACTTGCAGTACTAAGAGTGGCAGGAACCCACAGAGCTGATCTTTTCTTGCCACATCTTACATGATACCAAATGGCGGCTGATGCCCACATACTCTTTCAACATTCATCATAGATTTAGGATTGAGTAAAAATTGTCATCCCAGCACTTACACCTCTGGGTTAAATTCTGTTCTGTATGCAATCAATAAAGCTCCTTGTCTGTGAAACAACCACTGTCTTTACCTCTTTTGTGGATTATAATTGCTACAAGAATGCAAAGGAACAGCAGCTCACTTAACATGACAACATTGTTAGAGTTAAGTGAGAAAAGGTGGCTCTTGAACAGTGGCTCCTCTCACACTGGAAACATCTCAGAAACACCAACATTCAGCTGGCTTGCTTCTCAGGATAGTCAAAAAACAGCAAAAGCAGCAGTACAGAAATCAATTTTACATAAACTTAGTTATTCATATTACTACAGCAAATAAGACCTTATATTATGGTGCTCGGAGCAAAACATCTTCGCCTAAAAGCAATTATAATCCTGATGACATGCAAACAATGTTTAGAATATGCTGAAGTGCATAATCTACACCTATCCATAATAAACAAGACTGTATACAGCTTTGCACCATGTGTCTAATATACTTTACAAGAGCCAGGCAAGCCTTAACCAGCACAGGAAAGGAAGCACAGAAGTTTGCAACAACGTCCAAGTCACAGTGAATCACTAGGAAAGGCAGTTATAAGATCTAGGCCTTCCAAAAGATATCACCATGTCCTACCACTTCGCTTTTAGATTCAAATCTGGAGTTCAAAGTGTGAACAGTAACAGATAACCATACCTTGGAAAGATCAATTACCTCTGTGTTTTAAAATGTTTTAATGTCATCTACCACATTCTGCATGAAAGATGTTTGTTCCTGAGCGATTCAGGATTTTTCCAAAAGTAAAAACGAAGCAAATTCCTATTAATGCAGCCTACTTCAAATCAATAAAACTCATTAACATTACCTGTGCCCAGTGTGTTCTAAACACTATCATACATGTTTCTGGGTCAACACCCTGCAGGCTTGGAGCCTGCCGATTTTTGCTGATACTGGTTCCAGAAGACATTATAAATTTTCCAAAGGTCAAGCCAACTAGGCCATGCTGGATTTCTTCTGAAAATCCTGTAGTTAGCTACAGCTGTTCAAGCATCGTGATGAGACCGATAGTGTGTTTTGAGCTTTGGTATCCACAGAAATCTGTTTAAAGAAAAAACAAACAAAACCAAAACACACATATACCTATGCACATCAGATTATAGTGTATAACAGAAAACCCCCATACTCAGAGAACACTAAAACCTTCTTTCTTTTAATTCAGTTTGAGGATGGAATTTTTTTAAAGCATGTTATATGAAACCACCTTCTCAAACTTCTCCTCATGGCAATACTTTCTAATGCTTAAACTTTTGAGATCAGTGACTGAATTAAGGTGCTACAGAAATAAATAAGCATAACAGAAGCTCACACAGTAAACATTTTATGCATGTGTCACTACAGTTTTAGTTCTTATTATGATATTTTTGCCAGCTGACCATGTCTCTTTTCAGAGTTGCTTAGTAACTAGTGTTGCATAGGCTATACAGGTTAAAAAAAAATACAGGTATTTATATATTTTTAATCAATATTTTAATGAATAGATATAATTACAAATACTTAAAAGTCTTCTGTCAGAAAGCATATCATAAACACTTGAAAACATCTGTAGAACACCATATGCAAGTAGAAGTATCCCTCTGTATCAATACAAAAGTAACCAAAACCAAACAACATAAAAGATAAAACCTTCGTGTATCCAAAGTCAAATAAATTGAGATGTCATATTAAAGGACTATGAGAATAAGACCAAACATTGAAACATTCTTTTCATCCATTATTTAATATCCTAGATATCTGAGTATCAAAGTAGTTGCACACCTGCGGGGGAAAGTTAAAATGAAATAAAGGCAGATACCTTACAGATATTTGAGAGGCTTAAGAGAACATATTATTCTCTCAAGCACCAATATCTGAGTCACACCATCCCCCCCCCCTTTTTTTTTCCCCTCCATAAGCTTTTGCAAACCAACCAGGCTTTTCATTTAATTCAATTTTGGACCATACCAAAAAAAAAAAAAAAAAAAAAAGTCCCACCACACCAAAAAAACCCCAAAAAAACCCCCACCGCCAAAAGAAACCCCAAACCCCAAAACCCACCCAAGCCTCCACAACACCAACGTACAAAGAGTTTAGGAAGACAACAAATGCACTACAAGTTCCAACAGCTCATGTAAATCATAGTAGATTTTTATTTTCATTGGAGACTGCATTTTGACGTGCTCTCCTTTTCTCCAGTCTTCATTAGGATTCCAGGGCCCCTGGACATTCATTGGCTTAGTGAAATACATGAGGATATTTCTGTACCACGGCCCATATAGCAACTCTGCCTGTACAGTAGGTATTTCTCTGCGTGCATCTTAAAAATCTTTTTTCTGTAGTGGACATCTCTGCGTGTGTGCTCTGCTTACGTTCTTGAAACTGTTAGCACAGCAAAGCATACAGCCTGTCTCAAAAGCAGCACCAATTTTTGCCATTTTCAAAACCTCCAAAAACATACAGGGTACAACTCTTAATTAAGATTTCTGAAGCAAGCAAAAAGCAAAAGGTGGTTATGCATTCCCCTGTATCTATGTATGTATAATTCATGTGTTCAAAATTCAACTGCATGATCAGTGTCTCCCCCCTCCCCAAAGCAACCCTTGCTGCTTACAGCACATAAGATGCATTTCCTATGGATTTTCTAAACGCTCTCACGCACTACAATTAATGCAATATAGTTCATCCTTTTTGCAGATAAAACAGCCCATGTGCAGAGAAGCCAGCATAAATCCTGGATGGTTTATCTGTTTGGGTAACACTACTTCCAGAACAAAGATGGCACTCCATCAAGCTGCTCTCCAGATAATAAACCACCTGGAACCAGATACACTAGACACCATTGTGCAAACCAGTGAGAATTAGCTCATGAGAGCCTGCCAACACTGGGAACAGAAGTAATCCCTTATAAAATATTATCAAAGTCTCTCTACGCCTTGCCCCCCTACTCCACTCAAACTTCTCACCTGCCTACCTCTTCCATGCTCACACTGGTGTTACACTTTCAAGCACTCTCCTTCCCAACAATTCGCTTCATATGTTCATTTACTTGAAGGCACCTACCAGTATACTGCTACTTTGTAAACAGTCCTGTAAAAATGAATAGTACTGTTTCTACATCACTGATATTCCTGCACAGGAAAAAAAAATATTAAAAATAATAATAATAATTAGAGATCTAAGTAGCAAGTAGATTTGAGAACCCAATTCAGAGGCCTAGGATCTGTTGGGATTTTTTTAATTGTTACTGACATAAGCAAGTAGGTACCATAAGTTAAGTAGGTAGCAGTTCAATTCACTGCTTCTGGTGACTTTTGCTTGCATCTCTGAGCGCTCAACATTTCTACCAAAAAACACTCAGAAAGCAAGATGCACGCTTAGAGACCAATCAGAAAAAGCCTGCTCTAAGTAGTTTGCCTAATACTATACCTAATAATCCAAACCTGTCCACTTCCTGCCAGTTCCCTCTTTGTCAGCCCTCCCCTTCAAATGGAAATCTTCCCATTTCTGTAAAAGTTCAGCAGCCTCCTCCAGGCAAAAGTGTCCTTCACTGCACAGCCCCGATTCACCCTTTGAGCAGATCTGTCCTGCGCATGAAGTGAAGCACGCAGCTTTGGAAAAACTAATGTGATTGTGTAATTAAAGATGGTATCATAAGGTGCAGCAAGAGAACTTAATTAACAAAGCAGAGGCAAGCTCAATTCTGGAATTTACAAGTTGCTTGACTTCACAAGTTAGAGGTTGTTTCAATGTAGACCTTACATGTTATTTACCAATTTAAATAAAAGAAACTGATATTACACATCTAGATATCACAGGACAAATTCTGTCACCAGTATGATACCAAGAGTAGAATTGGAGACTTCAGATCAGCCTCCACTATTTAAGCTAGTAAACAACAACAAGGGAGATTATGGCTTTCTTCAAGAATGCTGATGAAAATCAAGTACCAGCCATGTAAGACTCCTGAGATGCATGAAGAGCTCTAGGATGTCCCACACACAAGGTACTATTTAACCTGTTACCTTCTCTTCTCCTCTAATCTGTTCTAATTCTCTTTTCCCTAGCCTTCACAGTTTTCTTTTTTCCTCATGTATCTTTCCTATCCCAGCCTCAGACTCTATTCCACAAACTTCAAGACAGTACTCACTCCCTCCCCATCAGGCCCTCCTTTAAATACTTCTATCTTGTAGCTCTCTAAACATACTTTTTGGGGGTAGAGGTTCCTTACTGGTGTTTCGGTCATTACACACTCCTGAAATACTGCCTTACTTCTCTGCAGCTATGAGAAGACCTGAAGTGAACAGTAATGGTACATCTCTCACCACACATTCAAAACACAGCAAGATGCCAAGAGATCCAGTGACAGAGACACTGTTATGTTTACGTGTCCAGTAGGAAAGCTCCTTCCACAAAAGTGCTACTTAGTTATTGACATTTATGTAAGAACCACCGCTATGTTACTGTACACTCAAGTCCTGCCTCTGTTAACAGCTTACTACCTAAGCAGATGACTGCTACAGTCTGCACTTGTAATATGGACATCTTTTCCTACACAAGGATATCCTAAGTCTAGCCACCATATATAAAGAACAGATATAGCCCATGTGAAAGAAGTCTTGAAGACAAGCAGGTGTGTCCCCTCAACTGCTGCACAAAGTCCCTTAAGGTCCTATTTCATAGAATGGTTAGAGCTGGAAGGGACCTTAGTATTTAAGAGCTTCTTGCTATTTCCAAGTCCCGATTTGGGCACACTCAAATTACAACACCGGGAGCTCTTGGATACACACGTCATTAGCAGCTGCCGGCATTTTGATTCAAATCATATCTTTTTCAGAGTTAGATGACACAAGAACAGAACAGCAAGGGCTTTCAGTGTTGCTAACTCTAGAAATGTCTATGCTACCGACCACAGAAAACTTCTAGGAAGGTTCCCTTGAGCTGATGTTGCATGCATCCTGTCTGATCCATTTACTCGATTTGTTATTAGAGGCACAAACACTACCCCATTGCTTGATAAAGATCTTTGGGAGTATGTGACTGACAAACTGTAAAACAGCAAATTCATCTCCAGCATTTATGTTCTCTAACTAAAACCTGCACGTAACAGTATACTGCACATACATAAAATCACAAAATTCAAGCCACTTACATCTTTAATAACAAAGAATCACGAAAAAAATCATTCATCCCTTGGAGATAAACAGTAACATCTCAGTAAAATTCAGTCTAACAGTTCATTCTCAATGTCCACTCCCGCTGCACAAAGTCATCATAAACAGGCTACACAAAGCATCAAATGAAGAACAAAAATACCAAATTTAAGTCATTAGCTGAAAACAACTTGCCTGCAGCAAAAATTATGTTGATGAGGGATAAGTTCACTTGCATCTAGCCCAGCTATCAGATCAGAAACCTAGGAGTAGTGGGAAAACACAGACATTATTCTCACAGCAGCAAATACTATGGCTTTTTAATCATCTCTAATTTAAAAGTAACAAGACAGCAGCAAGAAGACTGCAATGTGCAACAATATTTCTAAGAACAAATCAATTCCAGTTTGGAAAGCATCTTGGGATACTGGGATTTCCTTAGTAATACAAAACACTAATAGATTGTGTAGGCTTCAAATAACTTCAAACTCTGTAATAGTGTTTCAAAAGCGTACAAAGCTTTTGACAACTTAAGTGGTCACAGAGTACATCCTAAAAACAGTGCACCTATTTAAAAAAAGGAAAGTAATTGAATTGAAGAGATACTCTCTTTTAAGATACATATCATTCTAAAGTTAGCATGCTCTAGTTATAGCAGTAGAAGAAAGAATATATTCATTATGTTTCTGGTAAGCAGATTTTGTTACTAGACTAGTAGATTAGTAGATTTCCTTGATTATTTTGCAAGACGAAGTGCACCACAGTAACTGCAACATTGCATTATTCCCTGTGAAGTAAAACTAACTCCAATTAAAAAGGACAAATAACCTGACCATACTGAGTCCAAAGGTGAGAAAATAAATTAATTTATAAAACATTGATTCATGGAGGAAGAGGTAGAAGTGAACTTGGGGGCCACTAACAACAAAAGTAATTGTTTATTTTAATCAGCTCATTGTAAAAATTTTACAATAATTTAGCCTTTCCTCTCTGCTAAATCCTAATCAAGGTATTACTCCATTATTTTATAGTCCTGACAAGTGCAAATACACCTCTCCTGCAGTCCATTCAAAATTCTACTTCCAAAAAACACCACTCAGTTTAATTCTTTGACCCTGCCATCCCAGAACAAAACCTTTTTAGCAGGTAAACCTTTCTGCAATTCAATCGTATCTTATCTATCAGTCATTTAACCCTATTACAAGGCCAGGTACACTTACATATGACTTCTAGAGCTATTTCAGTTGCCTATACTGATAACACTTTTGTCTCTAATCACTTCTCTCCTACACAAGGTACCTGCCCCTACTGCTAAGGGTTTATATGTTTAAAAAAACCCATGTGGAACAAGAAGCCGCAGCGTACATATCACACACATGAGAAACTGAGGTTCAAAGAGACAAGTCACCATCTCCCCAAAGAACTTCCTATATTCTCTGTGTAACTGGACAACAGCTTTTGAAATCAAGCAACTAATTTGCACCTACATAAACTTTGTTAGTTTCACATGAAATACCTTTCAACATTGGACTTTTTTCCCCCCAGATCTGGTCAAATGTTGCATATACAGACATGCTAACAAGCACCTGTCTCTTCTGAAGCAGCAGCAGAGAAAGTTACACAGTCACACACACAGGTCTGTAACCATGTCGGTGCAGTCTCTGGTAAGTGAACAAGGGAGGAAGACAGCAGAAAACTTTACCACAGTTCAACCTATTTGCAGTTTAAAAAAAAAAAAAAAAAAAAAAAAGCAGCAGTCCACGACTGCATTGAGTAGCTTTAGATTAACGATGAGATCGAGACCCAGCCATTGGACTCGTGGAGGATATCTGCTTTCAGTTTTCCTTCAGAACTCTGTAAATCATCAACCCTTTTTCCACAGCTGATTACAGGGCTGAACTCCCCAATCAACAGAAGTACTTATTTTAGTGCAAAGTACACTGGAAGAACAGCTTAGCAGAGAATCCCTTGTGAAGTCCGCTCCCACTACAGTCTCTCTCTTCAAAAGTTTCACTTTTGAATTTAAAAAAGTAGCACAGAATTTTGCAGGACTGGGGCTTCCCAGGCAATGCACAACATACAGGCAAAAGATACACTGCCTAATACAGTAAGGTATATGCAAAATATGCTGCAAGGCTCTGCAATTTAATTATCAACGTTGTCTTCTGTTGAAATGTGAAGATGATGTGCTCGCCAACAGTTCTCAAACACCACTGTACCTCTGTTATCAGATACTGTACACTTTTGCTCTACCAGCCAGAGCTTTCGACTCTGTCAGTCCAGGTACACGAGAGACAACAGAGAGATGGGTAAGAAGCCTCGATGGCAGCGAAAGAAACAGCATATATCAAAACATTTTCATGGATCAGTGTGGCATAAAGGGGCTTGAAATTAGACAACTTCAAAGAAGCAGAGGGAAATTATATGGTCTTATACATAGCTATGCAATCACGTCTCTGCAGTCTCTGATAAGTGGATGAGGGAGGGTAGGAGAGAAATGAGTGGCAAATTTTAGCATGCCTCAACTTAGTTCCAGCTTAAAAGGGACCTTGTTCAGGGTTTGTTTATGTTTGATTTAAAAGAAAGCCTTCTGCATAAATTTATCAGCTTTTCTTTAGGGACTATGATCAGGGAGAGGGTTTAAATTTTATTAACAAGAGTGTTTCAAAGGAAGACATCAGTCCTTTCAAAGGAAAGGATTCACCCTGCTTGTGAGATAAGTTTTGCTACAAAAGCAAAGCCTATGAAGAACAGTCATATCCCCACCCTTAATGATCCTATACATTCACCACCAGAATGCAGAAGGATTACAGCTTGCTCACTGGAGAGCAGTAGGTCTGTGGCAGGCAACTAAGAAAATGTCAGTGGTTAAAAGCCACTGCATCAGAGGACCCTCTTTTTGGTTAAGTACTACTCACCTTCAGAAGTTCTACTAGCAAGAAAGCTGCAGCAGATTACTAGAGGAACAATTTAAACAACATGAATAATCATCCTCCTCCATTATTTATTCTTTCATGTTTCAATGCTGCAGTTCACCAATTGTCCAGTCCTTTGTCTGCCTCAAGCAAACATTTCACATTTATTCAGCTTTCTTCAACCTATCTTTTCTACCCAGTATCTGCAAAGACACTATGCCTTCCATGTGTGGGTGGGAGAAGATATGTTTTACGCTGATAAAGCTATCTGCTTAAAAGCCTAACAGAGAACAAGTCACCACAAATTGTAAAGCAATGTAGTTAATCAAAGTATCAATCTGTTCTCATCAAGCATGATTTAATCCAACCTGCTAACATGAAAGTAAGAACGTCTTGAGAGTTGTCCCCACAGAGACTGCCTAACAAGATCTATCTCAAGAGAGAAACTACACACGTTTTATAATAAGACAAAAATCTTACTGTCCTATCTACAGTGAGCCTGCTGCAGTTAAAAAACACAACTCATTTTTTCTCAAATCTCTAGGGGGCTACACTACTCACATGTTTATTGTAGATTTACAGTAGCTCAGACAACTAATTGGGGTATCAATAACCTCTTCATGCGATCTACATAATCCTGGTATTACACATTAGGGGATTCAGGTTACAGACATATAAATAATATAATTAATAAAGTAATAAATACATGGTAACGTATTAATAAAGTAATAAATACATGGCTCTCCGGACATGAATGGACAATTCCTCCACAGCTAAGTACAGCAAAAGCGACAGGGAAGAGGCCCACCTGACAGCCCCAGTTCAGCGGTGCTGCAGTGGCATAAATGTGCACGCTTCAAGGGCAAGCAATGGGATCAACTCACACCAGCAGCCTATGCACTGGGACACAGGCTAAGCCAAATCCCAAGCCTTCAAAGACTTCTGCTGCATGGGTCAGCCAAAATGAAAGAACAGAGAGGCCAGTTAGGCAGTATGGTCCAAAATGCATTGATGGGTTAGGCTAAAATTATACACAGTGGGTCTAGGAAAGTATACGGCTAACCAGCAAAGACAATTCAGCAAGGGTCATATTACCAAAGCAAGAGAAATGGCAGTGATTGCTCAAGAAAACAGTGATTTAACAGAGGAGAACACCTGACAGAGACCTTGACCTTCTCAAGGAGGGCTCTATTTACCTGATAATGCCATAGGGTATATTCATCTACCACATGGATTTACACATAGGCAATTTCACTGGAACTCAAGAGCGTACAATCACCGAAGTTACTCTTGCAAAGTCCCAGGAGGAATAAACTACACGTTCATATCCCTAGGTCATAAATCTGAAGCTAGGGAGGGAAGAAATAAGGTTGCAACTCTAGTGGTATGACTTGTTCCTTTTAGAAGGAGATAAGGAATATAGTAAACCTATTTCTCTGTTGTATTTGATCTCCTCATATTTGGCCTACTACAGAAAGGCAACAACTTGGTAACAATTAGTAGTTCAAAACACAGTTTATGTTGGTTAAAAACTTAAGAATAAAATAGCAGGTAGGGTTCTTAAAATCCAAGATAGATATCTCTATTCTTAGTAGCACTCAGGTACAGCATGACTGAGGTATCTTGTCTGCTACTAGCAGACAACTGCTGCAAAAGGGATATTAAAATCTTAAATTAAACTGAAAAAAACTTTAACTCTGCTGGTTCATTCCCAAATCACCACCAAAATTGCTGACCCACGAACAGCATGTTTCCATAGAAAACCACATAATTTAAATGTGTGAGGCCCACAAACCAAAGTGTTTGGTGTTGTACTGTGTGAAACAGGCATTACAAGCAAAACAAACCTCAGTTTAAAACTGTACTGTGAATATGCTTTCATACTAAGTTTCAAAGAGAAAGAGAACAACCCCAAAGGGTATAGCACACGTCACTGAATGAAAGCTACCTTCCATTCCTTGATTTATGGAGAAATTGCAGATACCAGCTGCTGTGTCTACACTAGTAATTTTGTTTTGTCATAATTGAAGTGAATTATTGGGAAAAAAATAGTTGTTGCCAATCTCCTTGTCTCTACTGAGAATTTGCACAGGGTTTGTTTCAAAATTTATCACTATTCAGGAGTGGGAGGGAGCAACACATCATAAAGCAGACATTTAACAAAACCTACTTTATGTTCTGGTTATGCTAGCGGAAGAAAGAAATCCAGATGAGCCACGCAATCTGCAACATCAATTTTGCTTTCCAACATAATTCTGACAGTTGCGTAACATACAAATTTGGCCCCAACATGCTCATAATTTAGGAAAATCACATGTCTCTTGAAGTGATGCTGAAGTGAATGGAACCTCTTTTCTTTTTAAAAAGTTTTTTTTTGAGAAAGGCAAAACAGTATCTATAGCTAGAAGTACAAAATAAATTCATAGAAAATTATTAAGTTGCCTATCTACAAAACCTTCCTGACAGGAAGATGAATGAGACCAGCAAAGCAGTAGAAGACTCTGTACTCTGAAGATTTAAAACTGTTTTCAGAACGCTAGCATGCAGAATAGGAAATACTACCTTCCCACGAGAAAGATGGTCTAGAAACAAAGTTATCAATATACCTGTAATTATCATATGTAGATTACAGAAAACTAAATTAAGCTATATATTTTATGGCTACAGTAATAATATGTAAGATAATTTTTCAAGTGATTTGTATAACATGTCAAACTACTCATTATAATAAGCATAAGAAGCCCAAGAATAATGTTCTCAAGTCTACAAAGTGACATTACAGATGTGTGTGCTTTCAGCACTAATCCACAATAAAATGCAAATACACATATATTCTAAACATTCCACGTTTCATGATAAAGAAGCCATAAACATATTTTTTTATTTCCAAACTCTCAGATGATTCTGCAGGTTCTAAACATAGTTCAAGCACAAGAATCAGTAGTAAAGCATCATTAATATTATCCTGATTACTTGATCAATAAATCAACAAACCAACCAACAAGCTTCCCCAGAGGATTGTCACCAAGTTTTTACTAAAAAAAGAACTTCCACTTTGCAGATGGAATTCCTCTCTCTTTGTCCACATGCACGTTACTTCTCTTTATCTGTCTCTTTCAAATTAAAAGCTCCGGAAAAGGATAGAATATGCCATAAAAATCAAAACTGTTAGGTATAGAATGGATATTGTGTAGTTGTTAACATACTACGCATTCATTCACAATACAAAGTTGTTTGTGGGTTTTTTTCCTGGAAATATGTTTATAAACATATACAAATTTAGGTAGCTATCTGTCACAATAAATCCCTCTCCTACTTCTCAATATGTTCATTATAATACATAGGCTATAGAGTAATTGATTAGATGACTTGAATCTGTCATTTACCTCTCTGTACATGATTAACTGAAACTACTCATTTTAGAGAGAATTACCACCTCAAGATATTTATCCACCAAGTCAACATTATTTCCTACACTCTGAAGTGATAACCTGTTAGTGACACGATGAACTAACGAACGAAGGGAATGAGTAAAAGCATATTGTTACACAGCTCCAGGACAACTGTTTCATTGCACTGTAGGATGGCAGAAGCCCATCACAAACTTACTTCTCAAACCTAGCAAACTTAATGAGATACTAAAACCTGAAAGGTCATTTTCATATCTCACCCTATGTACTATGTACTGCTTGTCATTAGGTAGGGGGTTGTGATAAAATGTTATATTTAGCGGATTGACACTTTTGAATGTAAATGTACTTCAGTGGTCTTTTTTCCTTCTTTTAAAAAAATAAAATGAACAGAAAGAACAGTTCACTGTGTGAACCAACATTGTTTGCATCAGACATTTGCAATTTAGCTTGGAGAAAGCTCCAGAAGCTAGTGAACTCCCTCTGTCCCAAAATTACGTTCCAGGCTTGGCAAAGAGAAAAGCACTTGCAAAATCCTTTTTAATTTCCTTTTTATGACTATCGATCGTCAAATTTGCAGAAAACCACTGAATAAACATTACTGTTTAAGACGAGACCCACAAATCACTATAGCACACGGGTCACTGAAGAACAAGGATAAGGAAGAAAAAGGAAAGAAAAGGAGAAAAAAGCAAAACAAGCACTCCTTACAAAATCCTATGCTGTCCCTCCCGCTCCCCACTCCCATAACACACAAAATCCCACGTATCTGATCTGATAGAAAACTGCACGTAAACGCTGGTCTCCCTCTTTCTTTCGATTCCAACTCAGGGCAGACAAGCAGAAGTTGAAGATTTATTTTATGTAAATTCCTATTGCAAAGTCAAGAACCTCAATAAAATAACACTTGCCCCATCTGTGAGCATAGATTCAGGAAAAAAACAACCTCTCCTCCCGCAGTGACACCCTTATTTAAAAATATTAGTACATATTTGCAAGTTGAGTGGACATTGACAGATTATGGCTTTCTATATATATGTTGAATTATTTGCTTTTAATACACATGGTAGTAAACAGCAAAATCCAAAGTGGATTGTTGGCATTTTTATTATGTTTAGTGCATAAAAGCCAAATCAAAGAAAAATCCCCATGTTATTGAATTTATAGTTCCATTTTTATTAAGTTTCATTCCCTTTTATACAGGTGGTAGATGTTTTTCCCTCTAAGCTTCTCCAGCTTTCCTAGGAATAAAATTATTTGTGTCATGTAAACAGTGCTAAATTGTCCATTATGCAGAGTAGAAATTAATTCTTCATCTCTGATCTCATAACATGAGTCTACTCTACTATGAAAATATGCCACACTTTTACACTGACTAGTCTTCTGCAACTGGAAACTGAATGACGTTAGAGCATCTTCCATTTTTGCAACTGTCTTTGCCTGGATAATAAGGCACATGAATGCACTGGCAAAAGAGAAACTTATATAGTCTATACAACACTTGTCTTAGACATGTTGCCAGCATGCAAAAAAAGAAACTGCTAAATAATCAAGGGAACAATTTCAAAAAAAGAAAAAATCTAGGTAATCTGACACTTCTGTAACAATTCTGTGTAATTTTTTTTTCAGTCTTGCCTTTGAACCTTTGGGAAAACAGGAATAGAAATACAGGTGTCTTTCTAGCCCAGGGAGGAATGAAGATAAACTAGCAACTTTCACACCCTGGAGGGTAAAAGAAGGTAAATAATAGCCCTTTCCGAATTGCAAATGAAGATTCTACATCTTATAAAGGGAGTGCTCTGGAAAACACGGAACCTCACAAATTTTGCGGGAAAACAATATCTGCTAAAAGGTGAGGTAAATATCAGAAGCTAGTAAAAATAAAATTTAATTACTATTTTAATTATTATTTAAACTTTTTAACACTTGGAATGATCAATACTGAAAGCCTAGTAAACAAGACAGTTGGCTATCAGCCCTAGCAGGAATGCTTCTCAGTACAGATAACTGAAAGTCAAACCACAGCCTCTCCCATCTAATTTTGTAACACTTAAGGAGACCTCTACAGACATGGGCAAGCACAGGTTCCACCCATCAACAAGTTGTTATTCTTGCTTGAACACCTCCAAAAGTGGGGAGTGTCTGTGTATGTCTCTGGGAGTCCTGCTACTTCTCACCTCTACTACCGCCCTTCCATCAGGCTGTCGGAGCTGCAGAAGCTACAGTACACCAATATGCTTCTTTTTTTTTTCTTTTTCTTTTTTTTTTTTTTAAAGTAGTTGGGGTGTACTCTTAACTCCCATGCCTGAAATCCAGCACCTCTCCTCTCCTATTTCCCCTCACCCCAAATTTTTCAATTCACCTTTATGATCTTTTTAAAAATTGGCAATGGGTGTGCTATCCAAAACTGCAAACTGAGCCTTATGCTAAGTCACATACAACGTACCAATCCTCACAGAGCTCCGAAGGAGAAGCACAAGCTGAAGGCAGGAACGGTTTGAAGAGGAATGAGAAGGTCTGTCTGTATGTGGGGCCTTGAACGTTAGTTGGTTGTAACCACAGCTTGGAAGTAACACCTCCAACTTTATATTTATAGGACATGGTTCTGGACACTGAATTACAAATTTATGATTTTTTTTCCAGCCTCTCATGTAGAAGGGAAAAAAGGTTATGAGAATTAGAAAGCACATGTCAAATCAATTTTTTTGTTTTGATATATCAGTTATGAAAGTACTTTAGTCCATGCAAAACTATTACATAGTTTACCAGTTATCTCTCTGCTGAAACAAAACTTACAGTATTTCTACTGTTACCACATATTTTGCCATCTCTGTACTTTATGTTTCTCCACATTTTACTCTGTTTTAGCTTCAAGTCCACCTCTCTGCACAGACACCATTTTACTTGCATCATAATTCTGGCACTCCAATAATAAGGCACTTCAATACTGTTTCGGAATATGCCATCTCTCCTCTAGTCAGTAAGCACTCAGATATCCCTGCTGTTCTCAAGCAGACTTGTACTCAGAAGGACATTAACCTCCAGCGCTAAGAGTCATGGAATGTCCCAGGAAGCCCTTCACTGACTTTATGGGAGGATTTGCATACAGTCAAGAATCTGCACTGAAAAACTAACTGCAAATAAATGGTGTTATTAGTAAGTTACCACTAAACAAAACATATATGACTAATGACCAATTATTGATTGATGGTAGAAAACTTCTCTTTAGGAGTGCCGGTACCAAAAGCACATCTACCTGCAATTATGTATACCCCAACAATCAACCTAATTGGAAAGAACGAGTCCCCGGAGTCCCCAACACAGATGGGGTTGTGGCAGTGCCTCTCCATCAGCAGGACTGGGAGCCAAGATCTGCAGTTTTCTCTAACAACAGAAAAACCGAGTTTTCCCTGAGACAGTGTATCTATCTACCAACTCAACCATCAATAAGATCAATGCAAAAAATAAAACACAGTACTGTGATGGATGGCTACTAAAATAGTAAACCTACCACCAGAAGCAGTCAATGGGCTCCATGGACCCACGAGGGCTGTAGCTACTGCTATTAAAATACAGTGCTACAGCAGCTGTCCCATCTCACATCCCTCAGAGTACTACAAAGAGCTTTAAGTATCAATTTAACACAGGATGGTAAGAAAAGAGATTCACCTTGCACCTCTATCAATCATTTAAAGAACAGATTCTCTCATGATAGACCGTTTCAGAGATATCTGAAGTATTATTTTAACGTTGCTTTAGAAAGAGGTACAATCATTAAAGAACTCAACTTGAGAAGATTAGTGTAAATTTTTCAAAATAAAGACCACATGGAAGCAAACCTGAACTCAATCAGCTTACAAGCGGAGTTGATTGAGTTTTGTTGCCTCAGACACCAGAACCAACTAAGTTCACTCACAATCACTGAACCTGACAAACATTTATTGGGAAACCTTGAAATCTTTGAAGTTTCTAGATGGATGAACAAGTTTCTTTGGACTTAGATAAGATTGTATGAGCAATTTGATGGGAAAAAGTATTAACTGGACGTGCCAGAAGAATTCCCTCAAACCTGTTAAATTCCCTCCTACTTGCTCTGAATAGCATGCCAGGGACACAATCATCATCACGAGCCACTATGGTAACTGCCTACATACAAGAGTTCAAGCCAGGAGACTTAATGTTCTCCTCCATTTCTCTTCCCTTTTATGTGAGCCTAAGGCAAGTCACTCAGCTCAGTTTCTCGTGTAAGATAGCAGCAACAGACTTTTGGAGAGCTCTGATTATTATTAAAGCAGCAAGTCATCATTATTCAGTTGACAGTCTGACTGCTTTAACTGCCCAGAAAGCTCTGAGTCCCTACACAGACTACTCAGACAACACGCTTCGACTTAAGGCCCTCATCAGAAACTCCTACTTGGCAAAATGTTTCTAAGCCCAGGGCCTACAAGTAATGAATTCTCATCTTACCTTCATTTCTATAATTTTGGCATTGCACAGAAAAGATAAGACACAATCAAGGTCCTCTAAATGAAGAAAAAAAAATACATTAAGTGTTTCAGAACACCAATGGGAGGACTTCATGCAATGTATGGCTATTATTAGAGTGCTATTTTGCTTAGCAGATCAGAGGATATAATCAGCAGATGATGCAGCCATGATCTGCGAAGCACAGCCTTATTAAAGACTAATGAGATAAACGAGTTAAAATTTACAATTTGCTCCACTGATAAGGTTCATTGGCACACTTATCTCCAATACCATGGTTTGAATATTAAACCCACTTATTAATGTCTAGTAAAACTAATTGTAATGCTGAGCGGCATTAAAGTACAATAACCAAGCAGCTTGTTAGAATCACATCCTTTAGCATTACTGTAGCTCTGAAGTTAAGTGTTCTGCACCTGGAAATAAACACCTGTCGAATTCAGGCTGTGAGAAAGCACCAGCCTTCTGCACCTTTTTCCTGACCCTTCTGAAATCCCAAAGCCTTGTTCTAACAATGCAACAGACAGGTAAACATTGCTTGTTACTATGATTTCAACTGCATCTCTCTGTCATATTGCAGTAACAGTAAGGATTAAGTGACAAGTATTTTTGTATCTACAATATATTACATTACACTTGGCATCTACTCTCTAATCCCTAACAGAAAAAACACTGAAGTACTGACAAAATCAACAACAAAAGCCTGGAGACCATATTCATTTGTTTTTACTTGCCTTTTTCACCATCTTCTGTCAAAACTACACATATTACTATAAAACACACACCATTTACTGAAAAGGATACTGAAAATACAATTTAGACCTTATATATTTTTATATAGGCCCTATATATTTTTATGCCACATCTATCTAATGTGAGCACTTACATGGACTACCATCATTTTTAAGAATAACATAAGAGGACAAGAGCCATAATGTTCTTTCCATTTTAATCTCCACAATGTATCTGTACTGTGACAGCAATGGAAAGAAGGGAAGACAGGGGATAATTAAGTGCCAGCTATCCGTGGATCAACAGCAATCCATGTCAGGACTCACAGGTACCAGTCCAAAAAGAATTTCTGGTAAGCACGAGCTTAAGATGCACAGTTCCTCTGGGAGCTCCCCATCCCAACACAAGAGTGGCACTAGCCCTCCTTCCATAAGGAGAATCACAGAAGGTACGGGACCACTCAGCAGCCATCATTACTTTTTCAAAGTAAAATACACAAAGAGAAAGACAACAAAAAGCATAAAGCCACTATAGATAAAACAATTCCACTTCTTATTTGTAAGGTAATACTCAAAAGCAAATATTCATTATGCACATAAAAAAAGCATTGCAGAACTACCAGAATTTTTTCTTCTGTGGGGAAAACTGAAAAGGCACTTAAAGTGTGACAATAAAAGAAACTAGCTGAGCAAATAATGTGTGAAGCGTTAAATGCAACTGCTTTTTGGAACACGCTTTTGTTCCTTTCGATTTATCACCCAATTTAAACATTCAGCTTGTAATACAATCCCTTCCACTTTATTCAGCCCAGCTTTAAATACAGGCATGCCATATTCTAGCAGTACAAGCCAAGAAATCCAGTGGAGCTCAGAAACAGAAGATGAGGTATATGGCTTGATGTGAAGCATTCCAGTGCACATGGATTACAGGAATCCATGGGTATACAATTGTGTGCACAAGGCCGCACTGTAGCCAGGCACAAAAAAAATGACAGTCGCCCACTTCAGTGGCAGGTTCTAGTGCCACAGAACCACCAAGCCAGATAAGCTCCACCAGACCCTTTCAGCTACTGGTAGCATGAGTTATGTGAAAAAAAAACCCTTGTACTCTTTACACGTTTCCTATGCCATGCATCAGGTCCTGAAACCAAACCTGGAAAGGAGTGTCTGTTGAGTGCGTAGAGGATCCCTCCCAACAACCTGGCTTGAAAATGGATACTTGTGACTTCGGAAAAGCAGAGCTATCAAGCCTCTTTCCCTAAGGGAATATCCTGCCTGCCTGATCCCACAGGAGCTCCTCTCTCTACACAGGTTCTTCCCGTAGAGGAGAAAGTGGCTCTGCAGTCTTCTTCCTTCATAAATTGCAGTAGATGTGACTTTTCCCAAGCCATTTTATGAGTATGGTTTGTTTGCTAAGAGAATAATCAAAGAAGCTGCTCCAATTACTCTTTCAACTATGCTAATACTTGGTAGGTATTCTGAATCTAAATGCTTCAATACTTCCCTCCATCATAAACAAGAGTTGCATCTAAAGCATAATATATTTTTAAAAGAGAGACAGCCAGCAGCACGGTATTCCCACAGGCAGCCTTGTCAGGAAAAGATATAAGTGGTAAATAATTAATTTTCCTAGGTTAACTTGAATTCCAGACTAGCATTTGTAAGCAACAGTGCCATGGAAAGGTAACTAACAACTCTGGTTTGTATTCCTGCCCAGTAAGGAGCTTTACCTTACATGCAAGCACTGACAGCAAAAGTTTTATCATCTCAGAGATAGGAAAAATAAAGAACTCTTATGCAAGTCCAGCAAAGACTCTTCTGTGAAATACAAAGTTGTCTGTGTTTGGCTACTACTGTATTTTTTATGATTTCCTTTTCTGACAGTTAATGGGCCAAACAAAGATAGGTGCTGAGCACTGATGTCAGACTGCAGCATACAGAACCCTCCAGTATCATCTACCCTACAAATAATTAAAGATGTCATTCGCTGCTTACTGTGCTTTTTTCTCCTGCATTACAGACGTTTGGCAGGAAGGCTGGGGACAATTCTAAACTTGGGGGGGGAAGCGGACATGGGGAACTGGCACATTCCAGTCAAATCTTCTTTTCAGAATTTATCTTAAATTAAGCAGTTTAACACATAAAGGTTTAAAACAGTACATAGAATGCAGTGAATAGTACTGGTGTACATTCAATATTTGTGGTTTGAAGTGACTGAAGTTTTATATAGACTATCAACTGATGAATTGTGATGCTATATCGTACTTAGAAAAGGTAAATGATCTAATTCTTTTACCACTTCTATTTGTTGCCTCAAAAGTGCTGGCAGATCATAAGAGACAAAGAGCAGTTCATACAATCAGGAATAAGCTGGCTGTTGAGACGAGACTTTGTAGAAGGTAGTTCCATTTCCTGGGAATAGTCCACAGAAATGGATTAGAAAACCATCTACATAAACATTTAAGAAACATTTAAGAAACAAACTTCATTAACATATTGTTGCTTACGCATTCGTTTTCTGACAAATGAGGGGTTTCTTAAGTAATTCTATACCTGGTGGTACCCACAAAGGGAATGAAAGAGCCCTTCATGCTTAGCTTCATTTTCAAGCCATGAAACTAGATCTAATACCCCAGGAATTTTTCTTCCAAGTCTGATTTTATTTCTTGTGCTTCTAGAACTGCCTTGAGTTTGTGACTGAGAGCAAAGTTGATGGACCTCAAGATCCTATTTCCTTTAATTTCAGTCAGCTGAATTTTTAGAGGATCAGAATTGTCACATATTTCTTTATAACAGAGCTGCATTACAACCCTGATAAAGAAATGGGAGAAATGTTCTGCTCTGTTCATTACAATCAATAGATTATGTAGCTCAGTCAGAAAGCAGACGGAATTATGAAAAAAGAAAGTAATCTTTAAACTATTAATATTTCCAGAACAACTTTTCTTTCAGATACGCAGATTCCCACCTCCCAAACACAGCTAATAATGTCAGAAGCCCTGAGATTCATATGGTCAGAATGACTAATATTTACATTAAGCAAATGTATTGCCATAGTAACATAGACACCACAGAGCTATCTACCTGCCACAGCTCACTAAATTATTTAGTATGCCAATACTACAGTGACACTGTGTAAATGATCACATTCATTAAGAGGAGAGTATGTGCTGAAAAACTGAATGTTAGACAGCTATATTTATTGCCATGAAAAAAACAAAAAAACCCACAACGGCACCAGTATTGGGGAAAAAAAAAAAAAAAAAAAAAGCAGAAAAGCAGAGAGGAAGGCTACAGCCTGCCAAAAAAAACACACCTTGAAAACTTTCATATAAAAAAACACATGTCCACAACCCCATCCCTGTGCAAAGCAGCACAAAGTATAATCCCACTTATGGGACATTAGGCTGACCCACTGTGGCCAGAACGAATTGAGATATTAGTTACTTCCCGCATTATGTTTTTGGAATAATCATTAGATTTCTTTAACATGCATCTTACGTTCCCAAAATATTATTCTACATTGTGGGATTTTAAGAGCTAGTGCACAAGAAATATTCAGAAGTAACTGTGACATACTTCCAGAAATCTGTAGTTCTTCAACAGTCAACGCATTTACAGTTAGGAGAGAGGTGCAATATTCTGGGTGATGGTCCGCCACGTCCTCCAAGTGGTAGATGACTGCAGGGATCTGAGTGGTTTGTGTAAGTTGGTATCCTCAACCTGAGTTGAAGCAGTTTGGAAGCCTCAAGCATTTCCTGCACTATGGATATTTTCCCCTCATCACCTGCAATGGCAGAATCAACAACAGGTCAAGAAAAGGAAGACATAGCTCAGGTCAGCTCCTGGGACCAGAAGGATTTCTTCCTCATTTTTGGCAGCTGTAGCCTCTTCTTTTGTTGGACACAAATAATGATTTTTCACATCTCAATTTGAGCTCAAAAAAAACAAGAGGAAACCTCAGAGTTATAGCACAAAGATCCAGACACAAAACTAACCCAGCCCAGCTCTAACCAGCTCCTGTTCTCTGATCTTTTTGATTCTTCATAGGCTCAATTTACAGAATTTCAATGTAAGGGAAAGCTTTAAATTATTTCTTCTACTAAATTTTTATGGAAAATAAGTCTGGCATACACCCTTCTCCACCCTTATGCTTGTATTATTATTCACTCGCATGGAAATGCCACCAAGTCTTACTTACAGACATTTTTATAGTACTAGCAATAATCAAATCCAACCTCAAAACAATAGATTACCATAACAGAGACTCGTGTAGAATTTGATCTTGTGAGACCAGCTTTTCGAAATATTGAAGTGTTTGGGACATGCTGTTCTCCAGAGAGAATACTACTTAAATAACAAGAGTGTGTTTTTCTTAAGCAAGTTATTTTAATTAAGAATTATTCAAGAACTGACTTGATCGTCCACAGGAGGACGTCAGGAAAGTATGGAGAACAGCACCATGGTTTGCAAGCAGCTTTAGGAAGTAGCCTCATGGGATATATCATTAAAATCCAGATTACTTTCCACTCTCTACTAAGTATTTTCGATCCTTGGAATATATTCCATACTGTAAGACAATGTGACATGCATGATTGATAGTTTTTAACTCATTCAAACAATGAGTGACATCGCATACCTCTGTCACATGAATTCAGTCCTCCCTAAATGCTCCATCTGTATAGCCTCAGTCTTTCCCTCCATTCACCAGCTGAATCTTACTCCTGAGATAAAACAAAGATACTCATACCAAAGTAATGCTACCCCAAAACAACAACAAAAAAAAACCCACCACAACAAAGCCCCACAAGTTTTTCATTCCATTATCTTTAGAAGATGACACTAATAAAATTATTATTTTGAAACATGCTCTTGACAATCAGCTTTATTCTGACTGTCATCTCAAAGATCCTCTCTCCTACTGGAATCTGCTATAGGAACCACTTCTTCAAATATGCATTTTTTTCAGTAGACAATATAAACAATTCATTCAGTTATTTAGTGACTTCTTATACCAAAGTAAATAGAACTATAGCTAGTGGCATATCATACTGAACCAATCCATGCTAACAATTTTCCTGGCATCCTGACAATTCTTACAGCTGAGAACATAAGATTTGGCACTTTGAATTAACTAAAGCATTTTCCAATGCTAAGTAGAACATCAGCATTACTGTTACTAGTCATTTTAGCCAAGCTTCTTGCTATCCTAGATTTATTGCAGGAGCCTTATTTGCAAGATTGCCATAATCAGACAAGAGGTATCAAGGGGGTTGAATGATTTGAAGTAAGAAGGGAAAAAATAAAAAAAAAGGCCAAAAAAAAAAAAAAAGGCCAGAGCTGGCTATGGAGTCAATGCAGGAATTGGGTAACTTTACCTCTATGTTCTGTCCATTCCTCTGACGCAGTACTATAGGAATGTTATGCAAGATCAAAACAGAGTTCTGAAAACTATGCACAAGCTATGTACAACTACAAAAAGACAAAAGCGTCCACTTAGCCATGACTATACAGACAGCTTCCCAATATTCAGATTAGAGAGAGATGCCTCAAATACTGGTATTGGAGAGCGCAGGTGTGGCGAAGAACGCCAAAAAGTTGACTGCTTGCAGAAGTCAATCCATCTTCCAAAAGTATTTAGGCAGTGAACCTCTTACACCAACTCTCCACTCAGTATCCCACTTGAGATTATGAGTTTAAACGGAGTATCTGCTGGCTTTAGAGAAGTATCTTAGTCTGTGAAAGATGAATACTGCTGATAAGACTGTCGAAATATAAACTATCAGATGAAAAGCAACTGACTAGTGGACTAATTAACAGCAAGAAATAGAGTTATGCAAAGCCTCCAAACTCCAGGCAGAGGTATCAATTACATTTACATGTTACAGATCACCTTCCTGACAAAGTGCAAACTGGAAAGAGGAAGTCACCTTGAAGGATTCAGCATCTTAAAGCACATTTGCAATGGAGACAGTGGGGATATCTGCTTGGTTCATTGGAGTAATTTAAAATGTGCACTAATACTTGAAGTGTTTCTATGACAATTAAGCACCCAGCTAAAGTGGCTGAGATAAGCCTTTGACAATTCTAGTTAAGAAACACTAAGCAATTAAGAGAGATATCCAAACACTAACCTTAAATTCCACCTAGGTTGAATTTTCTCCTGCAACTTCCATCTTTCAAGATTATAACTGAAAGCACTAGAAAAGTCAGTACTGCTACATAAACCACAATTAATTCTAAACACAAAACCTGTATTTTGTGTTCAAGCCAACAGTGAGTAGATGAACCCAAAAAGCAACAACAGTCTGCAGAAATACTGGCTTAATTTTATTAGATTTGGCTCAGCACTGCTACTACTGGATCCAAACTGTCTCCTGCAGAACAATTCAACTAACAGCAACAAGAACAATTGCTCTACAGAAGCGCATTACAGATCAGATGTGGTATCATTCCCAAACACAGATCACGTTTTTGCATGGTGCTATATTATGCTATAACAAATCTTCTCAAAACCTAATATTAAGCAAGCTTTACATGTTACCATCTTACATACAGCAGAACAAGAACTAACAATGACTGCAGATGAAGCTGAGCTGACTTCAGGCAGAACAGAAGCCTCTGTGCTGAGCCACACAGTGCTTCCCATTGCAGGAACACGTGTCCAAGGTCGTTCTGTACAGCAACCATTTATTAATTGTGGTTCTCTTTCAGGCAAAACTGGTTGCACCATTACCAGAGACAAACTGACTTTTGAAACATTAAAGCCAGATTTTCTGTAATGCTGTGCCATGCCATACCAACTCTAACACACCTGAACTATTTTGGACCTACAGCATGGTTATCCCACAGTCCAGCTAATCTGGCGACATAGAATTGTGAGTTGACATTACACATGGATGGGCAATATGGATGACAAAAATCTTGCACACTATAAATTATGAAATTATATAACCTGACATAAAGCATGCTGCACAATAAGACAGATTTCTTCTAGGCTTTCCCAGTGATCGAATATAACTGCTGCTTGAACTCCCTTATACAGCCCACAGAGTACAGGTTCAGAAGAAAAGCAAAGTATGAAATTTCAGGACCACCTACTTTTAAGATGAATCTTTAAGAATCTTTTTTTTACTCTGTATGTACAATAAATTTTGACCTACTGTAAGGGTTTTTGCATTCAGATTGTAAATAAGCCTATCATGTACATCCACAGGTAAATTAAGATAGATAGCTAAAAACGCATACGTGTACCCAATTTTAATTTCTGGATGATCAAACCTGTTTTGTGTCAGCAAGGCAAACTTCAGCCTGCAAAGCATTACTGGGTAGTCCTCTACTACAGTTATATATGCACATATGCTAACTGTAGCACATTTGCACAGCTCAAAGTATCCAGAGAATAAGAACAAAAAAGTCAAAATACACCATTTCTCTGGCTCAGTTAAATTTAAAAGTCAGACTAAAGCAGATATAGGAACTGAATGGCAGCTCTACTGCAGTTTCACACATTGAGGTTAACAAGCAGCAAGTAGGCTAGCTGACAAGGACATAATTGGCATTAAAGGTAAGAGCAGCACATCTAATTTCCAGCGCTACAGTCACTATCTCGAGAGTGTTTTGTTAACACTGAAGTATCAATGACTGTACAAATAGAATAGCTTACACCACTGTTTTTACTTTTAACATAGTCAAGAATCCTGTGGTGTGTTTGGTTACTTTCTCATGCATTATTCTGATAGGAGGCTTGGTCTCACCCAGTGTGATGTGTCCTGTTCAGTTTAATGGCAACTTGATTCCCCTTGAAGTAGAATAGAAAAAATATAAAAGGTTAGTTTTTATTATTATTTGTTACTATTGCCCTTCCTTACAGGCTTCCCCTTCAAACCCAATTTTTCAAGGGACACACTCTAACCCTAACTGCTTCAAAGCCCCGCAACCTGACAAGGCAACAAAGAAAAGGCAACCATATGTTTAACACAGTCATCAAACTGATGTAGAACATCCATGCTTGCAGAAGTGAACACATTTAAATGCCTTGCTGGACCAAGGCCAACTCAGCACTTTGCAGGACTAAGCCCCAAAAGAGCAATAAGTCCGGAAAGAAGAATCAAATCCAGGCCTTCCATATGGTATAAAAGAGCATTAACTGACAACACGGTTGGCCTCTGTTTGGTCAAACTGTCATTTGTTTGGGTTTATTCACTGATGTATTGGCATGCTAAAGCAGGCTCAAGAAGGTCCTTGAACATGAGGAGCTCCAGAGACTTTTTGCTTAGTGGGTTAGAAACCAAAAGGTGAAGACAAAACTCAAATATCTCTCATTCTCATTTCCATATCTTAGTCCTCCAACCACTTAATTTTAATGCAAGTGCCAAAATCCTAGTTCTGCAGAGTATTTTGCCAAAAAACAAAATCCTTTCAGACAAAACAGAGTTAAGAGCTGATACCAAGGTTTTTGTTTGGTTTTGAGGTGTTGCAGTACCTGGCTAAATGCAACTTGCAAGAACGTACTAAGTGTTCAAATGACTCACCAAGATTCACAGGCAACAACCAGAGCAAAGAATCTGTAGTTATAGCTGGGGAGTGGGATCTGCTTTTATTTTTACCAACCCAGAAAAACTCCTTACACGTTCTGCTCTCCTTCTCAGCCAGGATGGGAAGGGAGCCCTTTGTCAGGGTTAGCTTAGCCAGCAGCCTCTCTCACGCTGCCAGCTGCTTTTATACATAGAAGGTTGACTGAAGAGGTAGAGCAAAGCTTTGCATTATCGGCTCAAGTCCAGGAACTTAAAAGGAATAAAGTCTTTTCCCTCTTTGCACACTACAACAACTCAAGCAACTCCCTGGTGCAATGAACTACGCCCTTTTCCCCTTCCATCCTGTCCCCACGATGAAAAAGCATCTTTGCCAGGTTTTCTAACTGGCAGAAGCTTCCAGTCTGGACTCATCAAACAGGATTAATGCAGATATGCCCTGCACAAAGCTAAGATCCGCTCTTTTTAGTCATGATTTACTTGTATCTACGCATTTCTCCCACTCTTTCAAAACTACCTGTAACAATGATCAGGGCAATTTCCTTATAGTAATTCCTGTATATCTAGGAATAATGTTTTTAATTGTTCCATCATTTGGTGTCACGTGATCTCCCACAGACAACCAGCCATATTACTGAAGGTATTGTGTGAGTGATAAAAATAAAATGGATAAAATCAAAAGAGGTGTATAAAGGAACAGACCAGGCAGAAGTAATCAAAGTTTTTTTCAGCCTCTCCTCCTCACACACCCCCTCCCAGCCTTCTCCCTGCAAAAACCCTGCAAATGTTTCAAGTTCCATGACTAAAGCCACAGTTGGCACCAGTGGCACTGGGATGGGACAATACCAGAGAGTTCAGTAAAGTAACAAGCAGCAGCTACCTAAAATTTTTTAGTTAGAAAAAGAGACGCCCTCTCACCATGGATACCCACTCACCATCAATGGGAAGACTTACATGAATTCAATAAACGTAGAATTCATACAAGTTTTGGTATAACAGAATTCAACCAACAGCAGAACAACCAGCACAATGTCTCTGATGTAGCCAAGCCAAACAGAAATCAGGTGGACAAATCCATAAGGACCTGAACAGATTGCCTAAATCCTAAACCCTACCTCCTAATTCTGCTTGTAAATAAAAAAATAGAAAAATAAAAATCTGTGCCATTTATCCCAAATTCCCTTCCACCTCGTCTACTTAACCTGAGGTAAGAGTAGAACAAGCATTCCAAGCAGGGAGGCAGACACACACAAGGTTCCTCTTCACTCCAAAATTAGATTATTAAGACAACTATTTTAAACACAGTTTTATCAAGTTTACCACACCATTTTCTCATAGTAAGTACTTATGTAGTGCAAAACCCCTATCAGCTTTCTTCTTTGCTAACCCTAGTCTTTAAGGTTTGCTTTGTTCTAGTAAAATAATTTTCTAATGAGCTTGAATATCCAGAGAAGATGCATGATCCAGGACAGGTCTGAAACAGAACTAGCTTTTTGCTGCCATTTCATAGTTCAAAGTAAAGTTGACTTTGCCAGTTAGAATTATTAAAAAGTTGTAAGCTTTTCCATTTTCTGATCACACTTAAGCAGAGTTTCAATTTCTCTCTCCCTCCCAACATCCAAAAGGCAAAAATTATAATCATTGTTTTGTGTCAAGCAGCTCAGTTTGGATGCCTGCTGTGCTCTCATTGACACTTTTCCCACAGATGCTCCAGGCAGTGCAGAATTAAGATAGTGAAGTAATTGCTACCATACTTCTGCTTTTAGTTGTTGTCACTGCCCAATTCAAAAGAATTGGAAGCACAAAGCACGACCATCCATGGCTGACTGGGGAAGAAGAGCTACAGAAATAAAGGAGACAATAAAGCAAGAGGGAAGAAAAATTAGAGAGAAGTGCAGAGAAAAAGGATAGATGCAGATAAGCAAGGGCCACTTAACAGACTAGAGTTTGTCATCTCTCCCTCCAGTTCCAGTATCATTTCTGCAGAAGAGCATTTGGTTTATCAGAACAGAGTAAATGGAGGGAGATGGAAATAGCAGAGCTGAAGGAAACAAAACCAAGCTTTTTTTTTTCCCCTGGACAAAAAGGGATGGTAAGAAATAAAGAAAAACAAACATGGAAAACAAAAGATAGATTTATGTGATTCGCATTGATTAAAACACTAGTCAGCCTCTTTTTTACTGTACAGCAGTGTTAAAAAAACTCTTACCACCACCGCTACCCATGCACATACATACCAATACATATACAAGCCAATATACATTGCTATTAGGAGTTGAGCTGCTGCATGCTTAATAGAGAGGCAGATTTACTGAACAAATATTTCTGAATTCATGTTCAAACCCCACAAGTGCCATACCTAAAGCATATGAAGCCCTCAATATCTACACCTTGAACATGAAAATGACAATTTCAGATACACATATCTTGCTATTAAAAAAAAAAACACCGAACAATTACATATGCATTAAATAAACCTTATGCCATTTATTTCCTTGATTCTTTATGTGCCAAAACATTAAAAAAAACGCAGAATAAAAAAAAAAAAACCAGACATGGGCCTACCTTACTATGCATCATTAAAATGCCAAGCACAGTAGGTTGTTAATTTTTCACTTGAAATAACTGCATAACTTGGTTGGGGAATCATTCAGTTCTAAAAACTCTGTAGCCATTTCATTTCACCTTTCATTATCTATCATCCACAAGTCAGAATCGTATATGCAGTTTAATGAAAAGTAAAGTGCACAAGTCCTTGAATCCCAGATACAGATGGGATGTGCTGTGAGTGATTTTTCTCACCGTAACTGATAAATAAGCAAAAAAAAAAACCACACCAAAAAACCCAAAATATTCAGAGATATTAGTGTAAGCATAGTAAGTCAGAGGTTACTTTTATCATATTGAAAACAAAATTTCTTCTTTCTATAAGCCCAAGATATATTTTCAATCTTTTATCATGTCTCCATGCTATGCATCATGACGATAGATGGTGACAGATGAATGGCAATAGAATGGTGATAGATTAAAAATAGTGACACTCAGGAGTACGAAAAGCTTTAAAGAGTGCTTTGAGTATAAACGTAAGTGTATGAGCAAGAAAATAATTGTCTATATGCCAACAGAAAAACACAGCACATCCCCAGGGACAGATTCTTTTTCTGTGAACACCCTCCTGCTATTAACTGTGCAGGAGTCAGGGTGAGGGAAGGATGCTGAGTCAAACTTCTGGTAAATAAAAGATTTAACCACAACAGATGCATGTTTACCTAATCGCTGTTCTCATGACTCACACAAAAGAGGTCTTTTGAAACTTCTTAACGTGTAGGTCCATTATTGATGGTTGCTTAAACAGTCTAGGAGATGGGAAATGTCCATACTTCTCTTCTTTAAGAAGAGGGCGATTGGAAGATCACAGATTGGGCTACTCTTTGTATAAAATGCTAAACATCCCCCTGGGCAGCAATTTGGAGGCACAGAAGTTGTCACCTGGTCACTTATACAAATAACATCCTATCTTTGCACTCTCTCTTCAGGCTGTGAGCATGCTGAGGGTAGGAAAGATTGTGGCATCATCTCACTCCTGACTTAGGTAAGTGGGAATCCCACTTGCAGGGATCAATTGTTCCAGCTACTTCCCCATAGATAACTTTTAGACAATTATTCTGTATCAGGAGATGTTTACTGCTTTTGCAGAGTGCTACTACTGCACTCTAAAGAAGCTCAAGAAAGACCGTACACCATACAGGTTTAAAAAAAAAAAAAAAGACGTAAAAGAAATATCGTACAATACATAAATTCTGTAGTTTGATAGGAGAAGGGGTTTGGGGGGCCATGTCCTCCTCCAGAAGTATCCAGCACAGGGCTTGCCTCCATTAGATTCAATGCCCATATTGTTTCAGAACATTTAAGAACTTTTTTGGAAGCTAATGGTGACACGGTAAATGAAATGTACTGACAGAGCACATGCAAGCTCAGTTGTCTTATTATTAGTAAGATGCTAGACAATACATTCTGAAAAAAGAAGAACACATTTAAAAATGTAGAACAGATGCACTTAGATGATATCCCCAGTTTGCATTTTAGAAGACACAGATATAAGATACACCGCCCTGTACCAGTTCAGGTGATTTTCTGGTGTATATGTTTGTAAGACAATCATGCAACCAATCAAAAGTAATTCCATTATGAGTGTATTGGATTTGCATGACAAGATTTTGGTAGCAGAGGAGCTACAGGGGTGGCTTCTGTAAGAAGCTGCTAGAAGCTTCCCTGATGTCCAACAGAGCCAATGCCAGCTGGCTCCAAGACAGACCTGCCGCTGGCCAAAGCCAAGCCCATGAGCACAGTGGTAGCACATCTGGGTAACATTTGAGAAGGGCGGGGGGGGGGAGGAATCACAACAAAAAACAAACCTGCAGGAGAACAACTAGGAGAGAGGAGTGAGAGAAACAACTCTGCAAACACCAAGGTCAGTGAAGAAGGAGGGGGAGGAGGTGCTCCAGGCACCAGAGCAGAGATTCCCCTGTAGCCTGTAGTGAAGCCCCTGGTGAGGCAGGCTGTCCCGCTGCTGCCCATGCAGGGTAACAGTGGAGCAGGTATCCACCTGCAGCCCATGGAAGGTAATGGTGAAGCAGATATCCACCTGCAGCTCCTGGAGGACCCCACACTAGGGCAGCTGGATGCCCAATGAAGGCTGTAAACCTGTGGGAAGCCTGCACTGGAGCAGGCTCCTGATAGGACCTGTGGACCCATGGTGAGAAGCCCATGCTGGAACAGGTTTGCTGGCAGGGCTTGTGACCCCATGGGGGACCGACAGTGGTTCCTGAAGGACTGCACCCCATGGAAGGAACCCACACTGGAGCAGTTTGTGAGGAACTGCAGCCCATGGAAAGGACCCACATTGGAGAAGTTCATGGAGGACTGTCTCTGGTGAGAGGGACCCCACGCTGGAGCAGGGGAAGAGTGTGAGGAGTCCTTCTCGTGAGGAAGAAGGAGTGGCAGAAACGTGTGATGAACTAACCACAACCCCCATTCCCCATCCCCCTGCGCCGTTTGGAAGGAGGAGGTAGAGAAATTGGGAATGAAGCTGAGCCCAGAAAAAAGGGAGGGGTGGGGGAAAGGTGTTTTAAGATTTGGATTTTATTTCTCATTACCCTACTCTGGATTCTAATAGGCAATACATTAATTTAATTTCCTCAAGTCGAATCTGTTTTGCCCAAGACAGTAATTGGTGAATGATCTCTCCCTGTCCTTATCTCAAACCCTCGAGCCTTTCATTACATTTTCTCTCCCCTGTCAAGTTGAGGAGGGGGAGTGATAGAGCAGCTTTGGCGGGCACCTGGCTTCCAGTCAGGGTCAAAGCAGACAAAGAGAAAAAAACATTCATAAAAGAGCATCAGTAATTCTGCTCAGGGTTTGTCAGGTTATTTTTTTGTCTGTTTTGTTTTTTTTTTTCCCCCTGCCAGTTTCAGGAAAAGTGAGAAGTTCTGAACAGGGTCATTCATGATACTGATTAAGCTGCTGCCTTGCCTTTCAAAAGTGCCAGACCAGTTTTTCTCGTTTCTTTTAAGCAAGCAATGCAATGGAACAATAGCTTCATCTCCCAAATTAACTATTGTTGGGCACCCAGCTCTAAGAAACTGGCTTACACTGTGCAAGCACTTTATTACTACTCTCCTACTTGTTTATATTTCTCAAAATGCAGCATATTATTCTCCTCAACTGTAGTTCCTTCCCACATGTTCATTCATCTTAGTTTGTCTCACTGAATTTCTTCAACTGTGTCTCATTAAACAGTCTGAATTTTTCTTTCCAGCTGCATGCTAGGTTGACTTTCAGTGAAATTAAGGTAGATTTACACCAATGAAAGGAAAACAGAATCCAGTCACACAGTCTTAAGATTTAAGAGACAACAAAGTTTTCTAGGCTATGAATTTTAATACTCAAAGATTAGCAATTCATCTTAATCTCAGTTCTATCCTTCTAGGACAAAACAATTATTTAGAGTAGGATTTTTACTAAAAGAATAGCTCCAAAAGCTGGGGTGAGCCAGTAGAACAGTTCATAGTTCCCACAAGGATGAGGTACCATCCCTTGGCCCCATATCTCTAGCACATTTATTTTGTACTTCCTGTTCCGTTCACAAAGCAAGTCAGTTTACCAACAGCTCTAACAAGAGTCAAAACAGAAAAGAGTAAGCCCACATCACTGCAAACAGTGAATGGAGGGAGAAGCCAAGGGGTGGAGGGAGAGAGGGAGGCCGGGGGGCTGTGCAGCTTCCACCTTTGACAGAGACTCTATCAGCTCTGCTGCTCCTGGAACTATTCCCCAGTTTTTATTACCATAGTTGTATATTTAGAGCCAGCAAGTCAAATTCTGAAGATGTACAGCTGATCCCCTGTTACTGAGCCAGTAATTAATGATATGTTAGTTCTTCTGAAACAAGAATTCAAACTTATTAGTAGTAAACATTTCAAAATGTCAGGAGACACTGGATTCCCAGTCTCACCTTATTCCAAACTGACCAAATGCAACAGAAATACTCCCTGGCCTGATAGCCACTGTGCCCCTGGTAAGGGACACAAACTGATTAAGCAGATGTATGGAAACATAACATAAAATGCCAGCAGAAGTGAATAAAAACTCATTTAGATGCACTGAACATGAGCACTAGTCAAAACATTCCCAGAAATGAATCTCTTTTTGCAAATATATTAATAAAAATTCCTTATTTTCTTAAAATAAACTTTTCATGTCCTTTCCTCCGCTGGAACTGCAAGAATTCTCATTTCTCAAAGACTGCTTTCCTGTTTTATTTTTCTAAGATTAAACCTCCAACTCTGCATTTGGCCAATGGCCATTCCAAGCTGAACATTACCCTTGGGGGCCAGCAGATTCTTTTGCATCTCACCCACCCCAGTATCTGTGCCTCTCCCTACCTGGACACAAAGAAAAATAATAGAGGATACAGCAACTTCCTCATCTATGCTATCCCACCCTCAAAGATCCTTGGTGCGAAGGGAACCAATTCCAGAATGCATCTACCATGACTCCAGTCAGAGGACTTTCAAACACGCTTTGCTGTGCAGCTAACAGTTTTGAAAGAGAAAACAGACTGATAATGTTACAGACTTAAAATAAGGGCAGAAGCAGGAAAGTTGTTCCTCTCAGGAATAATACTTTTTTGAACTGCTCCTGGGATCACAGCAAAATAAAGTCCCTGTCTTGACATTCATGAATAGCAAAAACTTATTAAGTTTCCAAGCTGTTTTCAGATGAGAAGTACTTCAATTACTTTGCCTTTTGAAAGTTTCCCCCCCTGTCATGACCTTCATGGGGCTTAGAACTGAAGGATTTCCTTGGTTATCAAGTCCCCCTCATCTGCTGTCATAATTTATAATCCTTCATAAATTGATCAAGCTCCAACTTTTTAACGTTCTCTTATATTCACTGAAGATACTATGACATTTCCAAAACAGTGAAATATCAGTGCACCCGTTTTTTTCCCTCCCAGTATCATGTTGTAGCCTACTTAGTGGAACCACCCACAGAATCAGATAACTGTCAAGAGTGTTTTATGAGTCTGTTTTGTAAATAAGAAAATAAATGATTAGATCATTAAAGACTGTACTGTAAGATAAATTTTAAAGTTACTGAATTCGCACGTAAAAGCTTCATTACCACAGCGTCTTCAAAAGATTCATTTTTTCAGTTGCAGCTGGTTGCTCAAGGGTATACCTAAACAATTATTTCATGAGGGTAAAACGAAAGCTCCTCTCCAGCACATCCTACAACAATCATATTCTGCTGCTGGTGTGCACAAAGAGTATTTTACATAGGCCACTTGAGAGTCTACAACATTTTACAGATCAGCAATGCAATTTCAGCACACAGGGAGAACAAACTCTTAACTGAAGCAAAGCTCATTAAGACTTAAAAACAACCAGCAAAACTAGGAATGATTAAATATCAACATCCTAAGATAGAATTGTGGAGTTGTGGTTTTTTTTTAAATAACGTTGTTATATGTCTTCTCAGTATAACTGGGTAGCCATTAAGTGTGAAGAACAGCTATGAAGTGAGAGAAAGGCTATTGAAGAAAATCAATATTAAGTGGTACTTACCAAGTTATTTTGTAATATCCCTTTTTATATCTGAAGGATCCCAAACAACTTCAGAAAGCAATCAGATTATAATTGTGCAGTGATTAAAACTGACAAACACTGCACTGTTCTGCACTGAAACAAAATATTTATACATTTCTTGCACTTTAAGTTCAGATGTTGATAAAGTAAGTCCCAGAGTAGTACCAATCAAGTCAATGAGTTACAGTACTTTTACCTACGAGAACACAGACTTTGAGTCAATGTTTCAATATTGATTCGGGTTAGCGTCTTTCTGCAGTACTGTAGTCAAAGATTTCCCCAATAGCAAAAGATTCACCCAAAAAAAAGTCATTCACATATTGTCACACACTGCCTTTGTGCCACAGCTAGAATGCAGTGAAAGACTTTCCCTTCCTCTTGAATATAACGTTCCTGCTAGAAGAGAGGCAAAAAACCCCATGCATTTCATAAAACAGTTTCCATGCAAACTTCAAAAACAAAAAGCTTCAAAACCTGGGACTGAAGTAGTCAGCCACACACCTTTGTAGTAAATGGAAATGGCCTACAATAAAACAGCCTGTGTGTAAGACACAGCGTTGCACTTTACTGGTAGGAAGAGGACACTTTCAAATTGAATCGACATAAAAAGAATATCACAGTAAATCATTTTGCAACTACATGCTAGTTCCAGCAACCAGTGCCTTTCAGGAATGCATCATATTTACTTAGTCACTGCCACCTTCTCTTGGTTAAAATAAGCCACAGTTCATTTTAGTTACTAGAGACACGAAAGGAGGATGAGACAAGTATTCTGCTTAGCTTGCATTTTGTAAACTTGAGCACGCGCGTGGCAATGGAATCAATTAATTTACTACCCAGTCAATTTCTTCACTTTGAACCTCAAGCACTGCCAGCAAATCTTATTAATCTAATCTGGGTAGTAAAAAGGTTTCTCCAAAATTCCTTTTCAATAATGTTATACTTACAGTGTCCAAATCTTTTGTTTTAAAAGACTTGCAACAAAAATAATATTCAATGTAAATTTTACAACATTCAACTTAATATGAAACTAAGGCCACAAACACTGTTTTAAAAAGCCCAACAGTACAATTGAAGTAGATGATGTTGCTTTTTCATTAATCCAATTCTATTTCTAGCAAACCAGAGTTTAAAAAATTTATCCAGAATCCAGGGAGATAAATGACAGTGTAAATCATAGCCATGAAACATACACTAAAGCACAGAGTCCTTTAAAAAAATTAAAAGGAGTATATGATACGTGACTTAAACAGCTAAAATTTTGATCCTGCGTTCTTCTCCCTCTGGATATCTCCTTTTCGCGTCTCTGTTCCTGCACAAGTGTTAATTTGTGACAAATTATAGAACTCATTGTTACAGGCCACAGCAGGTACCAAAAGTATACACAATTTTTAAAAGCAATAGTCAAATTCATGAAAGAAAAAAAAAAAACACTGAACTTACAGAACAGAAAGACTATGGCTTTTGATTAAATAAGCCCATGGACAGCACATGGCCCGAGATACTGCCACACGCTTGGACTATGCACATATTTCGCCGCCACTGGAAAACACCACTGTGCTGAGCTGATCTTTGACCCAGGCCAGTACAGATGCTCTTAAGCTCTCTTCCAGCCACAGGTGTGAGTGCAGCTGGTAGGATGCAACTCAAATCCCACCAACAGGAAAACATACTGCATCGCACGCAAGGCCCTCTCTGGTTTTAAATCAAAACAGCATTTCTGAGACATGGCCACTGGGAACCCCAGCTTCTGTGCTTGGGCAGCACAACTTCCACCAGGCTCCTGCTGCCTTCTCACAAGAGCCATAAACCCATCAACTCCTGTTGTAGGAACACTTCAGCTTGAAAACCCTCACCAATCCCTACTGCCCCATATACAACAAATGCATCGAATATCGTTATCTCCATTGCTTGTCTGATTAATGAGAAGCTTGTCTGACAACAGCTACAGAAAGGAAGGTTTCCCTAGTGTTTTTATGATCAGCCCAACAGATTCTAGGACTGCAGAAACAAAACCAAAATCTAATGAATGAGTTTACATTTAGCCTTCCAATTCAATCAATCCTTGCAGGCCCCTATATTAACAGTGTATCTTACTCCTCTCTCATTTATTCCAAGATTATATTTTGAAATAATAATAATGCACACTTTTAAACAATTTAATTAATCCACACTTGGAAAAATTAAGTCGGCTTTACCTGAAAACCCTCTTTGTTTTAAAAAATGTTGGGATGTAAAGAACAATGATACACGGGAAAACATCCTGTCAACTGAGAATTTGATCCTTAGAGATTTTGTTCTGTAGTTTTATTTTGTATTAGTGTAACTTTTTCCTTATAAGTTTACTGCCATTACCGTGGTGTTTTTTCCTTCAAAATAAACATAAAACCACTATGTTGATAATGCTCACTTTTATGATGAAAAACAGAATCACTTTTTTTTTCTGGTTTCCTTTTTGATTTTTATTTTTTTTTAAGACTATCATAAAGTCTGTTAATTTCTAATACTGAACTTACCAAGTTTCCTTTCTTCAGAATGGTTACAAATTCCCTTAGGTTTCATAAGGCTGCTACCAAGTACAATTTACACTAATTTAGTACTAAGGTGAAGCCAATTCTGGAAAGATACCTACTAACTATTTTTATTTCAATGGGACCAAGTTGAGAAAAACAGCTGTCACTATTATCAGAAAACTTGTCTTACTTTTCTATTTCATCATGCCAGTGGCTTCTCCTATCTACCATTACACATTGCTAGCTTCCCTGCACTGTGCTTAATTCTTCAGGGCAAAATATGCACTTGTCTAATTAGACTCAAGACACAAGCAATGGCAAATAAGTCAAGATGGTTGGACTAAACATTCTTTATGACACACCCTGAAACTCTGCAATGAATAGCCCACATTATGTGACATATACGCAAGTTTTTTCCGTGTTTGTCTTGAGCTGAGAAAGAACAAGTGTCTTATGCATTACTAGAGCAATGTATAGACCTTTATACTACTCCAAACTGCCAGGCAGATGCATCCTTTATGGACCTATTCCTCAGCACCATAGTGAGAGCAAATTTGTACACTAGTATATAGTGATGAAAGATTAGAAATAAGAACTATTTAAATTATTTATAGCATATCATTGACTCCTAAAGAAGGCCATGCCAAGTAGCCTGCAACCAACCCAAGGAATCCTATGAAAGAGTAAGATCTAAATAATGTAAGAGCTCTTTTATATTAATATTAACATTTTGTGAAGCTCAAGGCAGTTTAAAAATTACTTACATCAGTAGAACAGGATCTTCCCCTATAATATTAATTTCAGAAAACTGATAGCAAGCAAGTTTTTACTGGATTGCTCCTAAGATCAAACTCACTGCTGAATGAAAAAGATACTTCCCTCCCCACAAGTCTGTCTTCACAGTTTTTCGACTTTTTTTTTTTAAATTAGAACAAACTGAAAACCCTACACACCTTTCACCAGAGAAAAAAAAAAAAAGCAAGCCAAAACACAAAACCAAAAACTGAACAAACAAACCAAAAAAAAAAAAACCACCCACAGGAAGAATACAGCTCAAAGGAAACATGATCCTAAGATCCTGCATACAAACTACATAACTTTAAAAAAGGGCTTATATCCATTTTGTGTCTTTATTCATTCTGAAATTCCAACCTGAATCTAGGAAGGCTTTCCTTAGAAAAGTTTAATTGAAAACAAAAACATATGGGAACATACTTATTTCAAATGTGTTAGTATTTTCTGATAAAAAAATATTATCAACTCTAGTCCCAACTGGTATCAAAGCCTTAATCACAGATAAACTTAAACTAGATACTCAAGCTCTCATGTTATGAAATTAGAATTTTTTTTTCATGACTACTGTTAGCTAAAGCAGGGGAACTCAAACATACTAGTATAATTGATGACTTGAACTAACATGGAGTAGGAACTAGTGGCAACTAGAGAAAGACTTCACATCACTGTGTTGGTTCACGTCACTTTCCACTATCAGTGACTGTACGGCCTTTCCATTAGCACAACGAGATTTTAAGTCAGGGACAGAAGAAACAACTAATCAAAAGCTGTACACTGCTTTCGACAAAGTTACAGAATGAGATCGGACTATAATTTAAAGTAACAGTTGTTGTTCTTTTGCTTTCTATCAGGAGAAAGAAATAGACTTGCCTTTATTGTGTAAAATATTAATGTAATTAAATTCTAATGCTACAAACCATCTGAAGAACAACTCTTACCTACAGTAACTGATTGAGAAATAGTGACTTTGGCAATCAAAGCTGCTTCCATACAGCAACAGAATCATGGATAAGCTGTAGCTCAGTACATGTAAAAGCTGATACTCATTCAGTTTTGGATATAGTGCCATCTGTGTTGGGAACATGTCGTTCTTCCGGACAAACACCCTGCTAGCTGAGCTTCTGGACAAGGCCTGACATTCAGAAACATTTTAATGATTTGCATTTAATAAAACAGGTTTACACCACTGTTAGAGCTGACAATTAATTCCTTCAGAGAATGAAGACAAGAATATATTAAATACTTAACTTGTCAAGCATCAGTGTATCTACAGACCCTCAGTTTTCCAAAGATACATTGATATGATACTTTGGGAAATTGCAGGATATATTACAGAGAAACCAGATGCCTCCCCAACCATTACAAAGCAGCACAGGTTAATATGAGAAGAAGAATATCCTCACTTCCAACTTGACAAAACAGAAGTCACAGGTCAGCCTCAAGAACTGCAACAAACAGCATCAAGAAAGCGGTGGAAGAATTAATATGTAGCATTACAGAAGAGGGTAAGACCAGACACATGCTACACAAAGGCTGCTGAAAGACAGTGTTCGTTTTCACAAAGCAAGTGTTTGGAGTTTTAAAAATAACAAACAAGGCACAAGAGTTTACCCAATTGTTAATATTTATTAACAGCTATTCCTATTTTTCTCTAATCAGTTTCAAAGAAAAGCTAGGTATATTAAAAAAACAGAACTAGTAATTATTGTAAAGTATCATTTCATATTTGTTCCCTGTCTAATGTTATTTGCCTGGTATTAGTGGCCTACCTGATGTAACCAAGACAACTCTGGAAACCAAACATACTGACAAATTTCAAGCTTGTCTGTACTAATCCCAGTCTCATTTCACACCCACACATCAGGCTCCCTCCTACTAGCTAGCTTGGGCTTCTCTTATGCACACAACTTCCTTATATCAGTCTTGCAACTAACATCCACATCTCCTCCCCAAATGATGCCAACTCTTCTATGAAACATTCAAGTGATGAAGACCACACCGCCCTTCATGCTCTTTCATCATCCCCTTTCGCAACCTGAGAATAAGCTTCTCTTGGGAAGGCGACTCATTAACTGTTTAGCGCTTTTCACCTTGTAGAACAGCTTATCTAATAAAAAAAGGCACACGTATGATGTTGCATCAAGAACCAACTGATACTCATGCTCGTAGATCAGGTCAGGGAAGAGATTTATCTGAATTTTCATGTCAGCTGACTAGTTTCACTGCAGAGTAAGATGAAGTAAGATGATTTAATGACAAACCAAAGTCTAGGAGCCTCTACCCCTTACTTAGTTTTTGTTGTAAAAGGATTTCTAAAGTTTCTGTGCTCAATTTTTAAACATAGATAAAGAAGATGAGTCTTTCCTCCTTCAACTCTTTCTGTATCGTGATCAAAGGGCTGGAGCACCTCTCCTATGAAGACAGGCTGAGAGAGCTGGGGTCGTTCAGCTTGGAGAAGAAAAGGCTTCGGGGAGACCTTATAGCAACCCTCCAGTACCTGAAGGGGGCCTACAAGGAAGCTGGGGAGGGGCTGTTTGCAAGGGCATGTAGCGATAGGATGAGGGGCAATTGTTTTAATCTAAAGCAGGGTAGGTTTAGATTAGACATTAGGAAGAAGTTCTTTACAGTGTGGGTGGTGAGACACTGGAACAGGTTGCCCAGAGAAGTGGTAGAGGCCCCATCCCTGGAGACATTCAAGGCCAGACTTGATGAGGCTCTGACCAATCTGATCTAGTTAAAGATGTCCCTTCTTATTGCCAGGGGGTTGGACTAGATGACCTTTAAAGGTCCCTTCCAACCCAACACATTCTATGATTCTATGAATTACCTATAATATGCACACACACCAACTTTACCTGCAATTAAAGCATGTCAAGAAGTCAGCATGGAAAAACTTGCTCTGGCAGCTGTTCCATTTGGTGGACAATCTAGATCTAAAGTTTCTTCAGCTGACACCTTTCAGCAGCATTCAGCTTTCCACTACAGACAAGGAAAGTCAGAGAAAGTAGAAAAATAAAAATTATCAGTCTCTATTACTAGAAAGTAACTGCCCAACACCTGAATGAGATTTGGCAGTTTAACAACTGGGGGAATAAAACAAGCCATCTTAAAGAGAACAAAAATCTCAAGTATACAAGAGAAGCAGCAACAAAGTGTATCCCACAGCATGAGACGTCCACACAGACAACATCAGAGCTTTCAGGCCTTACACCATCACCTTGGTGAGAAGCCCTTGAAAACACCAAGGCCATCATCAGCTATGAGCCCACACCACCAAAGAAGCAATCCACATTTCTCTTCCTTGCGGCCCTCTGTTCACTGCTGCAACACAAAAACCATTTGCATCCATGCTGCACCTCAAAAGCACTTGTGCATCACACACTGAATATGTTTGGGGCAATTAAAAAACTGTCCTGGCTAAAAAGTAAGGGGGGATGGGTGGGGGCAGGTCGGGAAAAATGACGCAAAAAAACATCAGAAGCAGAAAAAAGTGATGTGACGCTGAATGCTATAGCTGGCTATGCTGCCAAAAAGTTGATTATAAAACTCAATTTTCAGACAGGAAATGCATCATAGCAACATCTTGTTAAACAAACTAAACACATGCAAAGGAGAAGGAAAAATCCACACCTTTCTGTCAACACTGTAGTCATTTATATTAAATTTATATTTGACATGTAACAAGGCTGCACACATACAAAAAAATGCAAGTATGAAAAGGGTGTCTATTCATTTATACAGTGCTTAGCATTCAAAATTGATTTTACAGACATCCTGCTAACCTGTCTGGCAGAAATTCCTCCAGACTACACAAATTAATTCAAAATAGGGAGGCTGTAAGTTTTTCTGTCTTATAAGCAAGAAGGCAAAATTCTGAAACAGTTTTCAGCATGCTGAAAGGAATCATGCAAAAGTTAAAAAGGTAAATACATGAAGGGAGAAAATAATTATTTTGCATAAAGATAATTTTTGGCCAAAACCTCATAGTTTAAACCAGGTTTTTAAACAGCTTTCCCATCAAAGTAGCGTGAACAAAACCACCTCAAAATTAAGAGCTTATTGGAAGACACCAGTTTATACATCACAAATATAACACAGTCACAGTACAGGCTGGACTAGATGATCCTTACCATTTTATGCTCCTGAATTTTAGGGATGATTATACCAAGTTCCTCCACAGAGGTAACTAGAAATCTCATAATAGTCTTTTAGCATCATTTTCCTCCTCTATTAAAACAAACAGGTAGTTCTAAAAACTAGCCGATTTCCTCAAGTGAAATGATACCAGGGTGAATCTCTCTATCCTCCAGTTCATCTCTAAAACATTTCCTGCCAGTGCCTTTAATGCAGTCTTACTCCAGCCTGTACCTCTAAACAGCAGAAAATAAAATACATATATATAACACCAACATGGAACCAGAATAATCCAGGAAATGTTATAACCCAGGGTTGGGGCTTTTTTTTTTTAAAGTACCCTTTAAATAGTATGTGGCGATGTTTTATTATTTTTTTAAATTCTACATGAGGAAAAAAGTTTGTTAGGTCTTTTTTTTTTTCCTTTGACCACGGTTCAGAAAGGTACTACTTTGCATAGCTCACTAGAGATAAAAATCCATAAGAGACTCAGGACAATTTCACATGCTTTTATCTGCCAACATTCTGTATGGCCTTTTTTACTACTAGCTGGCTTCCACAATTTGAGGATTGTGTACAGCATCACTGAAATAGTAAAATACTGTTCACATAATGCTAGTTCATTAACCATGATATTTTTAATATATTTTCTTATTACTCAAAATAATTCTGAGTGGGGACTCTAAAGGAAGGAGATTTCTCCATAATTTGTAACTAACACTAACTCTCCTCCTGTCTGCTTCATAGATCCATTGTGTTTTGTCATCAAAGTAAGATTATAAATTTGATTTGTTAAGTACAGTCTTTCTATTTTTGTTTTGCTGCATCACTTATCTGTGTAAATTTACAAGTGGAGCCTATAATTCTGTTCTTGACCAAGCTGTCCTTTAGTTTAAATAATTATTTTCTCCCTTGGATTTACCTTCTTTAATTTGCAGCATAGCTTAAAAACTACTGTCATACACATAATAAATGAAGTCCTTGTGCTTGAGGTTTACAAGTTGATCAACCTGGCATTTTTCTTTTCTTTTAGCTGCATATGAAATAGTCAATCACAGGACTGACTATTCATGAGAGGAAAAGAAAGAAAAGAAAGAAAAAAAGGAGGAAGGGAAGGGAGGGAGGGAGGAAGGGAAGGGAGGGAGGAAGGGAAGGGAGGGAGGAAGGGAAGGGAGGGAGGAAGGGAAGGGAGGGAGGAAGGGAAGGGAGGAAAAAGAGAGAGAAATAGCCCCTACCCATAATCAGAACTAAAGTCTAGCCCAGAAGGTAACCCCAAGCCTCACTAGAAATCATTGTTTACTACAAATGTGGGAAAGGAGTATGCAAGAAGCACTCATAGAGGGGCTTCAAGTGGATCAGAAGTAAGGAAGGTGGGGGAGGGAGGGAGAAATGAGTCTCTTAGCACATTTGTTTTAAAGATTCCAGCATGCTTCAACCTGAAGAACATTTCTTACCTAGAATCACTAGCCTGAAACTGAAAATTGGTACAAGAGACTGAAACCATAGCCAATGAAGAACAGAATCATATGAGGAACAATCCCATTTCTGATCTGGCTAGAGCATGTTTTCCATTATGTGCTTAATAAAATATTACACATATTTAAGAGTGGTGCCGTATTATCCTAACATATATTCAGTGTTTCAGGTTCAAAGTACTGCAAGACTGACTCAATGACTCTTTGTTGCTACTACTGAGGCAGTAAAGAAAAACAGAAAGGTCTGTTCTTTTGTAGTCTACAAAAGCATGATTTCTCTATGATATGCAGTTAATGTGCAGGTTTCAAAGAGAAGGCATTTGGAACACAGAAAGAGTCTCTGATCACACATACGTAAAAAAATTTGTATCTGAAACCTTAACATCAGTCTATGATAACTTTCCAGAACCTTAATGCCTTTAGCTTCCCAACTCATTTAAAAACAAACAAAAACAAAAAACCACAAACACACACCTTAGGTTAGATGGCAAAAAAAGACTCAGTCTAGTATTCAAAAATCACAAGAATTTGAAAAACCTAAAGAAATTCCAATTTCTAATCAGCTTTTTTTCGTTAAAAAAGTTGTAATTAAATTAAAGAAGCACAGTTACAATTAAACCGAGAGCTTCCTGTACTTGTGGCCCAGGAGAGTCATATTAATCACACAGTATTGCCAGTGTGTACTTGTTACCAGCTCCCATTCACCTCCAGACAAAATTCAGTACTGCCGAGTAGAAAATAATATATCCTTATCTCCAGAGAGCATTGACTTTCTAGGCACTGAGAAACCATTACTGCCAAGCACAGTCTTGCCTTATGTAACATATTTTTGGAAGAAAGAATATTTTGCTTTTGCATCAAATACACAGCTTTGACAAAGCTAGCAAGCAGCACCACCAGCCAGGTAAAAAATAATACACATCTGCATTCTGTATCCTAAGGAGGGGGGGAGAGAGGGGCAGAGGGAAAGAGAGAGAACGCAAAAAGTTTCTGCCTTCTCATTTCTGAAAACAAACAAATGAGGCAAACATGAAACGGTAGAGGAACTGCTCAAAGAAATTGGAACCAGATTTTAAAAAAAATAATTTAAAATCATTTGGATATCAGAAAGAAATGTTTATATATATGTATATATCAGCTTACATTGCCTGGATAGCTTGAAATCCTGTCCTAACATCGGTGTGTTAAGGATATTAAACAGTTTTAGGACATAAAACCAGTCAATTCATAGTAGTAACCTTCATGAATTAAGATGCTCTATTTCATATCTTGGTATCATCAACATCGTGACAGAAGGCAGTTTCCAACGTTTCTTCAACCCACAGCAGAGCAGTCTGCTAAACCTTCTTTTAATAGGCAGGTTACAGAACATCCTCAGAATGGCAAAAGCCTTTTCAAGGGTTTGTAAGTGAATAGCCAAGAATTAGCCATGCTCTTTTACACAATTAATTTTGAGGTCAGGATTATACTGCATTTTATTTGAGATGAAAATTGTCCTTTGAGACTGTATTGCATCCCATGTATCATAACCTACACCACTACTCCGGCTAGATATTATGAAAGATGCATAGCCTTGTGGTTTGGGAAATTTAAATTGCTTTCCTTATCTTTCCCCTTCATGTGAAAGCCCAAGAAAATAACCCCAGAAAGCATAGTCCACAGATCTATGAATCAGTACAAACACTCCCAGTAGCAATACATGCCATTCAAAATCTCACAAAAACAGCAGATGGACTTTAAAACATTAAAAGGGAAGTATGTTAAAAATTTGCTCTGTTTCATACATGCATGATGGTAATTAAGAGATAGAACATACCATAGAAGTGATACAACCTGGGAAACTTCCCTCTGTAAGTAAAAAAAAAAAAAAAAGATCTCCTCAACTGTTAATTTTACGTAAAATTGTGCCTATTTGCTTTTGATTTAAAGATCAGTTGACACTGCAGTACTTCCTCATATTTTTATTTTTCTTCTGCTATTCACAGCTTTGCCCAATAGCATCCAACTGAAATTAAAACCTTCGTTTCGTGTCACTGTTGTTATTCCTAGCATTCAGACAAGAAATCTCACAGTGAAGAGCCATCTCTGTTTTGTGCTGTAGCTGGACAATTATATTAAAGAAAAAGAGTTACTGCACACAAATGAACACAGGCTACAAGGGCAGCACAACAGAGGGCTGTTTACAACGTACAGTGGATTACACGAAAGAGTTTGCCAAATTGTCACTAGCACAAGCTGATTAAGTCTTCATGTCAGAGAGCAGACATTAGCATAGGTCTGGAAGCAGTAAAACCACAGTGGCTTGGATGCAATGCGATACAAATATGACTAAACTGCTTTTGAAGCTAACCTAGGCATCTTCACACCACATTTTCTAGCACACCCTGTTCTAGGATTTGCTCCCGCAGAGACAGTGTGGGTATAGGCATGGCTGTAGACCTTTTTTCATGTTGTTCTCTTATATAACAGTTCTAGCTACTTTGCAACAGCCACAGCAATGTGAAGATTTATGTCTCACTCATCTACTCCATGCAGGCAGGAAGAAAAAAAAAAAAAAAGAGAGAGAGAGGCATAATGTTTTAATATATTCTGGATCCTCCCTGTCAGATGAGACGTAAATGTTTGGAGAAAAGGAAATCTCAGTACTGCACTATCCCTGGATTTTACAGATCATGCAGCACCACAGTAACCGTCTCCCGTTTACCAGTCAAAGGATCAAAGTCATCTAGTCCTCCCTGTGCCATGGTAATACCCATCATGTTTCCATCACAACTCACAGATGCTTGCATCACCTATTCTTAAAATTATTCACAACTTTTTCTGATAATATATTCCAAGTAACAGTGTCTTACCAACCAAGGAAAGAGAACAGATCATTGTGAGAAACATGTATATTTCACATACTTATACTAACACTCACTCTCATTTCTCCACTACCTCTTTCTCTTCTTTGAAGCTAAAATAACAGTGCCTGGTTCATTCAGCCATTCCTCCAGATACCCAGATATTCTCACTGCTCTCCAGACTCCCTCCAATGGGTTCATATTACCTCCTTTTTTTCTTTTTTAAATGAATTCCATCTCCAAAACTGGAAAGTACCTCAACACTGGCTAAAAAGATTACTTCATTTAACTTGCAGAATGTACTTCTATTCACACATATGTGATACAGTCACAGGACCCCACAGTAAGAACTAGAAAGGTCCTAAAGGTTTATTGAATCAAGCCTCAGGGGGAAGCATTTCGTCCTTCTGGCCTTCTCTGATTGCTCACATCAACCAGGAGACAGTAATTACTTAGGCTCGCTGTGTTTGAAGCAAGGAACCGAGCTGTGGGGCTCATGCTTTTGCTATGCAAACCTCAGCCCCAACCTCAGAACCAACCCTATTAAAAAAAAAACCTTTTCCGAGGGCAGTATTCAAACGTTCCATGACAATATCTTCCTATGATAGTCTCTAATTTTACAGTTACTTAACAATGTTAACTCTTACCATTGTTGTCACACACTATAATACCTAAATCCTTCATATATATAAAAAACAAAAAAACCCCATCCAAAACCAAAACACTATTTCATAAGTCCATTTCTAGAGAAGACAATGTTTTTCAAGCAGTTTAACACTTACCATACCCAATTCCTCCAGACATTCTTTAACAAGAGTGAAGTTTTGACATTTTCTATCATAAAGAGTGAAGCTATCAGAGATCAACTGCTCCTCTTCTGATTGCAGGGCCTGTTAGGATTTCAGAGAAATGAATTACATTAGTCTAACATGGTTTAATCTTAAAAATAAAATAATACGGGTTACTGCTCATTTCTTTGTCATCTACTGCTTTAGGAGGGTTTAATTCCCAGGAAAAATACTGGAACAAATAATCAAAGCTAAACTGGGTCTACAACTGCTCATTTCCACTTCCCCCCCAACACCTGTAAAGACAGACACTATAATCACGCTTCTCAGTCTCACAGAATTACACACATTCTCCGTCAGTTAAGTAACTGCTGCAGCTCAGAGATTACATCAGCCAGCTCTTACCCTTTCAATAGTGTTTTTTTAAACACTTCAAATTTAAACTTATCTAAATGCTCTATAACTCATTTCCTTCCTCACACCAGCTTAGGGTTTTAGCACTTGCCTTGAACACCATGTTCGCCTCCTAGTCCCAGTCTCTCTTCTTAAACATGAGGTGAAAAAAAAGAAAAAAAGACAACCTCTTTGCATTATCTGTCCACAGCTCCAGTCTTCAAAGAGCAGCAAACCTTCCCTGTCTTTCTTTTTACTAACATATTTCTATAATGATTTCTTGTTACTCTTTTTGAGTTGGCCATTCTGAATGTTGCATTTTAATTATATGTGCTTGCGCTGTATTTTCACACTTGCCTTTCGCAATCCAGCTGGGATTCCCTTTCCCTTCTTGCTGTGTTTCATGTTAAAGAGCTCACTAGTAGACAAACCAATCTCTCACAACATTTCATATTTTCTGAAGCTATTCAGAGGAATAGTTTCAATTTCTGCCATTAATATAATTTCCTGAAGGAACAATGTCTCTCCTAATTATTTAATTTTTTTTGCTCTTAACACACAGAACTAGTGGATAAGATTCATGTTAACCAGACTTAGCTGAAGTCTGCCTTTCTAAAAATCAATTGTTTTATTTTAGCACAAGTCCTCCTTCCCAGACTTTCACTTGCACGCTCTCGCAGAAGTTACTTATCTTCTGGTTGCTTTCTTCATATTTAGTACCAGGAAAGCTTTACCAAGGTCCTCCAAGAACTTACTAAGAACCTGCATCCCACCATACTCTCTAACTAACACTCCTAGGTAATTAAAATCCTGTGATATAAATGATTTCTGCTAGGTCTCCACAAACACCCTCATCCAGAAAATCCCTCCAATTTGCCAGCCTTCGGTTACCTCTACCGAGACGGTACCAATATTCTTTTCCTTTTTATTCACACAGACTTTTAGTAGAATTTTTTAGAATGGAAAAGTTTCTTTATTCTGACATCAGTTGTTTTTTTCAACTTCCTTGTGCCACAGACACCAATATTCCTGTACTTGAATAAGTAATATTTTTATCTCAGAATATTTGACTGTACTTTGGAATGATAACTGCTTAGATCACATTATCTCCTGTCACTGAGCTCAATGCTGAGTGCTCCTGAAATGTTGCTGTTGAGTTGATGCCTCTTTTAGACCTAAACGGTTGTTCTTTAAATGTTTGCCAAAACTCTGTAGGAATGTTACCACTAGTAATGCAGTACGACTTCCTGGCAATACAACAAAATTTTATCCCCTACGCTTGTTGCTACTTTAAAATCAAACAGTAACTTTCCACCTATTGAATCTTTGCACATGTACCTGCTATGTTAATGATATAACGCACAGCAAGTGCTGAATTTAAGCTACACATAGTTTATCACTTCCTAAACTAATGCAACATCCATGAAATGGGAGGCATTACTATCACTTTAGAATTCTAAATTGTTAAGAGGAAGAATCAGATGACATTTCATTCATCTTTAATTCATTTAACTTTTTAAAATGTATCTCCACACAAAGTAATTCAAATGCTGTTGAATTTCAGTGAAGGCTAATGGGAAAAGTTCATGCAAATACAAGCCACAAATTCTGCTAACATTTATTTTCCTTACAGGCAAAGACTAAAAGAAACATTAATACCTGGAAAAGTGTTCAGATAGCTTCTATATACACCAAAAATCAAATAATCCAGTAATTTTAACTGAGCTGGCTTGAATGTCAGCAGAACCAAGGTCTGTGTGCCCATAACTTTGTCTATTCCCTCAGCTACAGAAATTGGTCTAACAAAGAGCATTATAACTTCCTTTGACCTTTATCCCTACATCCTTAATGTTGGTTGGTGAATGCAATTTACCATTTCTGATTAACCCATTTTACTAACAACTAAGTTGCTAAAAACAACAACACTAACAAAAGATATAACTTGCGTACAGCACACATCATAAATGCAGTATTTGCTAAACTTCCTTAGTTGTTTCATAGAATGGTTTGTGTTGGACGGGACCTTAAAGATCATCTAGTTCCAACCCCCCCTGCCATGGGCAGGGACACCTCCCACTAGACCAGGCTGCTCAAAGCCCCATCCAGCCTGGCCTGGAACACTTCCAGGGATGGGGCATCCACAGCTTCTCTGGGCAACCTGTTCCAGTGCCTCACCACCCTCACGGGAAGGAATTTCTTCCTAATATCTAATCTAAATCTCCCCTCTTTCAGTTTAAAACCATAACCCCTTGTCCTATCACTCCACTCCCTGATAGAGTCCCTCCCCATCTTTCCTGTAGACCCCCTTTAAGTACTGGAAGGCCGCTAACAAGGTCTCCCTGGAGCCTTCTCTTATCCAGGCTGAACAACCCCAACTCTCTCAGCCTGTCTTCATAGGAGAGAGGTGCTCCAGCCCCCTGATCATTTTCGTGGCCCTCCTCTGGACCCGCTCCAACAGGTCCATGTCCTTCTTATGTTGGAGGCCCCAGAGCTGGACACAGTACTCCAGGTGGGGTCTCACGAGAGAGGAGCTTCTCTCTGAATATTTAATTATTATTTTTTTTTCAACAACAAAGGTTCTTGTAAAAAGAAAAAAAGTTTTCCAAGTCCAAGGACTCCACTAGCATCCAAGCAAAACAAACCTAGCTCTGTCTAGCCTAAGGAAATTCTGCAAAATCATCTCAATACTACAGTCTGTTCTGCTGTATCAACACTATCAAGTCAGGAACCCTTAAGCACTGGGCTGTTGGCAAATGTCACCACTGTAAAAATCATGCCAGTGAAATAGTGCTGAAGGCAGATGTAACCACTGACATCCATAAAACTCCTCTGGTATCTGGCAGCCAGCTCATGCTAACGTTTCCCAGTTTTGTTCACATTGCTGGGACCAAAATATTAAGAACAGAAATATAGAAATCATTGTGAGGGCAAATCAGTTTCTGCCCTCCATGTTTATTTACTTCCTTTCCACACACCCCACTCCCCCAACTTTTAAGAAAACGTACTTCCATTTCACATGCTCCTCATCCTATGAAAATGTTTCAAGGAGCTGATAAAGAACTTTCTAATTGTTTACCTGAAACTACTCCAAGCAGGCAAGCATAATTAATCTTAATGCAAGTCAGCAATTCAAGAAGGAAATTATCCTGTCACGCCTATTGCTGACTATGTGTTCTATGCTTCCCTGTACTGAATGGCAAAATGGCCAATTAAAAAAAAAAAAAAAAGAAAAGAAAAAAAACATAATAAAAAGGCAAGACCACCTCAAAGTAACAGACTAGCTGAATTCACTAATTCTTTGAAACTCAGAATCATGAGTCCCAATATGACTGATATTCCCAATCCATGCCACAGGCACTACAGGGACATTTGGGTGGTTCGATAACATCAGAGCAAAACAAAGAGCAATGCACTGTTTTTGAAGGCATTAATGGTTCACAGAAAAATCTGTTGACTGCTTAGCACCTGTCATAGCTGTACCTTCGTCAGGCACACAGGAAAAAGAACCCACCATAATTCTAAGTCACACACAGAAAGGAACAGAGCCCTCATCTCTGAAATGAATCCACATCTTGCTGTGGTTGGCAGCATGCACTTCCTGCGAAGTCCAGCACTGAAAAGAAAGGGAGTTCTTCGCAAGGGGAGATAAGCTTTTGTCCTCCATAGGTTTTCTTACAGGAATACTGAATTTATGACCCCGTACTAAAACATATTTATGGCACTGGCAAAGCACAAAATTGTCACAAGTGTGCAAGGAGGAAACAGCACAGCTATGTTTAATAAAGCACACAGGTCCAGTGTAACAAGGTAACAAGCCACAGATGTTTCAGCTTAAACTTGTAATTATAAAAGCAGCACCTCCCTACTCAGGCTCCCATCTTCCCTTATATGTTCAAGACACATATGTTACAGAAACACTACTCTTAAGGTAATGCCAGTACGCTGGCGAAGCAGCAAGCCAAATTAGCTCTCCCTCTTGCCTGTTGCATTAGGGCAGGAGCCTGCCACATCAACCTGAGTAAACACAAACTAGTAAAAACCCACACCACTTCTTGGACCTGGCTGCACAACAGCAGTTTTTCATTCATTGCCCTTTGACTAGTGTGCCAAAAAAGAAACAAATCCGTCTGGAAAATGTTTACTTATTACAAATATATTAACTGTTAATTGTTAATAAAACCAATTAAAAAATACAAAATTCTTTTCCTTCCTGCTCAGGGGTACCTGAGGTTTTACAGAAGATTTTGTAAATGCAAGTGGGATTGATTCTTCAGCAGTTCAACTCTTAAACCATCAGCCAGTGCAATAAAAACAACCAACAGTTAAATTTAAGTTACAATTCAAAAGTTTGCTGGCATATAGGTCTTGTCAATAGCTTAAAGGTTTTATTTTTTTACGTACATTAGGAAATCCTTCTAGCTGCGAGCTCTTTCGCCGTCATCACTTTATGAGTTCCCCAGGCAAACTAAACTCCTAGCAGAATAGTCACTACCTTAGGTCTGTGAAATAAAAATTTTCACAGAAATAAATCCTACCCTCCACCAATATACACTACAGGCAACTTGTAAAAAATTATCTAGAATTAGAAGGATAAAGGTTACAAGCATCTTTCAGCAACAGGTGGTTATGCAAAGAACCTAGCATATGTTTTTATAATCATACAGCTTTTTTGCCTTTTTAAAACAAACAAAAAAACACCAAAAAAACCCCCAAACCCAACAAGTTCTTATAAGGCATACAACTGTTTAAATAAACAAAACTGTCTGTCATACTGTTTGGAGACTACAGTAGAGGTACAAGGGGAGAAGATGACATTTGACTATGCTTCTACAGTTAAATGGCAAAAATTACATAACAAGAATTTGCCTAATACTTCTAGCACTAATCTAGCTATGTGTTTCCCCACACAGAAGCAGATAACATGTCCTCTACAATACTAATTCTGATTACATCAGAATTAACTGTCATGGTCTATCATCACTGTGCAGGTAGGCAATCCAGTATTACCTCACAATTTGACTTTTTTTTTTTTTAAGGGAAAAAAAAAAGAAAAAGAAGTCATTGATTTCCCAATAACTTAACACCCACGGGGAGCCACCACGGTTTGAAACAGAATAAATTTCAGGACAAATTCTGCAACTGCTATGCATTTAGTTCAGAAATAATGCAAGTCAAAGCCCCAAGTACATCTTATACAAACTAACTCAGGATCCCTGCTTTTCAGCTGGATGTTGATTTTGGAGGAAAAATACTGTTACACGTGTATATATATATGAAACTAAGGTTTCAGGCCTCCTGCATGCAGATAGCTATATTTGTGCCATGTTTCCAAACATTCCTGTGTTGATTAAAGGTAATCCCACTAGATATCAAAGGTAACACATTCTTAAATTGTGTCTTTGAGTACCTTGAGCCTCTATCACCATTGTCACCAGCTCTTACCTCACCTGTTCTGCTTTCATTCCACATGGAATTAATTGCCTCACCTGGACATGCCCTTCAGGATCACCTTTGAGAAGAATTTTTTGGCCACATGGTTTTAAACGGACAGCATTCCTATCATACCATCAACGAGTCATTTACTAAAAGATATCTACATATAACAGTAGGAAGCCTTACAATCAATGCCTAAGACAGAAAGTAAGGCAAGATGTGTTCCCAAAAGCTCCTCAGTCTTCATAACACTAACTTTAGCTGTGAATGCTTTACTACCATCACAGCAACTCCAAACTTAAGTTAACACTTGAAAATGTATTGGGAGGTGTGTGTGTATGTACATTACACAGGAGTAATTATTCCAGAATCATTTATTGCTGTATGCATTTACAAAAGGCATTCAAAACCATTCTTTCAGTTCAGCCCAGTCAGTCTTCAGGCTTGATCCAAGTCTAACTGACCTGCTCCCCATGACACAATGAAGTCCCAGCTCTACTTTCCAAAAGGATGAATCCAATCAGAAAAAGGCACCGTTTCTTGGAGGCTGTTCTTGGGAGTTTTTAATGGTACGGCAATTCTTACCAAACAGCCATATCAGCAGCTTCTTACAAGCCTTTATTTGGCCACTATGCTGTACTGCAAAAAGGACTGAAAGAAATTCAGAATTTCCAGATCACTAGTGCCCCTGCTTTTGACCAGTGCCGGCCTTTTTAGCCTCTTCTGGAAGCACCCAGAGGTTACTTTTCTTGACTCAACAGTATCAGAGCATTAAAAGTGCATCCATAACATACCTAAAGTATAGGCATCCACTGTTGTGTAATACATTAGCTGAAACACACCCAAAAACAAGATACAAAAAGCACCATTTTGCCAACAGCCTTCCTTGATGCCCTCCTTCCTAGGAGCTTTCTCCAACGGGGACAGAGGATATGATTTTTCCTGGGTTGTAGGTCAGTCTTACACTAAATAACTACCTGATTAGGCTGAGAAGAGACTACCAGTAAGCTAACAATGCCAAGTCAGCATGTTTGAGTAGGAGAGTCTTAAGAGTTTAAGTGCCTATAAACCAAAATATAGTTATAAAACTGTTACAAAAACAGGATGACTGGAACAAGAGGTCACAAAAGCCCTGTTCTCAGCAGCACATAACGAACATCACAAACATACCAACTACTCTAGACGTGCCATAGAGCACAAAGAGAGAGACAGAACCTCTCTCACACATGTCTGAGAGAAGCTACTAGTCACAATAAGATTATACCAGGATATGGAGACCTGCGTTTTTTATAAATTGAGTATGCAACTCAAAGATTAAAGAACTAAACAAGATTCCCATAGTCTAATTAAAATTTGAGAAGCCCTTGCAATGAAACCTTCTGTGAGCATCAAAAAAGCAGCATTTGTATACTAATAAAGATATGCAAGGGTGGAACAGCAGTATTTGTGAATAAGTTCTTTTTTAAAAAGCCTTAGAACTTGATGGACATCAAAGTAATTTTGATAACCCTTCAATGAGCAGTTTAACAGAGAAACTGGTGCTTCAGATGCTACTGAGAGTCTGTAAATCTGAAGATTGAAGCTTAACAGGCATCAATGCATTAGTATAATCTTTTGAAAAGAAAATGCACATACAGATTTCTAAAACTCAGTTTCATGCCAGGATGAAATAAAACCCCATTGGCAGCAGTTTCTCCAATTTCAGTTCTCTTAGTTTTGGATTCTATGAAGTTTTGTATCCCATTTAGGGAAAACCCAAACCCAAAACAACCTTCACAGAGGATAATCCAATTTTTACCATCGCCACCATACAGTTTAGACACAACGTGGTTACAGTAAAGCTTAAAAAAAAAAAAAAAAGGAAAAAAGATGTAAATGAAGTTATGTTTCTTCCGTGGGTTTTGGCAACACATTTTTCATCATTTTAACAGAATTCACTTATTTTTCAAAGCACATATCATCAATCATCATGGCTCAATAAACAGATTAAAATAGCTGTTAGCAGAAGTCAATTGAAAACATTTGTCTTGATTGAGATGGATAACAGAAAAAGGCATCTGGATGTTCCATCAGCTTCACAACTACCATCCTCACACCAGTATCTCACTGGTACAATCTCGCCCTTTGCAATTATTTATACTTTACAAAGTAGATTGCAAGTTTTTCTGTCTTTTCCTTCTCCCTTTGACCTTCAATGTTCATTAAAGCAGAGACAGAGAAGAAGAAACAAATTACAGCATTAGGTCCTAATTCTTAGATTAGTTTCAGATCAGGTGGACTCTTCATACACAGCCCAGCAGAAGTAAGGCAACACAAATAATGTGAAAACCCTAATCTGACTTCACTCCTTTGGGTATTACAAACCCTTCCAATCGCCATTTTTTTCTAAAACCAGCACAGGCCAGAAACATAGGCCTGTACTGCATGACCTAACACTACTACCATATTGGTGTGTGAGACATCTCTTCGAACGGACAGCTTATTATCACTCCCTCTTCTCTCTGCAAATGAAAACAAGATAAAAGCATCATGCTTCACCACTAACAAGATGAGGCCATGAATCCTTCTTACAGCTACGAGGAGGAACAAAACCACTGTTGTACAGATGAAAAATGCAACCATAAACTGTTACACAGCATCAGAGGTTCACATTGATCAACAGAAAACATGTAGGCAGAGAGAGAGGGCACTGGCAGATTTTGAAGTCTTTTTCAGTTCAACCAGAAGTATGGCAGTGTATAAAATAACACATTAATTTTTAGGCATTTTTGTTCTTCTTATCATCATATGACACGTTAACGCTCATCAGAAAACCAATCACACACCCCAGGGAGGAGGAGGAAATCAGACTGGAATGAAAATCTCCAAATACTGCCAAGTCTGCCTTAGCATTTCTCAGTTATAAGAAACCATAGACCCCAACCTGTCAAACTGTTCCATACCGGCAGGCTGGCCCTATGCACAACCTCCTAACAGACAGTGTTTGTATCTGCCCGCGCCTACAGATTTGTCCACATGGAGTAACTCAATCAAAATCATGCCGAGTTACTACCAACAACCTTGGGTGCCAGAACACGTTCACATGACCTTGCTAATAGTTCCTCATTGCCTCAAAGATCACAGCAACACAGCAATCACTTTATCAGGACATTCACTGTCCTCTCCAGTTACCAGGGCCCTGAAGTTGCTGAGACCTCTGCTTTCCTTTGGCATCCCAAGAAAATACCAAAGTAGCCGTCAGCGATTTGGTGAGCGATGCAATGAGTGCCCCGAAGAAAAAAAACACAGCAGTGCTACTGGACTGTTAAAACAGAAGCCTGAACCCAAACTGACAACCCAGGCACAGGGTCACGCCGCTACCAGATGCAAAGAGAAATACTAGGAGATGCAAAGAGAAATGCACTAGGTAAAGTGTCACGCTTGTGAGGGAAAAAAAGCCTTCTTTGAAATAAAAGCACGCATCCCCACGCTCTCACCTCGGCTCCCCCTGCGCGAAGGCTGGGTCCTCTCCCAGAAGTTTGCGGCCAACGCTGCTCAGCTCGCCCTACAAACCAGCAGCGGAAAAGCCGAGCAGAAAAGATAAAAGGGGATTAGGCGGGCATTACTTCCAGTGACCTATATACTCCCCTCGCCGGCCCTGAGGCCAGGCACCAGCTGCCCGGCTGCGGGGGGGACCGGCGTCGCCGCCTCGCACCCGCCGACGAGGCGAAACGGAACCCTCCTCAACTCGGCGCCCGCCCCGGAGGCCCCGCCGCCAGGTTGGAGGCCCGGCCCCAACCACCGCCACCCCCCTCACGGCTCCCGCCCCGGTGGAGGGAAGGGCGGGGGGCGGGTATGGCGCCCAGCCCCTACCTGGCGCGGGCGGTGGTGGAAAGTTTCCCCGGGGAGGGGCGAGGCGGGCTCCGCTCCCTCTCTGCCGAAGCGACCGGCTCCGGGAGGGAGGGAACGGAGGCGGCCGCCCAGGTAAGTCGCCGTCAAGCGACAGGACAGCCGGGGCCAGAGCTAATCCCTCAGAGGAGGGAGGGAGGGATCCCCTCAAGCCTGCCCTCACCGAGCGCCCCGCAGGCTCCGTCCCCTCAGGGCGGGCATCTGGCCCCCCTCCCCTCACGGCGGGCGGCCCCAACTCGGCACCGGCCGCTGAGTCAGGGAGGCGGGGTGGAGCCACGACCTGGCGGGGTGAGGCGAGGCCCGGCCCGCGGCCGTCCTCTGGCGGGCGGCCCGCTCGCCCTCCCCGCCTGCCGAGGCAACCGCGGCCGCCCGCCAGAGGACGGCGTCGGTCAGCACTCTTACACGCTCTCCTCCCCCCTCCTTTTAATAGTTATTATTACTAATTTTTTGTTTTTTTCTTTAGGTGGTACCGCGGCCTATGAGCGTTGCTCCCCCTCAGCAGACAATGCCGTCGCTCCTCGGGGTGCAAGCGGCAGCGCTTTCCTCGGTGAGCTGGCCTTTGTGGCCTGTTGTGGAGGGTGACGGGGCAGGGGAATCACCTGCCCGCCATTTGCCTGGGCCCCTCTGGGAGGGTTACACACCTAGCTGCTGTGAATAAGAAACATCAATTTCTCCTACATGGAAAACCTGCAAACCACAAGTACCGCTTTAAATCCAGCCCATGTTACTTAGAATTAGAGCTAATTCCCTAATGATACAAACTATATAGTTCCTATTTTTAAATACCTTACTATATCTGTGATAGACTGCCATGGTGAATAGTTAAGCATGGTTCGCTGTGCAATTTGTAGGTTTTGGTTTTTTTTTTCTAATGGCTTCAAATAATTAGACTGTCAGGGTACTGATTGTGATTTCGCTAATGACTCAAAATAGGAATAGATGGTGGCCTATTAGGGTAACAGCTCATTTAAATAAATGTATAATATAATTTACCAAGTCTAATGGTGCTCTCTATAAGTTCAGGAAGCTTTCTCTCCAAATGCTCTATGTAATTACAGAATAATTTACTAAGATTACTAACTAACTAGATCATCACAAACTAATTCACACCTAGGTATGCCAGGGTTAAGATTTTCCAACCCAGGACAAAACCATCATCAAAAATCTAGTCAGAAATAAAACCGATGAAACTTGATTCAGGTTCCTCCAGTTAGAAAGACTGGAAGAATCATTGGTTCTTGTAAAATATCTTGACATATGTTGAAGCTAAATCTAAGCTTTGAGGAGGGAGGAACAGCTATTTCCAGAGACTATAATTCCTTCCCTCTTACACTGTTGTTTATTGTTTTCAGAACTGCAAGATAAAATATTAGTTCAACATAATTCTTTATTGCAAATGCTATGGTAGAAGTGCTCAGCAAAGCTACTAATGTCATCCCCCTTGTGGTCTGAATCCAGAATCTGTTGCCTAGATGTCTGGGCATGCATGTTTCTGTTGGAGAGGTGGTTTTCCTATGTTAGATCTGGTATTACCATTTGTTCAGGAAGCAGCTTCTGTGTGCTGCTATAGAGCCTGTGTACATAGGTGGGTGGCATTTGGTGGCTGCCTAGGATGCCAGGGTAGAAGCCAGCTTGGGAATTTGGTAAAATTGGCTAGAGGACTTTAGCAGAAACTGAGAGGATACTTCTGTTTATATTATTTGGTCTCAGAAGCATGGGAACCGTCAGCCAGCACACAGATGAAAGATGCCCTTTGTGTGAAACATCTCATCATAAGCAGATCATTAAGGAGTGAGTCTCTGAAGCACTGTCTGTTATGGATACTGATATAATCTCTTTCACTTCTTTCTATTGCTGCTCTAAGCATTTTAAAAACACTCTATAATTATTTTTCCTGTGATAATTAGGTTGAATCCAAGATAGCTGTCCCTTTACATCCCTATCTCTTAATCATTAGATAAGCTGTTCTATCACACAGAGTTAGAAGAGGTGGAAGTGTAAAGATGGCTTATCACAAGCTCCCACTAATCTTCCTACTGGCCCTCTTTGTTCTGAAGGCATTCTTAGCTACTAAGAAATACTTCACCCAGGTGTAAGAGTAAGAGGCACAGCACTTGAACCCAAACACAATTGACTGACAGGATAGTTAAACATAGTAAGGGTAACATGAGATTTAACAAAACAGCATTTGCCAGTCTTGAATGTGTCATCAGTACAAGTGTGCAAGGCCTGAAGCGAAGTTTAAGCAGTAATTAAACTAAGTTTGTATTTATACTGGTTAGAGAACATAACAACATGTATGCTCATACTTTTGGTCACCAGTTTTACTCCACGGAAAGCTCAGGCTTTCTAAAGAAATTCCAGAAAGTTTCTGCTTTCTGTGACCCAAGGGCATGCCTACAGTGTCAGAAAAAAATTTACTGTTGCAGATAAAAATGACCAAGTGTATCTACATATGTAAACCAGACAGCTTTTAGAAGAGCTCTCTTACTGTAAATTTCTATGCCATTTTTTTCATGTTACGTATTTTAAAGATGCATAAGCATTTGTCCATTAAGAAGTGTGCTTTATGCAAAGTATTCAACTACACTCTCCAATTACAAGTTGCAGGTGTACTACAAATAGAAAATCCGTAAGATAGATACAGTTTCATTTTAAAAAAAAGTCACTGTCAACAAACCACAATGCTCACCAAAAATTAAGTGACCTCTGAGCTGCCACATTTAAGACAGATGTGATCTAGATATCATCCCAGTAAAAGAAATAATACGTTTGCTTCTTAGCAAGAGATCTGATTTTCAGGAAAGGTGCAAGAGGATAAACATATACTGTTTAAGAATGGAGAGGAATACGGGAATGTGTTCTGAGTCACGTTACATGCGATGTCACAGCCTTTTTTCTACACCTTCTGTGAGCCATCAGAAAAAAGAAGATCTAGATTAAATCTTCAGAAAGATTCTTTAAGAATTTTATCTATACATACCTTAAAACCTTCATACTAAGAAAGAAAATCAGTTTGTTGAATGTTTTTGAAAAATCATTGGTTACTTCTACCTAAGTCATATTTCATCTGAATGGTGTAAACCAGATCTATCCCTTAATGTTCAAAGATGTCCCCAAGCTTTTTTGAGATATGGTTTTGTAGGTATTTTGCTTCAATGCACAATTTACAATGTAGTACTATTCTAAAATCATTAGTACGTGCAAGATAAATGTTATATTTACATGGATAGAACTCAGACACTTGGCTAGACAGGTAACTAATAAAAATATTTATACAGATTGGAAATTAATGTGTTACCTTTAAGTGCTTAAACAATACAATGAATACAATAAACTAAAGATTGCTAAAAAAAGATATAATGAATTCTGAAATGCCTGTACTTTGATCAACAGAAACAACTTAAAAGATTTCATAATCTATCTTAACTGGTATTTGTTGATTTACCCGTTTCAAGACAACTGTTTAAACAAAAGAAAGTTTGTTAAGGAAGTTATGTAACAGGACTTCCTTTGAAAGGCTCACCTTTGACTATTATGAATTAGTGATTTATGAGACAAACCAAACTAAGTTCACTGCCCCTAGAGCATAATTATTTTTCCTCTTTAAAACCAGATTTGGTTATCTATAATACATTGTAAGGGTCTGACACTAATTTTGAGAATAAGTTAGTTCACTCTTCTCCAAGAGTCAGTCCACTCATACTCTCTAATTTCTAATATGCTGTAAAATGGCACAGGTCAGCACTGCTATCAAAAGAAGTAATCTTGCCTTTCTCTACCCATTCTGTCCCTCCCTACACTTCTATCTTCCCTGATGCAGTCAAAGAAAATCCATGCAGCTGTTTGATAAACGAGATCAGTTCCCTGATCCAGATTAAAATTACCCCCCCTTTTTTACGGTTAACTTTAACATGGATCAGTTCTTTGATCTGGTTCACCTGCCACCATATAAATCCTTACCCTGGCACAAAAGAGGGAGCAGCATGAGGACAGGAATGAGCTGCAGCACCATAAATTAGCATAAAGAATATGTGAAGCTGAAAGTATGATTCCAAAAGTGTCTTTTAACAGATAAGCATCTAGAAACAATTGTGCTCTACCCTATTGTTTGTGAGGTTTTTTGCTTGAGAGTATATGTCTAAAGTACGTGCTATAATATATCCTCTGTGTTTTCTGAGAACTTGCCTTTGTCCTTTTCAGATACTCTCCTTTTCTCTTTATGCTTTGAAAACATAGAGCTGAACCCTGGACTTGTGCTGTAAATCCTTCAAGCTGCATGCTTGGGAAGGAGGAGGATAACTGATAACTTTTTTTAAAAAAGATTTAAAAAACCCCTCCCTTCCCACAGAAAGAGGACAAAATCTCCTTCCTTCTCTGTAGGCTGCTACTGTTGCAGGATAGTTTCAGGATAGAAATTTTTTCTGTCTCTCATAGATTTATTTTGGATTTGCTAAACCATCCCTGCCAGCAAAGATTTATGGCTGGACCCTAGCAAATAGCTTACCTTAAGAATATAGCTGAAGGATATTTAACAAAAATACATCCCTAGAGGACGAGTAGCAGTAGACTCTTTAAAGGCTCATCTTCCTTTTCTAATTACAAGTTATACTCCAAAGTCCAGTGGGAGCTTTGGCCAAGAACTACATAACACATTTCTTAATGAAAATTAGGTTATCAGCATTATTCTGCTTTTCTGGTTATACAGACTGTGATTATAGTGAACATGGTATTTAAGCAAACAGAGCCAAAGCTACTCTGCCATAACCTATAACTTGCACACATGTCACATCATAGTCAATAGTGGAAAAACATCTATGTTTTTCTACCCCCTCAAAAGTCACCTCTGACAATCTGGATTTAATAATTTAATTATGTCATATTTTTAAAAAAAACCCAGAACGTTGACAGTTCATCAGTAGGGAAATTTTAATAGAGCGCAATAGCACTGTTGAACACTGGCTCAGATACAAGGCTTCCTCCCAGCTAATTACAATGCCATCTATGTAAATTCTTTAGAGAAGCCCTTGCTTATTAATACCTACACAGTATTCTCCCTGTTTTTATAGCATCACCCTTAGTTTTCACCATTATATTGCCCTCCCAAAGTCACAGTTCTGTCTGCTTTCATAAAACCTTCTGCTTTGTCCTCTTGACAGACCACCTTTTTGGTAGACTGTAATCACCAAGCTACTGACAATGGGAAATAGGTTACTTGCAGTATGGGAAGATCCTGCAGTCTGTGTTACACAAAGCCTATTTTCCAGATGTGAAATCAGACATGCTACAATTTAGGTTTTTTTCCCCTGAACTAACATGAATTTGCACCTGCTGGAAATTGTTACTGAGGGAGGGGAAAAGAAAATGTCATACTGTACAAGACCACTGGTCTCTGAATAGTACTACTGTCCATCCGCATATCTGGGAAGATGCAAAGACAAAATGGGCAACGAAATATAGTATAAATCTGCATGTCTCTCTTATGCTGCTTAAAATACAATGAAATGTTATTAGGTAGCATTCTTGTGTGAGTATATGAATACTAATTTCCTCTATGAATGGACCAATACTAGACTGGAGATGAACCATTCAGCTGCTGGGCAAAAAATCTATAGTGAATCAGAGAGTAATTCTTAGTAGTGTTTTGTTCCTCTGCGTGTGCTTTTTTGTTCCTTCTTAGGTCTGCAATAAAGTGATTCTTCACCATTGTCAGATACTTTGTAGTAGGTGTTACTTTCTACAGAGAAAATAAGGGACAGATATAAGACTTGCAAAGGAGGAGAGCTTTGCATTTCTTGCACACAATGTACAGAAAAAGGGTTTTATTTCCTGGAAACTCAGTTGTTTTTAATGGTTTACATTGTAGCTTAACTTCTCTTCAGAATTTATGGCTAACTGTTAAGAGTCGTAGGTCTAAAGTAGTCAATTGAGAGAAGTTTTTACTTAATCTTTTGAAAAAAAATTCATTTTTTGCCAATTATGATTTTATTTATGCCAAATAAATACTCAGTGCAAGAGAAAAGCTGGGGACCTATCTTTGCATGAGATTAATTGTTTCAAACTCTCAGACTGGGCAGTTGGAGAGACACTCTCAGAAAGAGACTGAGAACAGCCAAGACAAAACCTCCAGCATGACTTCCAGCAAAATCACAGACACAAAGCCCCACATTTTAAGGTTCCTCCTTGTTCTGCAAGGTATTCAATAGGAAGTTTTACTGAAATCCTCAGCAATTTACTGAATTAGAGGTCAATGGCTGTTGGAGATTTGGGGTCAAATATCAGCATTAGTGGGTGCCTAAATTCTTTGAAATAAAGTCCATTTTTTCAAAAGCATCTGGCAGCTGAGAACTGCTTATAACCCTTTCCATTTAAAAATCATTGGATAAAAGGCATAGACAGCATTAGGATCAAAGACCAGGCTCCAAGTCTCTTTCTCTCCCTTTGAGAGCTAGTTCCTGGCTGCTGGCTGGTACAATCGTGCTCCTCTTGCTTGCTCTTCCCAGGCTTGTGCTCTTTGCAGCACAGTATTCCAGCTTCAAAGGACTCCCTAGTTTCCTACTTTGTATAAGTTGATGGGTAAGAAACATCGATGCAAGGAAGGAAAGGGGAGTTTGAATTTCTTTGGCTGAGTTAAAATTAAGCCCTGCTCTTTTATTTTGTAGGCAAATGATCTATTAATGTACTATTTCTAGGGCCAACAGCAGCTCCTCAGCAGATGCGTTCTGAAGAAAGCTCCCTTCAGTTCTTTCTAATAGCAGTTTCTAGGCTCTGGGTCCTAACTAAACAAAAATCTTCAATTGTAGTCCTAATTCATACAGCGCATCTCCAAAAAGGACAGGATTGCAGTTACACTCCTCTGTATTGCATAGCCCTTTAGCTAGCTCTAAGCAGCTCTCTGCTCAGTGGAGACTTCTTGGATGGCTTTCATAAGGGGCTTAGTTCTCCCTATGCACACTGTGAAGGACCTGTAACACAGGTATGAATTTCACTCTAGCATCTGAAAGTTACGCAGTGCCACCGCTGTTGGAAATCTGGCCATTAACTGTCTTGAGGAAGGCAAAATAGAGAACCAGAAATAGTCAGAATTATAATTCAAGGGATTTTGTCTTTCAGCTGCCTTTTTTTAGGGTATTTCTCTTGAGTTGTTTTGATTTTCCTATTTTTCATTATATTTCTCTCCCCACAATGAGATTCTGTAGTATTTTATTTGCATTAAGGGAAACTTACATATGGTTGCCATCTACCTATACAAAGGAAAATAAAACAATACATAGTTAGTATTCTAAATAGATTGGATTATATAATGAAATGTTATTAATTTTGAACTTGGATTGTTACAGTTCAAGAAATATGTCCTAACTGTACAGCATGAGTTGTACACACTTATCTCTGAGAAATCAATTATGGTTTGCACACCTAAGAACTTGTATGAGAATGTAAGCTTCCACATACTAGTGTCTTGAGATTCTTTATCATAAGAAATTATTTGTTCAAGTTCAAGCTTGACACCCTTGTTTAAAAAAATAGCATTTTTAGGGACTTTGTCTTTTAACATGCAGGCACTGGAAATTGCAATCCTGATGGAATTAAATGTTTTTCATTTGTCGGCCCTGGCAGCTGTGCATTAGTAAAATAAATAAATTAAATAAACAGCAACATCTGTTCCAGTCACTAGAGGCTTATTGCTGGAGTTATCTGCATCGGATGGGAGGAGAAGCTCTAGTAGAGGAGCTCAGCTTTCCAGAGCAGAGATTAGTGGAATCACTAGGAATAAATATGTAGACTTGTGTGACCTGTGGGAAATATCTCACCTGCTAAATGATGATGCTAACTAGTATTAAAGTCTGAAGTCTTCTAGCATCTATTCTGCATTATTCATATAAGTAGGAATCCCATTATATTCAAAGAGCTAATATGGTATCAGCCTGTATCTTATTAAAAAGAAAATCTGTGGTGTAGTTGAGAACCTAAGCCTTAGGTTTTTTCTTTTAGTTCATTATTCTTGGCTCCAGGATACCTTACTCTATATATGTATATGAATAGTATAAATGTGTATGTCTATATATTTATGAGTATACACGTGATTCCTTGTGTGCATGTGTGTGTGAGTGGGACTAGATAATACACATATGCCCTTACATGCTGTAGTCAAGACACCTTCCTGTCTTGTTTTAATAAACTAAGCAATAAATGTATTGGATAGCTGTGGTGCACAGAAAGTAAGACAAGGTTATCTAATAATGCCTCCAGATTTAAACTCCGTGAATCTCTCCATACATCTGAGAGAGCAGTCACAAAATAGGTATTCCTATGCTGGTATTCCTACTTGATTAGTTAATGAATGCTCCGTTACAATTTTTTAAAAGCTGCAAAATAAATTCTTAATCAGCCAGACACATGTTACTTGCCAATTCCATTAAAATCATCTGGGAAAGTTGTATACAGCTGTAGGAAAAAAGTGGCAGAACGAACCAGAATGTTTTACTTCCTTTGCTGGAATCCAGAAACTCAAATGGAATTGCTTATCAGGGTTGCAACCATAGCCAGAAATACATGCTAATAAATAAATATTAAAATTGGAAGAAAAACAAAATTGAAGTTTATAGACTTCTTCTGAAGATGATTGTGCTGCTGAAGTGCTATAGTTGTATAGTGCGTGGTTGTTTCAATTGGCAAAATCAGATTTCTGTGAAACTATTTCTGTACTGAGTCCTAAGTACTTAAGAAAATAATTTATGATAGTTAATCAGTTCCTAGCTGGAGCCTAAAACTCAAAAGAGGGTTTCCTTGGACAAAAATTGCTTGCTTCTGGGAAGAGAACTAGTTTGCCACCTCCTTCTCGTTCTTGTGCAGACACCTCTTTGGATCTAATTGCAGTAATCAGAGACCCACAGAAACACAGAATCGCTCAGGTTGGAAGGCCTCTCTGGAGACCGCTCAGAGCAGGGCCAAATAAATCAGGTTGCCCAGGGCCTTTTCCAGTCCAGTTTCAAATATTTCCAAGGATGGAGATTCCAAAATCTCTCTGGGCCCTTCCTCCAATACTTGTCTGTCCTTATGGTAACAAAGTTGTTTGTGATACCTAGTGGGAATTTTCTGTGTTCTAACTTGCTCCCATTGCCTCTTGCCCTATCACTCTGCATCTTCAATAAAATACAAGAGCATGCTGCTGACTCACATTCAACTTGTCCAACAGGACATCTAGGTCCTTTTCTGCAGAGCTGCTTTCTATCTAGCTGGCCTCCAGCCTGCCCTGTTGCGTGAAGTTACTCCATCCCTGACACAGGAATTTCCATGTGCCAGTATTAAACTTTATGAGGTTACCGTCAACCTGTTTATCCAGGATGCAGAGGTTCTTCTGAACAGCAGCCATGCACCCCAGTTTGGCATCACTCACAAACTTGCTGTGTGTGCAATCCATCCCATCATCCAGGTCTTCATTAAAAGTATGAAACAGTATTTGCCCTAGTATCCATCCCTGCCTGAAGGCGCTGCTAGTAAGTGACGGCTAGTTGGATTTTGTACCACTGATCCTAGATAGCTTCCTGGGCCCAGCAATACAGCCAGTTGCAATGTCCGGCTTCCTAGGAAATGCAGTTGTCAGGGAACATAATGCTTATTCCCTTAATTTTAGCCAGTAGAGTTTGTGGTGTCATTATTCGCCTAACATAAGCACTAGAGGGCTGTCAATGAAGTGAAGTTGCAGGTTTAAAGCAGCAAGTAAAACAGAGGTAGTGGTAGTGTGAGGGATAGCAACTGAAGCCTAGAAGGGTGTCAGAATGCCTTGCTAGGTCACTGATCATTTCAACACGGTAGTTGTAAGGCAACAGTTAAAATGGGTTCAAAGGGGAGTATATAAAATGGAAGACAAGTCCCGCTGATTATAATTCACACCGAAAAAAGTACTCCTGGCACTTTCTTTGGCTCAGAAAGTTTCTGAACTGCTTATTGCTGAGAGAGAGGTTAATTAAGCTATTTTCATCTTCTTCCTGTAAGTATGTACTATTAGCTACTGCAGAAGATGGGATATGCGGCTGGACAGACCCATCACTGTGATTCATTATAGAGTACTTGACTTCCACCTCTTTTCATATTAAAAATAAGAAAGTATTAACAGGCTAAGTGGTAGTGAGGTAGAAGTTGAAGGAAAGAAGATACTGACTTTGTTTTGATATCCAGGAGGAAGCTGAGTAGGTTGGAGGTTCCCACTTCCCTTTTCATCCTTTAGAAACATCAGTTTATTGCAAGCAGCAGGTATGGAAGAGAAAGCAACAGAATATGGACTATTTAGAGTAATTGTTAAAGCTCTGGGAAGAATTATATTTACCAGTTCTCTCTACTTTAAGCACTGAATGCCAGCCAAGTAAGTCAGATGGATATGTGTGGGTAAAAGGGATATGTGGTAATTTGAAGGAACATGAATATGCCAGCAAAGGCTTCTCCAACTGTGTGTGAGGGTGCTTTTCAGTTTTCAAATTGTATCTCAGTCTGATAGGTAATTTTCAGGTTTTCTTCAGTGAAAGTTGTTCACATGAAAGTATAGTGCAGCCTATATTTGATTACTAATTGGTTGGCATTTATGTCTCCACTTTTCTCAATTTTGTATTACATTTGGTCTGCAAAGAACATCAGTAATATGTGGACATCACAGACACAGGAATCAGGAATTGCAGCATGAAGATATTTATTGTGTAATAACTAAATTGGATAATTGCAGCTATTTGAAGTAAAACTATAAATGGTTCATATAAAATAATTCTGGTTTTAAGGATAATGAGCTATATAATTTAGTAGCACTGGGAACTAACTTTAAAAGTTGCTGTGGCTAATGCTTTTTTCATACTAATTTCATGCTGTTAAAACTCCACCAGCATTAATGGAGTTAATCCTGATTTTCATTTTATATTTTATATACTGTTTCAAGTATGCCTGAAACTGCTAAACCCACTTAATTCCACACAAAAATAAAGCTCTGCAGAGAGATCTAACTGTTCTTATTTTACACATAAACTCTATGTCAAACAACAGAACAATGATATACTATTATTTGACAGTTTAGATTTACAACACTGGTTGAAAATTCAGAGGCTTTTTCAGGTGTATTTTTATCAATGAAAAATCTGTGAAACCACTTAACTAAAAATTAGCTTGCATTAATGTAATCTTGTCCACTAGCTTCCATAGATGATGGAAGTACTAACTGCCTGTATCAAAGGGAAGAAAAAGCATTTGATTTTTAAGACATAAATCAAGTCCTTCGTTTCTTACTCTTTGATCAGCTTTGCTTATGCGGGCATGTAATTTGACCCCCTTTGCCGTCTAATTTTTAACCTTTTTTCTCTCCCTCCCCTTAGTACTCAGCTTTTATCAGTGCCAGATTTTATTTAATTTTTTTTTTCCTCCAGGGAATAGTCATGCCTCATTCATTTTTTCTCTAGTGTTTAGAAACGCTGTTGCAATGTTAAACTGTTAGGAAATACCCACTTTTTGGAGCATCAGGTACATCCTTTTTTTTTGTTACTAGGCTGCCGCTCTATGGCCGTATGCATAAACTACAGGTTCAGTTGTACTGAAGTAAACTGTATTGGAGGATTTTCTGGGAATACGTGATAGAACGTCTGGGCTTCATGTTCCGCAGCGGGAGTATGATTACCTTAGAGAGGACAAAGGAAAAGACTACCACTTCACCTGTAGGTAGCTGCCAGCCTGGTATCTTAAATGCATTACAGACTATGGTTTTGATCATTAATGCTGTGCATACTGTAGTACCTTAACATGTAATTTATCACTATGTTTGCCCTGGCTGTCTACAATAATGGCATTTTCAATTGGATTTTCAAATGAGAGAATATTCAGCTTTTTATGCCAGAAAGCAAAAGGATATGCTTTCAAAGTACCCTGGCTAGGAAATCAAGTAGATGCTTAGACTGATACATGCCTGGTGTCCTTCATAAATATGCAGGTTTGATGCTTTTGAATCTGTGCAGTAAGTCATGGAAGTGAATCCAAGTGTGTTTTAAATGTAGGGGCTTATATGTAGCCGTACAAGGGGTTTACAAATGGATTAAAGGGGCATCAAAACTTTAATTAAGAATTTTTTCACTTACACAAGGTTAGAATACCCTGCCTAGTAAGTTATTATATAAGTCACTATTTTCACATCTGCTTCTGAAAATGGGGAGGACTGAAACATAGCAGTTCTGCCTTCTGGAGTACTGTGAGCAAGCTGTAGATTTGTCTGCCTGTAAGCACTTCTGATCAAGTTCTACAGCGTCAAGACCTTTCACAGCCAAAACTCATGTTGAATAGGGTGGGAATGGCACTGTATATATGTACAGTATTATTCCTCATCCTTGGGCAATTTTGCATGTTTCCATTCACAAAGTGGAATCAGAACAAGCTTGAGATTCATTCTTGCCTTCATTTTTAGAACACCTAAGCTAAGAGGAAAACCCCAAGGTTGATGGAGATCTAATTTCTTGTAGATGTTAACTCTAAAGAACGCAATCCCTGGTTGATATCCTGTCGGTAACCATCATTACTACATAAAATATTGTAATGGCTTCAAAATGATAGTATTTTCTATATAAGCAATACCCACTGTTTGAAAGCAATTTAAAAAATTAAAAGTCCAAAGCAAAGGAAATTCATTAATTCATTCATTCATTCATTCATTCATTCATTCATTCAGGTGAATAAAAGAGGTCTTATTGGCCAGAGACGCCCAGTAGCTTGAAAACAAGCTAAAAAATTTTAATATGTGTTTCTCTTTGAATATTGTCCTGTATGTACTCCTGGGTTTGCTGGAGGGCAGAGGGTAAAGAAGATTGTTAAAAATTAAACAGCTTGCTCTTGCTAAAATAAAAATCCATTTTACAGTCATTATTGATTTAAACTGAAACAGGTGCTGACCTTTGGCTATGTTAGTAACATTGTTCCAGAGAATCTCTACAGCATTTCAATATTTTGTGTTAGTGTAGATTAATATTATAACAAGGGACAAAACTTTTTAGAATAGTATTTTCCAGGATATTCAGCTATAAGGCACCTTTGGCTTATAACCTGCTGTTAAAAGTGATAATTAGTTCTGCCAAGAAGGTAACAGTGCCTATGCCCTAATAAACCAAACTGTAATATATATTAGGAGGCTCTGAATGCCGCAGTTATATCCCCCCATTTAGGAATATTTCAAGTAAAATTTACTATGAACAGGAGATTGAGAAAGAAGGGGAGATTATAAAACAATATAAAGCAGGAGCTCAGAAAGAAGTTGTACAAGAAAGACCTTGAGTATGGGAACTAAACTAGCATAAAAGGAGATAAAAAAATTACCTCATGTTCTAAAGTATTTATACAGCAGTCAGTGCCAGCAAGAGGAACGTAAGTGGCTTAAAACCATATGCTGAGGTTGCAAGTGATAATATAGAAATATAATAAAAGTATTTTTAAAGAACCGGGATGCTGACCAAATAGCTAGAGGCTGGAATGCAAAAGAAAGCAAAGCTGCCTGAAGCATGATGCAGACAGACAAGGAGGCAATGCAACATCCTTGTCTCTAGCTTATTTGTTGTAGCAGAAGCACCAATGTCCCTAGAGTACAGATCAGTGCTGTGTACAAACCCTGCAAGTGCTGCACTGCAGCAGTCTTTGACACCTAACACGTGCAGCAGAAACACTCGAGTCTACCAGCAAGGCTGGAAAGTGAGATTTAGAGCAGTAAACAGTGAGAAAACATCAACAAATTTTCTGTTGGGTGGTGCTGTGTCAGGTATACACACAAGCAAACTATGTACGCAGAGGCATAAAGCTAGCAAAAGATAGGTTAGCTGTAGTTTGCAAGAATTAATTTGACTGTTGATTTAAGATGTTGAATTGAACTGCAAACCAAACCAGATCCTGTAACAGTCAATACAGTTTTAAGCTGCTGTAATAAACTGAATTATTTCCTTCACATGGAGATACTAAAAATGGCCGTCTTGTACAAAGTGTTGTATTTTTTTCCCCTGAAACTTTTGCATAACTTCATTGCCATTTACCATTATTTTTCTCCTGCTTTCTTCCTAAATGATTGGAAATGCCAGTGCACTGTATTCCAGATATGGTTGCAATAGGTCTGCAACAGGGCTGTAGAGAAGATTATTTTTGCTTCTGAATTCCAAATATGATCCATGGCTACTCTCAAAGTGCCACTGTTTCTTTGTTTTTACAATGGCATCATATAACAGGCCTGTATACTTTTCACCTGTCTGGTCTGGCTCTGCTTCTGAGACAGTAGGTGTCCAAAACTGGTATGTTTTTTTAAAACAAAATAACATGCCCTCTATTTTGTAGAAATGTAAAAACATCTTAATACTACGGAGTGAGTCTAATCCTGAGAAAGGGACCTTTTCTTCCTTGTGCATCTAAATTATTCACAAAGGGAAAAGGCCTATAAAACCAAATCAACCTTGGTGTCAAGACACGGAAATACAAATAACTGGTTTTACCTTATCATCCTTTCCTCTTGTTCTGTTTGCTAGAAATTAGTTAGTCAGATTCTGTGTATTTATCTTACCCCCTATCTATGCCCAGGTGATTTAGTTATATCCAGAATCCTGCTGTGCCAAAACAAAAAGTGCCTGGAGGACCAAAATGTAGTTTTCCCAGTTTTCCTGTCCCTTGCCACTAAAGACCTTGGGTAGCACCATTGAACTTGCAGCATTAGAGCCCTAGAGAGGCAGAGTTAACTACCTGCTTCTGCCATCCCTGGTGAAATGCCATCTCACTTTTCTGAATTTCAGTCTCTACGTGCATGGTATTTCCTTCCTCTTGTCTTTCTTTTGGATGTCATTCCTTTGTTTTTTTGTTTTCTGTTGTTTTTTTACATATTTGTTTTGACAGTAAGCTCTTCAGTGTAGGAACAGTGCATCTATACAGTACCCAACACAAAAGGGCCCGATCTGAGTTCGAAGCTCTGTGTGTCAGTATAATCACGCTAATAAATTCCTTAACCCAGGTACTCTAGCTCACTTTATCTCTTTATTTCACTAGACATAGTTCCTCACAGCACTTCTTCATTGCTAATACTCTGTTTTAGTAGGGACAAGCAGATTAGAAGGAGCAGGACACCTGCTACCACCCTTGCAAAACGGCAGAGGTCATGGTCAGATCCAATTAAGAACAAGAACTTAAGAGATACCAAAGTTAGTATCCCCTTCAGCTACCCAGTGCTCTGCCCTCTCTTACCTCAGATAAAGTTTTGCACTGAAATAATCTTCTGTCTTGATTTTCCTGCTCTGTTTAATTATCTGTACTGTTTGTACTTCTTGTCAAGTTATGTCTATTAAGCTACTGTTTCTTTTCCTGTTGGCTTGACTGCAAAAGTCTTATCCTGAATATGCATGGAATTTAGTACAACCTTCAGGCAGTGGTGAATCTCCAATACTGTTATTTGTAAAACAGGCAGTGGTGAATCTCCAATACTGTTATTTGTAAAAGATATTTTGTGGCCACTATACACACAGTAGTAAATTTATTGAAGTGTAAAGAGAAAAATTGCTCAATACAATGCAACACTTCAGGAGCACATTTTGGTGTAGCTCTCAATCACACACAAACATGAAGTTATATTGTCTGTCATAAAAGAATTGAATGTGATAAATTCTGTGAGCAGTATATTAAATCTAAGGCTCAAAAAGCTAGCCACTTTCCCAGTACCAGCTCTGGGAAGCTGGCTTGATTTCCCTTCGGTCTTGTATTTAACAAATTGCCGTGAAATTATGTGGGTGTTCTTTTCTTTCTCTTCAAAATACAGCTTTGAAATTTCATTCTTTAATATTTTGTCTTCACATCCTAATGGATAAATATTCACATCTCAGAATTTCCCACAGCTGGCCGAAATTGGCAGTGCTGCTGTTTGTTCAAGAGAGGCAAAGGACTGAAATTGGAATGGCATTCCTGCCTCATAAATGTGATCTCATCAAATCAATCTGCAGGTTTGGAAAATTCATAGTTCTTTCATTGGATTGCTTCAACACTGTATGTGTTTTGTGGATAATGTGAGGACTTATATACCTGATCCAAAACCAGCTGAAGCTGGCAGAAAGACCCCATTGTGTTGACTGTAATTCTTTGGAGTATGTGTCCTCATCTACTGACATCTATTGAGTAAAATAGGCATACAAAAATACTTGTGCCAAGCTTCTGTGCCTGCACCTGCTTACAACATGGGGAAAGCACTCGTATTTCTGCTGGTTTTTTTAAATGAGGAAATCCAATCCTGATGTAGAAGGGAGCATGCCAAATTAAGTAAACAGCACAACAGGAATACAGGAAAATTTTTACACCACATGTCTAGAAGCAGGAGGACTGAATTCACAGCCTTAGGGGAGGATAAGCAAGACTAGCTTTAAACTGTCTTTGTACTCCTCTGATTCTGGGTTGCTTGGCGATCGGATCTGACTTTTGACTGGTGCTGAAGTTCTGGCTCTGACAGCTCCCATTTGACGTGTTTTTCAAGAGGCCTTTGAATAAACAACCTTTATAATCTTTATACCTTTCTACTGCCACCAGCAACAACTCCACCAATTGCAGAACACTCCAACTGTCTTAGCGGGCATAAAGTGGGTAGAGCACGTTTGAAGTCATTTAAAGTGCACGAGAACTACTTCACCTTTATTGAGATGTCCTAAGTAATTTCTATGAGGTTCCCTTGCCAGGAGGTGCTGTGCTGATACAGCTCTGTCATCACTGATACAGCCCTGTTGTCACTGTTGCATCACTGAACTTGCTACCAAAAATAACAGGAGAAATGCAGAAGACACAGCACTGGAGGCTGTGGTGAAACCTACGCAAAACATCCTTGCGATCAGTCTGGAACAGTGTGGACCATATGGGCTCATCATAAATGTGCTAGAATATTTCTTATACGAAGAATAAATATATAAACACAACTTTTTATTGTAGCCAACAAAAGAGTAATGCAACTGGGAGAAAAATGAGGAATTAATCAAATGTGTAGTCAATGGTACAAACATAAGAACTGTGATATCAAACGTAATGCTAGAATTTCTGTGAAATAACAAACATCTCAGTGTGTCTTTTCATTCTTTTTATTTCCTGGATTAGGGTATTAACGATTGTGGGGTGTTTGGGGTGTTTAGAAGCCAGAAATAAACTAGCAAGTTTATTCTGATCCTCTCTTTTCTAGTGGTACCCCTTGCGTCCTGGCTGCCTCGCTTCCACCTCCCTGTTTCTTAGAACCACTTGTCTTCATTAGTGATCACGGCACAGTCCTTCACCGATTAAAAGTCTTACAAGATAGTCCCTCTAGACAGTTTCTGATTCTACCATTTCTCCCGATTGTACCATTTCTCCTAATTCCTCACTAACCTTTAATAGAAGTGATAATTCTGGTAGCCTCAGAATTTCCTGCTTGAAATAAGCTTTCAAGTAGCATGCGTGTATTAGTCAGGCTGACTGAAGACAGAGGTAGTATGAGAACTGGGAGGCCTTTTAAAGAATATTTTCAAGATAAAAAGATTCATGTGACAGAACTCTGGAAACAAGACATTAGACAAATAAAAAATTAAGTCCAATGGGCATATTTTTTTAATGTTTTCACTTGGTTCAGTAGAATCTGTTTGGTTTTCTTTCTCAGGAGTGCCGTGAACTTCTGGTTTTCCTATTTCTTCTTGGCTCACTGTTTGTATTCTGATATCACTTTGCACAGAAAAAGATTGCCTCTTGGAAAGTTCAGTTACCCGTGCTGTTCAAGTGATCCTGACAAGGATGAACAGTAATAAAAATTGTCCATACGTTGAACATGATTTGGATTACACTGCAAAAATTACATGTCAATATTGGATAGAGCTGTATGGGGGATATATACAAGAAATATAGGGTTATATGTGGACATGATTTGTCATTCCCCTCTTGACACCACTCACTCTACGTGCCTGTTCTTTATTTATAGGCAAGAAGCATGCTGATATTTCAATATTCCTTCAGCTCAACAGTTCAAAGTACAGTCACAGCAAGAAAAGCAACATGTGTAACCATGAATAGCCTGAGATTCATTTCACTGGATTTTCCAAGAATTTAATTTTAAATTGAAAGGTAAGCCACAATGCTAATTTTACAGGAGTTTTGAAAGGGGGAGGTGAAATTTTAGGATTAAAAAAAAATGAAGATAATGAAGGTAATGAATGAACAATGGATAATGAAGAGACTGGAAAACGGCACACAAAATTCCCTTTACATTTTAGTAGTAATGAAGAGACTGGAAAACGGCACACAAAATTCCCTTTACATTTTAGTAGTAATTACAGGAGGCAACAGATGCTGTCCTGTCATGCAACATAATGTTTTACTTTATCTAGTTCTGGGCTTTAATTGTATTACTAAGGACAAAAGTCAATCTTAGCTTATTTCTATGAATTGTGACTTCGTTACTGACAGAAACAGGAGTGATGATGTATACACAAACACACGCAAATGTGTGACACTAATAAAAGTTGTGTTATTGTAATTAGAAGCATGAAAAAGTGTATTAATTCAATTAGGCTTCAGTTAATTTCAACATGCCGGGGTACTGTGATCATGAGCACATTAGAAATATCTTGAGAGTCATGATTTTCCATCTCTCATGCCCCCTTTGAATATAATTTTTGTTATACATTAGGAAATCATGAAAATTTATAGTTGTCCTGTGAAAGTTTTGACGTGGTAATGATGCAGAATGAATACGATACTTCTGCTAGTAGAAGACTAAGAATGTCTAAGTGTTTCAGCATAAATAAGATGGAGATTACATCTTGCAAATACAAGATATTTTGGTATTTTAAGTTAGCAAGAACCATTGCACTCAGGCAAAAATTCACTTCCTAGGGAGAACAGGAAGTGTACTTTAAGTATTTTCATTCACTAAATCTGTTTTTAAAGTCTCCAGAGAAAAATCAGCCCTGTAAGTTCTTAGAAGTCTTGAACAAATACCAAAACCAGAATCAGAATGGAAACATTCAAGCATGTCACTTTTCCCATTGTTAACACACCAGGTAGCACATGTGAACCTCTCTAGCGCTAAGCAGTTATTTTTTTTTTCAACAAGATATTTTTCATCAAGAAATAAAAATAAAAGTCCTGCTAGACTTAGAGATCTCTGGTTCAGCCAACATTATGTCAATATTATTGGGCTTCAGTTGCTAACAACTTGCAAGCTGGAGAATTAATAACCAGACTTAAGTTGCCACCATTCACTAATGAGGCTGGAACGTGACATGCACACCTAACCAGCCATGAATACAGAAGAAAAAGCTCAAGGCTCATTTACTACAACTGTCAAACTAATGCATTTTCTTTAGTGCTAATCCAAAGAAGGATGAGCCCTAGTGCTGCAGCAGTATATCAACATTCCGCCAGTGTAAGCACCAGAGTAAAACAAGAGACAATTTACTCTAGAAATTCTCAGTATATGTTTCCTTTTGCTATGAACGTTTCTAATGTCTTGCCCTGGGACTGGATGATAAACCCATATTAATCCCCTTGGAAGGCTGTATTTCCTGTAATTGTGAGATGGGACCAAGGTTTTATCTGCATATTTTACATTTTCCTTTTGCAAATTTTTGTATTCCTTTCTCAGACTTAAATCATTGCTTTGCCAATAATAATTGTGTACACCAGAGCTATCAACAGTAGAAAGTTCCATATGTTGCTGCAGAGATGAAACACAGAGAAGAGAGTAACTCAAACCTACCTCCTTTATATGCACCCCTCCAATCTGGGAAAAAGGAGGGTGTACTATAGATTTCATAGGTGAATTCTAGATCAAAAACTGTGTTTTAATTACAACATCCTTCCTCAACTTGAAGGAAGTCTGAAATTGTAGTCCAGATATAAATTCAGGACATGATCACATCCATAGATTTTCAAAATATAAAGACTGTGTTACAGCCCTGAAGGTTTTGTGGAATAAAGTTGTCTCTGAGAGAGCTGCTTCAGGACTGATAGGTTGTTCCTGGCTCCAGCACAGTGCTGTACACACGGCTTTTGTGAAAGCATCCCAGAAACTGATTCTGACACTCTCTTCCTTATTTTCCAGACCATTGAACTCTTACTGATCGGGAATTGAACACTGTAGAGATCCTTTAAACAACTTCTGGCATTTAGACAGCATCAGGAGGAAGGGAGTTCACAGTAGATATAAAAGATTTATTTCCGTGAAGCCGATCACCAACTGATAAAGTTAACCTGAGATAAGCATTTAGGAGATTTTGTCCATAAAGACAATTTAGTTAGTCAATGGGAACAACCAGAAAGAGTGTAGAAAGCACAGGTGAGCGTGTCTGGAATTCTTTTTGCCCTGCTAATTCCTGGATGCCACTTCCTGTCCTTGAAAACAACAAAACCCTACGTTTTGTTGGGCAAGGCCCTTTTCGGAGAGAGGAGGAATAGTCCATACCTCCTCCCCCGATGTAAAACACCGGGAAACTCTGCCCAGGCTTTTCTCTGCCTTTCATGCTTTCCACACCCCTAAAGCTTTCTGCTCAGCAGCCCCTTGAAGAATGTGGCATTTTCTTTGAGCTAATGAAATTGCAAAAAGCAGCTGTAAGATTTGGACTGAATGGGCTGTTTCTCTGTGAGGAAATAGTGCAATTTCTTTCTGGGTAAAGGAATAAACATTGTGAAGAATAAACAGTATGAGTAGCTGCAGTCTGAGGAAGGCAGAGGTTTGGGGAAGGCTAGAGGAGTTACAATATATACGCATTGGGGAAGAGCAGGAGGGACTATGGTGACATAAAATGCTACAGAAAAGATGTGAGTGAAGTCTAAAAAGGTTTGAAAATCATGCCTTAGGGAAAATCCAAGTTGCTTGTTCTCAGCTGGGAACTGTTGCGTACAGATCTCACTCAGAAACTGGCTAATGCAAAGCTCTGATGCAAGGTGCGAGTTTTCTGTGAGAAACTGTCCATCCAGCTCAGGATTTTGCGAACGGTATCTTGCAAAAATGCCGCTAACCTTCATCAGTCCAGACCTCACTGGGAGATCCAGACATTTGGCAGATATTTTTGGTTTTTACTTATGTAACTAAAACAAAGGAAATTTGGCTACTGTTATGCCATCACATTATAAACTTCAGCTTTGTATTTTTTTAATCTTTTTCTTTTGAATGATGCAATCCTGTGATTATACTTGGTGAATACAGAAAAAAGTTCTGAACCCAGTGAATGTGCATATGTACATGCAAAGTAATAAGGAGGTGAAAAAAAAGGGTAAGGCCTCCATTGTTGGACTATACTGCTAACAAAACTCAACACTAAAGAGTTTAGCAAAAGGTCATTGACTCTAAAACCACCAGATTGCTTTGTAGTAGCAATGTATGAGTAACATGAAACTATTTCTGGGAGTCAGAAAAAAGAATAGTTTTGCAGCTCAATTATCTGTCTAAATAGTATAGGTATCTCCTTGATTACTCGGGAGTCAGCTCAGAAACCACAGTTGTTTAAATAAGTATGTATAACTGGAGTTCAGGACCCAAAAACCCTAGCAAAATAGATTCTGGCAAGCATGAGTGTGAAATACATAAACCCCCTGCTTGATGTCAATCCTTAAGCCTCTTTAAAGGCAGTATGGAGGCCCTAATGTCGAGGATGCCTGTCATCATCTATTCCTCTATTGACATTTGGTGATTAGAGTAAGGGTTGTGGTATAAAATTGAAAAAGACAGGGCTGATATTATCATGTAGCATGATTTTTATTTTTCCCTTAATTGCTACTGAGGTATGCAGGTCCTTCCTTCTTATCAGATAAATTGAAAAATAAACGTCTGAGAAACACTGCTATATCTTGCATCACGTTTGGCCGGCTGCCTTAAAATAAGCAGGTGTCATCCAAAATTTGTCAAGGGTCCTAGCCAAGTACTCAATCAAAGCTATCAAACTGGTTTTCCATTCTTCAGATTTTATAAAAAACACATTCTTTTAAGAAGCTGTGTGTCGTTGAATGTGTGACTGAAAGATAATGTCTGCAACAGATCAAAACAAGTTTTTTAAGTTGGAAACTTGTAATATTCTACTTATAATAGTTGATTTTGAATTTTTGAAAATCTTCCACATTAGAAAAGAAGCTTTTCACCACTGAACTCACAAATTAGTAATTATCATACAATTATTTAATTGCAGAATTATCCTATTGCTGAATATTAATGTACCTCTGTGAACACTTCCAGTAAGTGTGAACTGTATCAAAGTTCATCACAAGAAAAACATGACAGAATGCCTGACTGCTCACAGGTGGTACTGTGGGGGGGAAAAAAACCCAAGCCAAAACAAACAAAAAAAAACCCCAACAAAAACCCAGGACACCACAAATTTTTTTATTGAACCGTGAAGATTATCCACCTGTATGGCATGTATATTTCCAGGGAAAGGCAGTTTCCATGCGTTGCATGGCAGAAGAACAGAAGACAAAATCAGAGCTACTCATATCTATAACCAATATCAGTACTGTGAGAAATTTCCAAATTTACTGCAATTTTATGACAAATTTATGAAACTGCTTCACCTTTTGAAAATTCCTTAGGACTCCGTTGCTGTCTTCTGTATGTTTTTCCTTTGTCAGCTCTTTGCACTGAAGTGCAAAATGCAGCAGAAAAGCTGGACGCTCAACTCTCATGGCAGGGGGGTTGGAACTAGATGATCTTTAAGGTCCCTTCCAACCCAAACCATTCTATGATCCTGGGGCTAACTTTGAATATTCTTAGGTATCAGACACACGTGAGTCCAATGTGATAATATTTCTTATATGATGCTGTTGCCAGCTTGCTCAGCACAACATCAGCACCGTCCACTGGTAACTCTGTGGTTATTAGAGTAAACATTAATACTTCAGATTCAAACTACAAATCAATTTAGCTTTGAGAGCCTCTCTTTCTAAGAAGCGTTTGCCTCTGAACCATATTTCCATATATTTCCATATTTCCTCCCTTCCATATCTCCTCATAGTTTTTTCTACTTCTTTTCCTTATTCTCTTTAATCATGAAGGGAGTAGAAACAGATATATTTATTACCCTGTGAACGATAATACTCATAAAGGTATCTCTGTTAAGAGATGTTTGTTAACAGGACAGGAGAAGAAACAGTGCTTTTAGTCCAGAAAAAGTAGCAAAATTATTTGTAAAACTAATTTAAAAACTAACAACTGTAAGAATCTCCCTCTGAATAGGTTTTCCCCACTTGACTGCCAATTTTTGCTCTTATGAAATTAGTGGATTTGTTGCTTTCATGCAGAGATCCTTTTTTTTTTGAGAGCAGTCTCAAAATCCCTAGTTTTGCGTTAAGATAATTTCCCAGTGTCTCAATAAGAAAGGTCCTTATTCAAAGAAATCAATAATCTTCTATTTTAATCATCTTCACACATCATAAAATCATGTACCTTTAGACTGTCATTGTGCTGATATGCTGGGAGCCACAAGCAGTTGTAACAATGCAAGGGGAACCCACACTTAGCTGGGGACATTTCAGGAAGCCTGCAGGCTCCTGATATGTCATTCTCCAACTACACTAAAACCCATTGGACCAGCTGAACACAAATGGAGATCAAATTATCAGATCTTGGCCCTCGGCAATGTCAGCTTCCTATACTGGCTATATTGCCAACGTCATTTGCCTATTGAACGAGACCCTTGTTATTTTTACTCAGAACAAAAATAATGTTGTCATGTCCAAAGGCTACATTTTCCCTTTTGAAAACACTCTTTTTCATCCTTTGCATTTTTTAAAAATCCTTTGTCTGCATTCTTTTGTGGTCTGAGGCTCCTGTATCTCGGCCAAACACTGATACATTCATTGCAGGCTTCAGCTGCTTTGCAGAACCTGAATAGACACTGAGGCTACACGGGCGACTTCAATTAAGCAGTTCTATAGAGCTGATATTTTTTGTTGAAAAACAGTGTCTTTTTGCAGGGCCCAACAAAGTGGCAATTCCAGGGATGCAAATCAGAACAAAATACTTAAAAAATAATAACTGCCAAGGCAACTCATTGTAAGCATTCAGCAGAGAGTACAAAGACAGACTTACCCAGTTGTTTTTTTCTTTTACTCTACCATTGTGAAATCCCACGTATGTACATTACAGCAAAGATGCATATGATAAAGTAGAATTTCAGTGAGAAATTTCCAGTTTTTAACAACCAAATTGCAAGACTTTTTGAGACAGTAAGGTTTGTTTTCTTGGAGAAGTGTAGCTATGAAAATACACAAAAGTCTTTTTATTCCTATGCACATGTACACAGCAGAGATTCTCACTGAAGTACAAGAATGCGTTTATTTTTCCTTCACCCTCCTTGTAAGACAAATACATTGTATTTCATGAAGGGCTTTAGAGCAGCATATGCCACATGCTGATGGGTTCCTCTCAGCTACCTGAGACTACGGCAAGTGCTCTGCTTCTTTTTTATTCCTTTTTTTTAATAAAACTTTTGCAACTTGCTTCTACACATGTACTTTTTCTTCCCCTTTTATTTCTTTTTGATAATTTCCATCAGTTTATTTGCTGAAAATTAAAAGAGGAACCTCGTTCCTTCATTTTCTGGAGAGAATTTCCCACATGGCTTTAATTCCTGCTGCACTTGAAAGTGTTGGGTCTAATTCATCCCACCCTCCTCTTTGTTTCCTTCTTCCCCTGGGCCCGACAACCCAGCAGAAGTCTTTTTTTGTCTCTGTTCCAATCTGAGACAAATTATCGCAAATTACTCTGTCTGGCCTAAGCTATTATTAGACCAGCCAGCAACTGTGGCTCTTTTGATTATTTCAACAGCTGGTTTTGTTGCTTGTCTAAAGACCCAAAGGCACAGCTCTCTCCTCCCCCTAGAAACTTCTTACCCAGATAAAGGGCTGTGTCAGGATCTGTTCCATGACTGCTAAGGTGGGTCTGCCTTTGCTGCTCAGGAGCGCTCATCAGAGCCCATCTATCTCCTGCAGACTTGTTAAAGCCTATCTCCTTCCTAGGTACCTCCATTGATTACACATCTTTATCAGGTGTCAAGCCAGCGATGTGATGCTGCCGTTTGACAGAACTAAGCTGTTGATCACTTGAAAATACCAATGTAAACTAGAGGTGAGGCACAGCTCACAGAGTATGGATGAGCGCAACTGGCAAGCACTCGCTAGAAAATAATTACTTGTAAGAAATGGACCTCTAGACATCCGCCCTCCGTCTCTACTCCCTTAAAGTCCTTGCGCATTGGCAGATTTTGCAGCTGAGAGAAGTGAAGAGTATGTGAACATACCGTCTTAAACATTCCTGTATATTACCCTACAAACATCTGTTCTACAGGCATTTAAAACCTAAAAAAACCACCTCTAAGCTTGAATGCTTGTGGCATTGGTACACTGGCAGCATGAGTACACCTGCAGACAACATACCCTGAAGAACTCTTGCTGCTGGTAAGCAACCTTCTTTTGGAGGCAATGTGCATTATTGAATGTTTTTTGCAGTAAATGTTTAAGAAATATGATTCAAGTATTTTGTACAATGCTGCCTTGCATTTTAATTTTGTTTAAATGCTGGGAATTTTTACTTGTTTCTAGTAGTATTGATCAGAAACTGTTTCCGATAGTATGTTAGTTATTGCTACCTGAATCTTGTATCCACATATGAACTGGGTCATAGTTTGATCTCTCTCTTTCTGGTGAAATCTGTCCAGGCATTTCTTGAACAGCTCCTCTAGCTTGAAAACCCAGTCCCTGTCCCAAGTGCATTTCCCACTGGCAGAGCTTGGTATATGGCCAAGTGGTTGCTTCAGAGATTTCATCACTTTATATAATTTAGGTATTGAGCTTTCATTTTTAAGTAGGACTTTCCCTGTGAACTCTAAGCAACTCTTCATGATCGTCAACATTAAATACACATGATCTTTCCATACTCTATATTTGAGATTTTAGGGAATGTTTTCTTAGTCATAGCTGGGACTGCTCTTTTCAGAATGTTTTTCTTAGGCCTAAGATCTCTGCAAATGTATTTTTCAGTTTTATATGCTTGGAAGCCTCTGCGTTAATTTCATCAACAGCAACAAAAGAAGGTTTAATTCAATTTTCTGGGCTCTTTGAATTTGTAGTATGTTCTATGGTACATTTCTGGGTTTTCCTTCCTTGGTAATTTTACATGATAGCAAGCTTCCTTTCCTTCCCCTCCCAGCAGTAGCGAAACACACAGTATTAAAAAGGAGGTATTCAGGAAGTGGAAAATGGATGGTCCTTGTCACTCGTTGTGGTTAGTAGAGTTTAGCAGCTGAATGTAGGTGCTGCATTTTGGCTTCACAGCAAAGAACCAGAATACAAAAAACATGTACTGTTTTTTTTTCACATGGGAGATTCTCTTTTGTGCACGTCTCTCACATATGCATATACCAGCGACTTTCCTCTCTTCTGCTGTTCTTCCTCATACTTTCTGCATTGGAGCTTCCTTTTGTGTGTTTTTCCTTACAGGTGAGGCTTGGTGGCACAGCCCTGTAGCACACCTGTGGCGGCAGCGTACCACTGAGGAACTTCATAACCAATTGGTCATCCTGTACAAGGCACACTGGTCTTGCCTTGAAATTTGTGAGGTGAGATCTTTTGACTTACCATGCAATCCAGCCATGCACAGGTCATCCAGAGCACGAGGCTTTTGAGAACACATACCTGTAGTGGAGGGTTTGGTTTGTCTGCTGTACACCCAGTTTTATGCCTGGCCTTATATCCGCTTATAGTATAAAGCCTTATGTCCTTCTAAAGTATAACTATTACACCCCTTGAGCGCTAAACGTTCCAGTGAAAAGAACTCAGTTAAGGAACAATGATTGTAAAGTTGAGCACTGAAACACTAAAAAATGAGTAGTCAATCAATTGTATTCACGCATTATGATATATTTCTTGATTTTGTGATCACATACATTTTTTCAGCCTGCACAATCTGCTTTATTCAGTGTAGGGAGTAGATGGTGCTTAGTGAGTCAGCGCAGATATTGCTCAATATTAGGATTACTCAATGTTTTGTTGCATCTTCTGGTCTAATTTGTGGTCACGTACTTTATTTATTTACTGTCCCTTATCCACCTGCTCTGAAGCTGAATTTAACTTCCGTATATGCTTTCTTAAAGTGTTGCCTGATACAGAGTCATCTGTAAAAACGTTTATGGCTTGGTTTTACAGTAACCATATGACGCAAAGAAACAATGTAATTTCCATTTTAGATATGGGCAGAAAAAAAAAAATAACTAAAGCTAAAACTACACCTGACTTCTAAGTGTCCAACCTGAAACCTGGCCAGATATTTCGTATTGCTTCTGCATTGGAAGCGTGCACCTCACCAGTTTCAAGTCTGGCCGTAAGATCACTTCTCCTCAAGCGGTTTAAACCACCCAAACGAACCTCACGCCAAGAAATACATCCTCCTGGCCGCCAATTACAGCCGGCCGCCCTTGGAACGCCTGCCTGCCTGCCTCAGCCCTAAGCCTATGGGCCACCCCGATGCTCCGAGGGCGACCGGCTTTCCTTCCCGCTCGCAGTAACTGCCCTTTGCACCTCCTTACTCTCGTCCTGAGGCGAGGAAGACCTCGCACCCCCTCGCCGCAAGCCCTTTTTCCCCCTTAGCACCGGGGGTTCACACGCCCCTCGCTCGGTACCGCCGGTGACCCCCGGGCCACGGCGAGGTGCCCGCCGCGGCGCAGCGCTGCCCGGCGGCGACCGCCAGGTACCTCCCCCCGCCGCCGCCGCCTCCTCCGCCCCCTTTTGTGCCGGTGCCAGGCGGCCGCCGGGTTTCCTGCTGACGCGGGAGAGCCGCGGATGGGCAGGAAAGGCCGCCGCCGCCGCCTCTCCTCCCGCTCGCCGGCTCCCGCCTCGCCCCCGCTCGCCCCGCCGGCAGCAGCGCGGAGCCGCCCGGGCTGAGAGCTCGCCGGGGGACGCGGGGCGGAGAGGGCGCAGGTGCGGGCAGGCCCGGGGATCCCGGGGATTGGGCGGCCGCAGGCGGACATGGCAGCCCCCATTTCTTGAATGCGTTCGGCCGCCCCCCCGCCGCCGATGGCCGAAGCCTGGAGGCTGGAGGAGGACGAGGAGGAGCTGCGGGAGCTCGGGAGGAGGCACCGGAGGGTCGCCCTGAGCTCGGCGGCAGGTGAGGGGCGGGGACGCGGCGGGCCGCGGCGTCGCTTGCTTTGGGCTAGCCTTGGCCCGGTCTACCGGTCTGAATGCCTTATCAGGGGCCGGGCGGTGTTGGCGGTGCCGTCCCGCTGTGTGCCCTCCCGGCCGGCTTCACCCGAGGTCGGGGCAGGTCAGCGCCGGTGCATCATCCGAGCCACAGGCCGGCGTGAGCCGCAAGCGTGGTCCCCCCGCGGGCTCTCCTCCCCGGGGCTTAGCCCCACGGCCGGCTCCTTCTCCGAGCTAGGCTAGCATGGGCACGCACTGTCCACCGGAGACAGACAGACACTTAAAGTGCCATATCAGGAAATAAAATACCGAGTTTTCTTGAAAGCACCTAAGTGGAGGAACATCTAGATATCGAGGTTGTCCATGTGTAATCATTTCCATGGAGGTATGGACAGCAGGCCTTGGCAAAAAGGAGGCAAGAATCAGTGTATAAGAGGAGGCATGGAGACAGGGGCTTGGGAGCATGCGGATTGATATATCTTTACAGAGAGATTTGGAGGTCGCAACAAGCTTTTATTCGAAAAGGTGAAGTCCAGTGGATCCTGGTAGCAACTGAAATTATTTAATTCAGACATCATTGTTAACTGAGGGGCACTGCGTTTATCACCTTTCTGTAATCACTGAGGTGTGAATGCAGCATTTCTTTTTCTGTCTATATAAAATCCCCTCCAGAATGAATCATTTTCCCAAGGTCTGTTTCCAGGGAAAATCTCAGCCACACTGCATAAAGTTGAATTCCAAATATTCTGATTTTTAATAATTATGATACATCCTTAACGGTATAGTATTTTCTACAATTCATGTGGTTTTGCATCCATCTGAGCAACAAGAAATTGAGTGTCTCCTTGTAGATGGCAAAAACAGCAATTTGAGGGAAAACTTGCAACAAGTAGGCCCTGTGGCTTCCAGTGACCCTAGTTATGTCACTGCATATCTGGGCAGGTGCAGGATTAGCAGGAACCTATTGAAACCATTGTGGCTTGGCATGCATGCAGGGTTTCGCCTTGTCTAGGGTAGGGTGCAAAAAAAAAATAAAAATGCTGGTTCCTGTATGGTTTCCTTAATAGCTAAATATTCACACTGCTAGTTGTGATGTCTGGTTTTTAAAGGTGTTTCTTCTGGAGATTTTTATTAGTAGAAAACATATAACTGGTTCTACAGCTCATATATATATATATATATATAAATATATATAAAAATATAAAATCTTTGGTGCCTTCTTGTGGAACAAAGCTTGTTCCCAGAGTTTGCCTTTGGCACAATGCTACCAATCAGTAATAAAGAGCCTGCATCCTTTTTTATTTTTATTGTTATTTTGTCCTGACAACCCCCCTTTGAAATGGGCCTGGCACTATTTACCTTACTAGTGTAAAGTATGTGTGAATGAATAGCATTCTGCTTTAGTTGTCTCGCCTTCTTTCCATCTGTATGCAAGACTCTACAGTGGAAAACAGCACGAAGACTCCCAGTGGAGCATTCTTAAGGCATCCCTGAAGAATATCACCCGAGGTGGATGAGTTTGCTGTTCTTCCCTTACTTGACAATTCTCTTATACCTTTATATACAAACCTATTGAAAATAAGTGGGCGGTTTTTTGCATGTAATATGCAGTTACACTGCCAAAATGGTAATGTAAATAGGTGTTAAATAAGCCTGTTGGGTATTTTTGCAGGGTTTAAGAAATGTTGTAGTTGCATCTTAGCAGACTGTCAATTTAAGCACTTCAGTCTGCTAAACTAATTGTGAATGCGAACAACTTAAATTTCTGGTATGTTCAGCTTATGTATGAAAGTGCATAAGGGCAGTTGCTCACCTTTGCCCTGCACGTATAACGCGTGTATGCAAAGTGGCAGTTGAAAGGTGAAAGTTCAGAAACACTTCTGACTTGCTAAACACTCAGGCTTGTAATTAGCACTGTTTTATTGGAGGACCAGAACACAGGAGACTGTGGAACGAAGTAGTGTTTTCCCTTGAAGCTAGTCACAGTTGTGCTATGCCAGATACTGTAGGATGAAGCCAGCTAAATATACCTAACAGCTTCCTGCTGCTAGAGGTGTGATCTCTTCCGTGGATGTGCACTTCTGCTCTCCCTCATGTGTCAGCTCTGCTGCTTGTCCGACCTGTTGGTGAGTGAAGTCACTGAAGTTGTGGTTTGGTGGCAGCTTGGGCTGATCTACCTGGTGGCTGCTGAGGCCTCTCTTGGAGCTCTTTGGTCACTAGAACCTGCACCAACCTGTTCTGGTGCGTTGCCCGAGCAGAGAGCTATTTTTCTTGCTCTCTTCAGTGGAGAGCCTGCTGATTCAGCTTGCTGGAATCGTTCTGTACAGGTTCTGGTGAATGTTGAAGCTGGCACAAGGGAAAGAGTAGGAACATGCAGCCGGAGGGAGGTAAGAGACTATGCCAGCCAGGAGTTATTTTGGCTTAGGTTGCTGTGAAACTGCAACCTGAGAGTATTAGAGACCTACTCGTGTAGTGGTTTGTATTTGGTTGGTTGGGGCTTGTTGGTTTCATTGGGGTTTTTTGCTGGATTGGGTTGGGGGCTTTTTTGCTGGTTTAATGAGATGAAGAGGCTTGCTTAAGAACTAGACAAGTGTCAGAGCTGATATTAAAGCAGAGAATGAAAACTTGGAAACATGAGCAGATGAGACGAGCAGAACCATCCTTGTCCACGGACTAGTCATAGATAGCTCAGATGACTTGTCTGACTGCCTGTTTTTACCCCACTGCATATCATGATGGTGGAATTGTTTTCTCTGAATTCAAGAAAGCTTTTTAATTAGCATGTTCCAGAAAACCTGCAAGAAGATATTAAGTAGAGCAGTTGAGACTCTTCTAATGAAATGATTATTCCTTTGAGAAAATGCTGATTGTTTACTTTTTTTATATGTGTATTTTTTTAAGTGATAGGGAGGAGAACTAGGAAACATTCTTTAAAAATTGACAAGAATAAAAGTAGATGCATAGGTTTGTTAAACTGAGTCACTTGGTCACCTGCTGTGCAGAAGGAAGCCAGTCTTGCTGGAAACCTTTAGGTTATTTTACTGCAATATAAATAAGTAAAAAACCGTGATTGATTTCTACCCCCCTTGTTTTGTATTTCTGTCGCATACATTATTGCTCTGGGAAGTAATAGAGAATGCTGGTTTTTTACTGGATTTTTTAGTTTAGAATGTTAGTATTTTTACTTAGTTTGTTTTTCATGAAGTGGGGGAAAAAAACCCAAAGAACAACAACAGAAACCAAACTAAAATCCTATTTTCCCATAGATTTACAGGTTCTGTCCAGTCTAACTTTGGACCTTAATCTGATGTGCTTTCCTGTTTTGACTAGCTTTTTATTCTGTGACTATTGACTAAAATAAGTGGACTTGCAGGGAAGTTTATAGTGAATATAGTAAATTTTAGTTATGAATTGCATTGGTTAATTATGTGTCCTTACCACCACATTAGGGCTGAGGGATAATCTCTGTATTCTGATGTTATCTGAAGTGCATAAGAAATGTTTAACATATTCAGTGTCTATATTATTTCACTTTGAATTCTGGTCAGTGTTCCTTGAGAAATAATGGCCCATTATGGATGTGGCAGATGTTTCCTTACTTAAAAATGAAATAAAATTGCCAAATATAGAAGTCAATAATGAAATTTATTTGAGTTCATAATGAAGAGCTATTGTGATTTGTACTTTAATGTGTGGTTAAAAGTACAGATGGTCAATAATACAAGGAAAGGCTTTGACTTAATTTAATGTTGCTCTGTTTTACTTATCACAAATGCTTGTCTGTGGTTTGTTCCCACACAGTGGCTGTAAATTTTGCACGCGAGTTTTGCTATGCTGACTGAAATATCTCTGCCTTCTTTTTGTTTGTGTCCATCCCCCTCTGTCCCCTCCCTCACCTTTCTGTTTCTCCGTAGTATTTCAGATGTTTTCTGAAACTTTTTCAGCACTAGTGGGAAATTTTAGATTATGTGTGAAATAATCTATTTTTGGTTGGTTGATTGACTGAGTGCTTTGGGGTGTTTCTTGCCAAAACAAGATCTAGTTCAGAGTTGGATCAATTCTTTACACTCCCACAACTCCCACATCAAACTGGCGCTGACTTGTTTTGGAAGCTGAGAACAATGAGCTGTGTCCAATATGACAAATTGATGTTGAATATTTCACTGCTCAACGTGCTGAGAGGTTATGGGGGTACGTTTGTGTTGTGTGTCTGATGAAATTCGGTGAACACTAATTTGCAGGCATCGTGGATAAATGAGGAATTTGATACAAGAATGCTCAGTCGTTGTTCCTAGGTTAATGCAAAATATGTGTTTGGCCTTAAGAAGTAAAGAATAAGATGTTCTGAAATTCTTAATGAAATTCTTAAGTCTGAGAATGATTAAGTGATGATGTCCTTTAGGGTTCACTGGATCATAACATGAACAGCTTGCCCTTAGTACTTCCCAAGGGGGTGCCAGTGACCCTGGAGCAGAAAGAAAGCATGATTAGGAAAAAGGTGGCTCTAAGAGTTAGTTGCTGTGTTCTTAAAATCTTAACTAAATCTTACATTTTACTGCTGCTTCTTACATCTTAGAAGAAGCAGGAAGATCTGCGTCTTGCAGAACAGAAGTCAGCATTGTTTATCTGGAAACTTCTTTGCCTGTGTGCCTGTGTCCTTCAGTGCTAATCTGGAAATTTTTCTCCTTGTCCGTAGCAAGAGTAACCCTTTATCATTTCTTATTCAGAGAAGAAAAAAAAATCCTGATAGAGCACATCCACTGTCTCGAATAAATGCATAAGGGCTACCTATGATCTGCTGGTCTGTCCACATGTACAGAAGAAGCCTTAAAAAGAGGGCTGAGAGGAGAGTTGGAATGGGTGAGAGCGAATATTTGTTTTATTTATTTATTTAATCAGTTGGCTCACAACTTCAAGAATGAAGTTCAAGTTGATTGCCAGCTGTGCATCTCTTCCCTCTCTCCTGGGATTCAGTCTGTTACGTTTTTGTAGTCCCAATGCAGGCTCAAGGGCTTCAGTTTTAATAATTGCTTTAGGCACCACCACAGCAAAACACTTAAAATTCAAAGAGCACAAATAATGTAATTCTTCTATAATAATCTTTAATTGGTGCTAATATGTTGTATCATGTATGTCTTAAAAAGATTACCTTATCAGGCCTTTTCCATAGCCGGTTGAAGTTACTGCACACATTTGCATTAAATTTCATAGTTTTTGAATGTAGCTTGCTTCAGGTAAATATAAGATACTAATTAAAGCTTTTGTGGAAGTTAAATAAGGTAGCCTATATGTGGAAATTCACCAACATATCTTGAAATTCAAGTGTACTGTCAGTGGCAAGAAGAAAAACTACTTGCAGTTACTTGGCCAAGAGTGTAGACTGCACCACAGAATGTTGTGTCTTCTGAAGAAATAACCCTTCTGAAAATGAAGGCTGCTCTAAAGAAAATAACTGAATAACTACTTACGGTCAACAGGGTGATTCCCTAGCCAAGGAAACTGTAGAAGGACAAATAATAATAAGTAGTAGTATTATTATTGCATGATGAAATGGACCTTCTTCACTTAGGTTATAGTCAAAGCAAGGCACGAAAATGTATCATGCGTAAGGAGCATTGAGTTTATAGCCAGAGAACAACCCATTGAGTTACGATTGCCCAAAGACCATGCTGTTAACTGTGTTGCAAGCAATCATTTCCTGTGGAGGTAACAAATGATAAATCAGGGTTGTTGCATAAAGGATGGGGACAGACACCAAAGGGCAGAATGAGTCATAACCTCATTGCAGGAAGCTTTTACCATAGTGGTTGTTGTTTACAGATGGAAAAAACTTTAATATTTGTAAATAAATTTGTCAGTATTTACTTTTGACAATAAAGCCTTGATTTAAAATCTGTAAACAACAGAGAAGCAGTGTTGACGCTCTCTGTTAAAAGTTGATGTAGTTCTGCATGTGTTGTTTCAATAAGTATCTCATACAATATGGTCAGTATGAAAACAAATTTTCTTTTGATAGCACTTAAAGTCATTTGACATTAAGTTCTTCTGTTGATGCTTATTATCTGTAGTTAAATACAGCACTTTGCATTTAGCATGGTTTAGTTTCTTTGCTTTGATGATTTTGTGTTTGTGGCCATGGAAGTGTTGGCTGGAAGGGAGCTCTCGGGTCACCTAGTCCAGCCTCCTACTTGAAGCAGGACTGTTGCCAAGGCTGGATTCATCCAGCCAAGGCTTTGTCTAGCTGTGTCTTGAAAAGTCTCCCAAAAGAGAGGGATATCGAGCCTCTGTGTGTAATCTGATCAAGAGGTACGCTACCTCCTAGTGAAAGAATTTTTCCTCACATTCAACCTGAACTTCCCAAGCCACAGTTGTATTGTCCACCAACACCAGGAAGAGTTTACATTTGGGATCTTTGCTGCTACCCTTCAAGTAGCAGTGTGCTGCTGTTACATAGCTCCTTTGCCTTCTCTTTGCCGGACTAAAGAAGTCTGGCCCCTTCAACCCTCTCATTGCGCAGTCCTGCCTTGCTTATTCAGGTTCTCAAAGTGTACAAAAATGGAGCGGAAGCACTGGCTTCATTGCTGGCCAGGATTTTTACTCTCCTCTTGAAGAACAGCATGCACCGAAGTTACTGAAGCATTCCAGTGGCAGACTTGGGAAGACAATATATCATCTGTTTATCTGTGGCTTATGCTTGGCAAGCATCCTTCCCTTCAGTGAAGGACAAAAATAAGTTTTGCAGGAAAGCTTAGATTTAGTGTTTGATGGCACATAGCAGGAAGACTTCCTTTCTCCCCCTCAACATTGTGTGAATTTTGAAAGACATAGGATTTTATGGATATTGATATTTTTAAATTGACCATCTGATGTAGTGCTGTGTTACGCTAACTGCTTCAGCTGGAGTTGTAAATCAGCAGAGATTTGTATGGATTGCATGTGTTATTCTAAAAACATCAATGTGACATTCTGACTTGAGTATTTAGGATCTTCTTACAAGATTTAATGTAATTCTAAATAAGGTGCTTCAAAGATGAACTTAATTGGTTTATGAAGCCTTGCATATGTTACAAAACAAATCTATACCTGCTTTCTATGGCTGTATGTAGCTGTATTTGGGTCCAGCTTGAAGGGCTGGATGAAAGCAATTCTGGAAAAGATCACACCGTAGTAGAAGCTGAATGCAACAGATCTTACTGTTAATTTTCTTTCCTACTGCCTTTTTTTCACCCTAAGCTTTCTAAGAGGTGGTTGTGTTTATTTTGTGTGTGGGTCACTACCTCAGTCAGCTTGCTCAGGCTTTTGGAGAAAATGTGATTGGATCACAACATGCAGAAGATTTCAAATGATTGACATTGTCACTCCTATAACTGCCTTAGTCTTTCAGAGCCATTATAGTCGCTCATATGTGCCCCAGTGTGCAAACTGATAAAATATATGGAAAAGAATTTCAGAATTTTCGTGTCCTTAGGAATGTCATACTGGATCAGACAAAAGGTTCATCTTCTCAGGTAAGCTGTTTCTTACAATTGCCTACAAATGTCTTCAGGAAAGTATGCAAGAAACATCTCCTAGGATTCGATTTTTACTTTCAAGAGAGATTCCTTCCCCTCTGCAGTCAATGTCTTAGCAACTTCTTGGATGCTGCCCTGCTAAATTCTTGCCAATGGATTTATCATTCACTAACTCAATTCCTTTTTTGAATCCACTTACTCTTTTGATCTTCAAATCTTACACGGTAGTAAGGAACACAATTATTCATTATATGAAATCAATTACTACCATTTACATGCTTGTTGGTATTTTTACCAGGTATTCACTAGTTCTTGAATTGTGATGATAAATGTCTTATCTATATTTTGCTTTTTCAATAAGGTTTTGAGCATGGCGATTTACACTCTTAAAAACTTAGGTAAATTTTCAAGCACTGTGTTTCCTGCAGAGGGGTTTCTGATCCATTCTCCTTCTAGACAGAATATTGTATGCATAAAGGAAACCATTTGGTTTTTTTCTTCAGCTATAGCATTTTGCTTCTATTTACAAGAGATAAGCTAAAATTAATAGTTTTCTTAAAGTGATAAATTTGTATTCATCATGCATTCCGTCTTGCATTAAAACCTGAGCACTCAATATCACAGATCTGCACATGAAAATTGATTCAGGTTGTACACATCTGTGCTAAATCATTTACAAGGATTTTTGAGTGAACCGTGTGCTGTGATGTTATTCATTATTAAAATACTGTTGGCTCATCCTGTTGGAGCGATGGGACATAAACGCCTGGAAACAAGCTCAGCGTTTTGATAACTTTCTCATAATAAATTGCTCCATCAGTTTGCTGTATTCATTTTGCAACTGTCTGCACTGTAAATCTAGGGTGCAGAAACTAACAGAAATGGGGGACTTGGGACCGGAGTAAAAGTTTTGGAAAAAATCTGTCTTCTTCTACCTAGTACTTTGAAAACGGCATTGTCAGGTGCCACAAGTTATCTGATAGCAAATGCTGTAAGCATTGTGACTTGTCATAAGCTTGTCAACCTTTGCAAGTATGTCTGACGAAACACCCAGTGATCGCCAGACGGGAATGATGAAGTTTACCTGAGAATGGAGTTCCTGAGGATGGGACATCTGCTGTAGTCTACCATGTCAGTTGTTTAAGCAGGTCAAGACGTTGCTTGGAAGAGTGTCACTACCAGTGTGGGACAGGTATCACTAAATGATGAGATGGGATAATGCTGCAGACCTCATGTATCCAGTGCTCATGGGCATAACTTCATGATGACAAAAATCTGTTTTTCCGTGCTGGTGTGCAAAGCTTACTGTAGGTCACCAATATCATCTCTGGGACATGTATGGTAGCTGCTGCTGTGACGTTAGGCACGCTTCACTCCTCTAATTGCTGGGCACTAGCTTGATGTTGGTGGATCCATTATCAAGAACTATTTAATTGAGGTGTGTCATTGTGGTATTTCACTCTTGGCACCATAGCAATGTACAGGTACTTATTAGTGTATTTACAGAGGCTGGATGCCTCTGACAGGATCTGTAGGTCTTTTTGGTATGTGCACAGGAGTGGGAAGAGGAGAGGTCTGGGAACGTGTGGGAGGAGAGGTATTTCTCCAAGGTACCAAAGAATTGGAACAGTCTCTGCCAGCATTACCAGAGTGCCTGGGAACTGTGGGTTTATCTGCAGTAAACACAGGATCCTTTGTTTTGAGGATTTCTATATGCTTATGGCTCTGCCATCCTTTCACTTGTTCATTTAAAGCTGCCGTATGGTTTCTGAAGCCTCTCATTGGGCAGTGGGGAAACTGCTCTGTGTTACTGTGAGTAGCAACAGAAAGAGTGGAATTTGCACTTAGAAGACTGACAACAAGATGCACTAACCTGGTGTCAAGGCTGGAAGCAGCTAAAAAATTACTTTTATAATAGCTGCTTTTTCTATTGTGTATTTTTTGAGAAGCTGCAAGGAGAAGTACAATTGCTAAACATTTGGAAAAACAGATGAGAAAGCTCTGTGAAATACTGTCATTTTTCAGAAGCCCAAAGATAGGTGCAGTCAGCTCTTGCCTAAAGTACAGGGGCCACATGTGAAGAATGAAAGGTGTATGCATCTAAGATGAGTCGTTGCTTATAACACATTTCTTCGAATTGTGACTGACAGCTTTAATTTTGTGCACAGAGACACAGTATTTTTATTATGATTTGTATACATTTTTTAAGTTGTGTTGAATTCAACCATGTTTTCGATTTCTAATTAAAAAATAGTACACCAAGCTGTGTGTTGTGAACCATACTCTTTTTTGCTGAGCATGCTTGAAGTTCTTATGAAGTGGTATAAAAGCCCTGTGCTCTGGAAGGGTTGCCTGTGTATTTTCATCAGAGCAGGTGGTATTTCTATTTTGTGACTTACTGTTTCCTTGTTGTCTCTCCCTCTTTTTTTCCTCCTGTCTTCCCTTTTTATAAAATGATGTTATTTTCTTCTCTTCTGGAGCTTGGGGGAATATATGTATGTTCCCCACTGGTTAGGCAAGCGGACCTATGTAAAGAAAGTAACGGCACTGGTGTCCAGTGACTGCATCTTTCTGTCCTTGTCACGGTTGCTGAGGACCTGTGGGCTTCCTCAGTTGTTCTCTGTTCTTTGGCACTCTTCCCGATTAGCCAGGACTTATGATGCTCTCCCACTGTTTGAACCGGGCTCCTTTTTCAACTTCCTATGTCAAGTTGTAGTAAGACCCTAATTTAAGCGTTGGTCAGATGAGTCTGCACATCTTCATTTTCCCATGGACTGGCCTGATGCAAAAGATGTGGCTAGAGAGTGATACGGTTTGCTGCACAGACGCACCTTCTGCATGAGATGAAATCACAGTGCAAGGAATCCAGCTGTACACAGTGACTTCTCATCAGGATGGTCCCCAAGGACCTTACATGCACACATATTACACCAGTAATGAAGGAGTCAGAGGTACTTTAAGGGATTAGGCATAGGTTTAACACTTAACCTTGCAGTGAATGTGGATAAACTCATCTTGCCGCAGTAAAATGTCTTTAGAATGCCAGGTAACTCACATCTTATAAAATGATTTCTGGATGCTGATGTCTATGTTAACAAATAATATGCATTAAAATATGACATGTTTCAAGAACAGACAAGTGCTGGTCTTCCTGTTCTATGGAATATGAGTTTAGGGTTGCACAACTTTTAAGCATGTGCTCAATGCTAATGGATGAGGATTGTCTCAGGTTGCAACAATGTATTGGTATATACCAACATTATTAAAAAAATCAAATTTTTACACCATTAAATTAATCCCTTTTATGATGCTTCTAGATCTCGTAATCTTTGTTTTACGATAAAGTGCAAGAGACCTTTTTGGGAATAATCCATTTTGTGGTACTTAAGAAAAATCCAATGCATGTGAGAAGCAATCGTTATGTTCATTTTCGCAGAATTTTGTGTTTCTGTGTGGCTGTTGGGCAGAATTACCAGTGTCACTGGAGGAAAATATTTTGTTAATAGGCTAATTTCAAATGCATTTCTATAGAAAATCAGCACTCACAACAAAATCATTGAGGTTTAAGAATGTTCTCGTTAGGTGTCTTTATGTGGACTGGGTAAACAATTTGAGGCTTCTTTCTTCATAAATAGTGACAAGGGACCATAAAATATTCCAAGAACAAGCTATTGACTATTTCAGTGGTATCTTAAGAGAAATAAATATTGTTATTTGCCTGGTACATTTCTTCTGTTTTGATAGAGGTTGTTCTTTTGTGGATGTGTGTTACAATCTTTTATTTCAATAAATAATTTTCTTTCTCTCTGTGTCATTTCATCCCCCTAGTTTCCAAATTCCTCCCAAAGTGCAGACCCGTGCACTTGCTTGCACTCACCATAATGTCTAATTCCTAATTTGGAAGGTGTTATTTCTATTGCTGTCAGTGGCTTCACAGGATGAAATAATCAAGAAAGGATTGTTCTTGTTTGTTTGTTTTAAAGCTGAATTAGTTTCCTGTGATACAGAAGTGGGAATATCTTCTACTGATATTGATATTCAGCATTTTATTGTGAATCCATGTCTCATGCACATTAAATAAAACTTAATTTCCAAGTGCATAATGCGTAAGATTACATTGGAGACATTTGTTGCTGAGGTTTGCTATCTCAAAAATCAAAACATGTTGTTTTGTGTAAGCAAATTCAGAAAACTTTTAATTGCCCAATGGAACAGGATTGTTGGGTTGGCAGGGAGAGTGGGAAGGGTGAAATTTGCTAAGTGTTTTACATCCAACAATAAATATTCTTACTATATAGCATAGTAGATGAACATTCCATCTTTTGAAAGTAAAAAGGTAGCATGTGATTTCTCAAAAATTGTAAATGATTATCTGAAATGTGTACAACAAAGGCTGTTTCTACAACACATGGTTTTGTACTGTGTAGGTCAAAGGAAATTGCTTAAGTGTTGCAAGTGATATCCCCTGCAGTCATAGCCACAAATTATTCTGCTTGTGGCCAGGAATGCACAAGTTTAGGAAACTGTCATTTAACGGGGAAAAATAAAAAACAAACGAGCAAAATGCCCTGTAGAACACTTAAAGAAAATGGTTATTTTTATATTATTTTCAGAAAGACTTTTATTGTGTTTGGCTCAGTCACTCAAAACACTATTTCTCTGCATATTTTAGGTCTCCGGGCATGGAGTGTGCCCTAAATTAGTGTGGTAAGGGGCATGTTGTGACAGGTAAGTGTACCTACACACAGGTGTTCAAAGCTGGAGGCTCTTTTGGTGCTGAATGTGCTGGTCCACAAGCAGGGCAAACCCCTGAGGAGAAAAATAATTGAATACGTTTGGATCTTAAATATGGTGTATGGATGTTTATAAGATGCTCTGTTAATACAATGAAGGAACCAGAAGTTTATTACACATGTCTAACTGTATTGCATCTATTGCATGTTGTGTATCAGCACCCTGTGACAGGCATGCGTACCATACTGTAAGATTCTGAGCTCTGTTGTCTAGTTGAGGAATATGCAGAGCCTCTACAGGCATGCTCAACCTCTGATTTGGGAAGAAAGAGATAGAAGGATGCTCTTGAAAGATAATTTCCTTTTACGGGCAATGCTAGCAACATCAGAGAAGCATTTTTCAAAAATGTAGAGCTAACATTTCTGAAATGCCTAGAAAAGAAGGCAGATCTTTTGTCTATAAAAAAGTTGAGTCAGTTGGTATTTTCCTCATGAAAGTATATATAAAAAAAAAGTAGTAGGGCACATCTTTAATACCTCCCACTGTGTTTTGTGGTGATGTGCAGATATCTATGTCTGCTTGTACCTGAAGTTCATAATCTAAAAATGATGTCGCACTGATTAGCTGGGGTATCTTGTATGAAGATGTGGGGATTTGTACTTTCAGGAGTTGCTCATTTCTTGGAAAAAAAAAAAGAGCTTTAGAAACAAATGTGTTCTGAATTTCCTTCTTAAAGAAGGTGGTGTGGTGGAAGGTACAAGTCTGGTAACATATGCATATGCTGCGTATATTTGATTGCTTATATACTTTGTTTATCATTCACAGCCTGAGAACAAGACCGGTTCCCGGGGCTGAGTGTGGTCTAGGTTCTTATAACGTGTACCTTTTTGAGAAGCGGTGAGAGCTTACACAGTCTGTTTCCTCTCTTGTTTCTGCATCAGCCCCACTCATACGGGCGCATATGTTCACACTTATGCCCGCACACTTTTGCTAGCTTTGCTGCTGATTTGTTTTTGTGACTCTGAATTCCTACCCCCTCGTTCTTGCTCCTGTTTTACTCCTGCAAGAACGAGGGGGTAGAAATTCAGTCACAAAAACAAATCAGCAGCAAATGTGGCACTGGCAAATGTGGCTTCTGTTGCCCAGTGATTTATTTTTTCACTTTTATATCGTACAAGTGCACAAAAGGCTTTAAAGGTGACAGTAGTTTATTGTTAGTCTCTTTAGCAAGTTAAAGAATATGGTCTTCGGATAATTACAGGCTTTACGGTGGTCATTAGGTTTCAAGGTTAAATACTCAACCACAGAGGTTCAATATGTTCCTTGATATGTGCAGGGATCCACCCCCCACCCGTCCCCCAGCTATGCATCAGTCATGCTTAAGAGTGGGGAAAAAAGCATTTCTCCAAGTATAAAAAACTGCGTGAATGCTTTGTGTTTACAAGACTTGGTTACTGTTTAGTATTAAAAGTGACAGACTAGTGTAATTTCATTTGAGGGTGTTATAATGTATCTTTTTTTCCCCACAATGTACTACTCTGGAATTCAGCAGCTTACTGTAGAATTTAAAGTAAATATAAAAGCTGTCTGCCTTTACAATTACAAACTCTGACTGTGTCCTGGTTTTGTGGCCTTTTGGAGTAAAGGGAAAGTTGTACATAAACTAAATTAAAAAAGTTTCTTCCAAGCCTCTCATTAATCTCTCCCTGAGCCTTCTGCCTTTTAAACAACTGATAAGGGACTCTGCTGTTACGATACTACAATACATAAATAAATGTTCAGTTTTATGGGTTTTGTTGTAGAGCAGTTCCTAATAAAATTGAGGGAAATTTATGGTAGATTCCATACAGTGGAATTAATTTGTGTTCTTCTGACTCCCTACCTGAGAGAAAAGCTAAAAAGAAGGGAGAGCTGCTGTAAGCTCCAGTATGCCTTAACAGAATGGAAGACCAAAAGATTGCAATTATCAATGGCAGCTATTGCTTATCTCAGTGCAAATAAAGCAACTAGTACTGAACATCCTGCACAAATGCAGATCTTTTTCCCAGAAAATGTGCGGTTTAGTTTGAGTGAGGGCCTCGTCTACATTGGCAATTTTAAATGGAAATTTGGGCCACTTGGTCTAATGCGGTTGGCTAATGGGCACTGTTGCACCATTTAGCTATGATCAGCTCGGTAGTCAAGATAAATGTTACTAAAATAATGGTAGTAGCCATCGCATTTCTACATGATGCCTTGTAAAGTTGCTTCATTGGTCTTAGCATCTAGGTTTGTTAAGGCCTGGAAGCTTCTGCTTGTTTAGGGTGCTCATTGGGATTAATGCATTCAAATTAGGGCAGGTGGTACAGACTTTCTCAACAATTGCCTATTCTGACAATATGACTTCCCTGTATATTTTGTATTTTGGTGTTGCCAGCAGTGCTTGAGAGCCCACTGTTCCCATTGCTTGGTTTATCTAGAGGTTTGCCATTGTTACAGAAGTGTTTTTTATAAGCATCTCATGCTACTTTTCATTATGAAACCACGGCTGTGCCATCAGGGGCTAAGACCAACACAGATGGAGACAGCTGGTTGCTGTAACTACGTGTCTTCCTGGAGAGTGTTATGATGTCCTGCCCCCTCTGGTGGCTGCTCAATTCAAGACCCATAATTAAGTATTTCCCAGAAATGTAAATGTTATATCCCCTCATTTGTTCTCTTCAGGCAATTCACCTTTTAAAATAGATCAAGCTTTGGGATGGAGTTAAGAGTAGGAAGTTACCTATCTTGGCAGGTAGTTGCATTGGATGTTCCCCAGTAGTTTTGCAAGTTTGAAGCGGCAGAATGTGTGTTAAGTTTCCACTCATTTTTCAACAGCATTTCATGTTTATACTTAAATTTTTTTCTAGTGAGAGCACACTTTTCAGTTGAAGTCACTCTTAGCAACAAGATACTTTGAAGAAGCTTGCAAAATAAACAGAGAAAAACAATGGCTCTGGTGTGAGTTGCCTTTTTCCTTTTCTTTGCTTGTCTTCCAGAGACAAGAGGGAATGCCTTAAAAGCTATTGTTTTCTGCTTTGGTGGTCATTTTGGCAAAATATTAAGCTATTCTGAGTTTGTGGAGCAACTGAAATAACATTGACTCAGTTATTTTTCTCCTGATGGTTATGTTTATGTTTTCCTTGAGAAGAAAAACTGTTCTATCATATTAAAAGCAAACAAACAAAGAAGATAATTTTCCCATGCTTGAAGGGTGAGAGAATCACCAGTTAGAAAAACCCGGACCTTTCTAAAAGCAACTGGAACATGGCATTTTCTGTCTGACGCTCAATCTTTCAATGCTGAAAAAAGGCATGATGTGTCCATGCTATTGATTAAATATACACAGCACAATTTTGTAAATAAACACTAGATTTGTCAAATCGTTGTGGTATGACTAGCACATCTTTGTGTTCTGATGTTTTCCTTCATTCTTCTACAGTGCTTAGAACTTGGCACCAGTCTTCCCAACCTCAGCCAGGAGCCTCTGACTTTTCCCACCTTATCTGCTCCACCTTGACTTCTTGCACTGTATCCTGCTGCTGAACAAGGATAATATATTTCTCCTGCACTGGCTGTATTTGTATAAGGGCAGCAAAGGTTTTGTAAAGAGTGGATGCTAGTATGAAGTGGAGAAAATCTCTTTAAGTCTGCACTATGGGAGGTTGGAGGAAGGTCAGTTCTTACGGATTGAGAGACTGCAAGTCTCTGGCTATGCAAATTGTGGATTGGAGGACGAGTTCTTCTGTCTGTAGAAGAACCATCTCTGTGGTGTAAGTCTGTGCTATCTATCTGAACTAGCTGGCAAAGCCTGCAGTACTGAAATTAAAGAGTTGATAGCACTGTACCAGCTTTAGGGTAGTTGTCAGTAAATAAGGAACAGATCTGCCACGCTAGCACAAAGCCTGAACTACACACTGTTCCCCTCTGTCAGGTGAGGGGGATGATGCTGATTTTCGAGAACGTTCATTAACCAAAATAAACTTAGAATCAAACAATCCAGTTCTCTAACTTGTTGAGTACTAGCTGCTTAGGAATTCCTAGCCTATTTGACTATAGCTACATACACAGTAAGAAATTGTATTACTTTAGCAATGCTAGGATAGGGAGAATAGTACTGGTGTCTTATCTGGAAGGTAGTATCTGTCACTGGAAGTGGAATTTTTTTCTGTAAAATTTTCCATGCCAGGGTGTTTACTGCCTTGTTTGTTTATTGTGCATGCTAGTCCAGCAAATGTTTTGCTCTAATCTGACATGCGGTTTTGGCTTCCAGAATTTAGAATTGAAGGATATGCAGTATTGTGCTAGAAAGACAGCATGTCCCATAATGTTTTATAGCAATTTATGCCTTTGATATAGAGGCAAATCTGTAGTGCGGGATTTGATTTTCAGATCTTTGCATCTATATGGTCATCTTGCTTATTTCTGTTAGAAAAGATTACAAAGAGATCCCTCAGTTGTTGAGGTAACATGTAGAGAGTAAAAGAGAATCAGCTGTCGGTATGCACTTTTGTGCATACTTTTGTGCAACTTTTGTGCAACTTTTCAAGCTGAGGATTTGCCTGTAGAATGCAGGAATGGGATCTGCATGTGTGTGTGTTTAAAAGATACACACAGACATATATATATATATGTACAATATATTGAAGGGGGGGAAAAAAAAGATTGGCCTGTTTCTTCTGACCTTTCTTATTCTAGAAGTGTGTGGTGTGTGACATTACTTGAATTGGTGCTTGTACCTCAGGCCAAAACAGCATCTGGAATGGCAAAATTTAAACACTAAATTGAAAAAGTCAACTCTTTGAGTCTTGTTACACTTGATACTAAATCAAATTTAAAAGATAAAGCTCACAGTAACCTTAAACAGGCGCAGGCTTTATGTCTGCTTTAAAAGGCTAACTGCATGCATGTGGGATTTAATTTCCCTTTGTTCTGCGCGTACACTGGTGTACGTGTGGATGATGTGCTTTCACTAAGATTAGCAGTAAACAAAATGTGTAAAAACAAAGGTAATATTTCCTATTTCAACATTTCAATAAAACAAAAGGGAATTGCACTGATTTCCTGAATGAGCAGGTTGTAGTGGGGTGGCTGGGCTGTGGTGGATCTGCCGACTGGACGTGGGCTGAGGGAGGAGAGCTCCCAGGCGCTATGTTTACATGTGCTCTGACTCCTTTTCTTCCTTCTCACTGGGTTATTCGCACAATCTTTTTAGAAGTGGGAAGGTTTTGCCTGAATACTGTTAGATTATGGCTGGGTACATAACAAGGAACGCTGATAATAAGCAACAGATGGCAAGCAGATTTCAGTAGGAAGTCCTGCCTTATTTTTTTCAGTGCTCACAGGTAAGGAGGTTACATGATAAGGATGGAAGGAGCCTTTCTGGCTGTATTTGAACAACTGTTGCTGCAGCTCTGGTTTGAGCTGTACCATGCTGTTTCTTGCTAACAGAGTAGCACATGGTATGATGAAATGGAGATCGCTGTGAGTCAGAAACACAATAAATTATACACTGTGTGGCTATGACAGCTTAATTGGAGCACCTGTGAATGGAAAAAGCATTAGATACTTCTTTGAGCACTGTTGACATGCAATAATTTTTTACCTTTTTAATGAAAACATAACCAAATGAGCACATAAAACTTGGAGAGGAAAATATTTCATCTGTATATGAGATAAAACTACAAAAACAAATGTGTGGTATTAAGAGAAAAATTTTATTTCAAATGCAGAGCTTTATGGTTAAAAATACAACCTGTGAGTTTGAAAATATTTTTTAGGAAGACTCTTATTCTTCTGTATAGACAAGTGTTTACTAACACAGGAAAAATAGCTTTCTTTTTAAAATACACACAGATGCAATCAGAAGGAAAATTACCATGGTCAGTGGAGATTATATTTAGCTGTAAGAATATCCTTCTAATTGCATAGTGGATCTTCCTGTAATAAATTATTAAAACCCCCTCTAATTTTAGAATATATGTATTTTAGAAGAACACAAATCTCAGTTGCTTCTTTCAGGTAGTTCAAAAGTCATACAGGGATATTTTGGATTTACAATATAACCGATAATATGTGAATTCTAATAACAACACAGTGGTTATTTTGTAATGCTTGTGTGATAATCCTAACTCTTAGGAGGAGTATTTTATACTTTCTTTGCATACTGGACCTTTCAAAGATATTTTAGAAATGTATCTAGAGATGGCTTTACCAACTAATAAATTGTTCAGCAAAAAAAGTTCATCTGAGTTGATATGATTGTACTGTGTAGATTTTTGTTTGTGAGTCAATCTCATTAGTGCAAATAAGCTACTTGAAATACTTACTGGATAAACAAAACCCTTTCTGAAAACAAAGAAAGATTCAGTATCTAGAAGACCCAGAAGGCGAAGAGTTAATGATGGGGCTGCGCTGGATTCAGTGCATTTGCAGATGTTGCTGCAACCAACTGCTGATTTTTCTCCCATCCTGTCAGGGAACCCTGCCAGCCATGATTCATGGAATGATTTTTTTGCGCTGAGTAATCTGTGGTTTCTCTTTTTTCCTCTTCCCTCTCCCTTATTTTTACCCTAAACTAAAGTCCTATTCATTTTAGCTAAAGGGAGGGGAAGCTTCCAAAGCATTAATACGAAACATTAAATACACTGTATTTTGAGTAGAGGAATTTTAACAAACGTTAAAGTTCCAGTAGTTTTGCTTGGTCTCAGGCAGAGTAGTCCAGTGCAGAAAAACAGTTTTGTAACAGAATCAGCTTTTGGTTTTGCTCGTCATAAGGTGTCACAGTTCTTTTAAGACTTCTGCACTAGTATTGCTAAAGAACATCCAACTTTTGTGCTGATATTATGCTTCCTTTCTCACAGATCGCTCTGAAAGAAATAAACCAGACTGCCGCTCTTCAGGGTAAGAACCATATTTCTGTATTTATTCTTCCCTTCTTTTACTTTTTTCTTTAATTTTTTCCTTTTATGGGATGAACTAGGAAATTAGCCAGAAAAATTAAAATGCCATTCTTCTACTTCTCTGTTTTGGTAACAGTAATGAAATACCAAAATAACTTTGTGATAAAGGTAATTATTTTATATTCCTTATGGGCAAAATTTTCAAAGGAATTAACAGGGCTTACTACACTGTAATTGTGTGCACTTAAAATCTGAAAGGCTTGTTTAAGTATCATGCACAAGGTTGTTTGGTAAAACTATGATTTAACACAAGAAGCCCTCCTGACACTTGTTTCTGTATTCTTTGGACTGTTTGCTTTTGTAGCAGGAAAAATAATTCTTGGTTCAGTCAAGAATAGCAACACTTTATTCCATTAACTCTGATCCCATCATACCTAAGGTTTCAAAATTAAGAGAAGCAAACAAATGATTATTAAACAAAACACACACACACAAACATTTTATGTTTATTTAAAATTGCCATCAGCAATTGCCGTGAACTTCCTAACCTATTGATTTGCAAGGCCACATTTACGCTTAAGCTTCTCAATATTCTGTAGTTCTCCTTCTTATGCTCTTGTTTTTAAAAAATCTCTTTCTCTTTTGCCTTATTTCCAAACTCAGTTCTCCACCCAGGAATAGGATCCCATCCATATCCTGTGGTGGATAATGTGATTTTAATGAAGTAAAGCGATAGAGCAGAACAGCTAACACTGGCTCTCCCACTCCTTTGTGAAAAGCCTTTCCAAAGGATGCCCCTGGTGTCCAGCCTTCTGACATGACATGACCTTTTCATTTGATTTTTACAGTCTGATTTTTTTTCACTACGCTTTTACAGTACAGTGGGGTAGCCTTTATAGCTAGAAGAACAGAGGGAACTGTAGCCTCTTCTTATAGCACAGTTGATGTGTTGTATCTACTGTGTGATGTGATGGGAGAGAGGGTGCTTTTCCCCTTCCCTCCAATATCCGCAACAGCACTGTAGCTGTTTCCAGCAGTGTGTTTAAATTGCAGAGGAGTATTGCCTTTGTCTTTGATTACATATATCTACTTAGAACATCAATGACTGTATTTCTTTTTATAATTAAAATACTTAAATTTTTTTCTTAAAATGATGCAGTTACAGTCTACATGTTTGAACTTGTATTATATCATGTCATATTACAATAATGTCAAATAAATCCAAATCATTATCAAAAGGAAAACTAATTTTATCAAAATGTTTAGTTTAAGGTTGAAACAGTTTCAGTCTGTTCCCCTTTTTTCTGGCTTGTCCTTCCCACCAGTACCTTGTTGCTTTGGAGTGTATTTTAGAAGTTCTAATTTGGAACCAAAAACTTCAGATTTTTTCCATGGAATTGGAATTTCAACTGCGGACCAGCTCTGACAATAAAACACTGCCCTAAGTTGTCTAGGTTACAGATTCCCAGTTTTCACATGGAAAGCACATAGAAAATAACAGTATAATGTACCTTGCTCATAATGTTGAGAAAAATGCAGCTTCCAATAGTCTTTCATGTTTCCAATAGTCTTTCATTCCTGTCAGTAGTGCACATGCTTTCTAACCATATCTGTGTATCTTCTGCCCCCATCTCAGTCTCACTGGCCATCATGTCATGATAGTTCTGCTTTCCAGGGTGAGCTATGAGGAAGAAAAGTCATTGTCTAAAGGGTAGTGTTGTTTTGTGCATGTCTTGCTGCTGCTTCTAGGCCAGAACAGGAGCGGCCTGCCTTACTTAGATGATGTACTCTGCTAATTGATAGTGCACCACTCTGTGGTTCATCTCTCATTATAGCTGGAAACATAATCCTGTGGTGACAAATTGCTGGGTGAGATTCTTATCCCCAGTCTGGCCATATCATGTCTGGGAAAAGAGCTGCAGCCTCATAAAGACCAGAGGCCCTTGCTGTAATAACTGAGGGAAAACTAAATAGTGAAATATGCAAGACTTAATTAAAGTGCAAAGAACACTTCTCTTCTAACATAGGCAGTATTTCAGAGCTGTTTGAGTTCCACTGGGGACAGTTTTATGGCTTATGCCATTTTATGATGAGCTACTACACCCATGACACTTTCCTCTCCGGGGGCAGCTCATGACAAGGGAAAGAGAAAATACAGTGGCTCAAAGGCATCTTGTCTACTCTTTCCTTAAGCTGCACGTTGTGGGATGCATCTCTTAAAGCACAACATGGCATCTCTCTCAGGAACAAAAATGACCCTGCACGTCTTTGTACTAGGAGTCGAGGTCTAGTAACAAGAATTTCGTCACTAGAATTACTTTAAAATAATGGAGGTGGACATGGAGATACTAGCTGGCCAGATGAAGACATATGCAATGAGCCTTGAGAAAGGTAGCTATTCTAAGATGGAATAGTGGGTGTAGATGTTACCCACAGGTCTGTCCAGTTCAATCACAAATGTGGAACACCAGGATAAGAAGAGACAAAAAAAAGCACAACCACCACCAACAACTCTTCCTCGGGCTCTGTAATGTTAAGTTTTAGTCTGGAACATGATCAGCTTAATAAAAAGATCACATGACAATATTTCTTCTGATTGCAGAGGTCTAAATCTTGTACTTCCCAACACCATGTTCTTACATGTTTCTGTGTATTTCTAGATCAGCTTGTGCTTGAGTTTTCACAGTATTAGGGATGAAGAGCTCATATACAATGAAGCAGGAACGGTTTTAAAACAGAGCTCAGACATAATTCATTTGCAATGAAAAGGACATAAAAAACTGTTTTAGATATAAGAGTACATAAATGGTCTTTAATATAGTTCATTTTATTATAGGATGATTCCATTTAAATAATGCAGGGTGAAATGTATTTATAGCGTTATCAGGAACTCTGACAAATATTCCGGTTTTGTTATTAGCCTATCAAATGTTTAGTATGGGAGAGATACTACAGGAAGGTGGAGTATTCTAAGTGGTAATACTGGGATCTAGCATGACACTGGGAAGAAATTTTGGGGGTGGATGAATTAAATACCATAGGTAATGCTTTAAAAAGAGGGAAACAGATACTAGATAATGCTTACAAAATGTGCATTAATACACTATCTTTTGCCTCTTCTGGCAATTAACAACCATCTGCCACGCAGGAGAGTTTAGATAAGTGAGGAGTAGCAGAACAGGGCCTGTGGATATAGTTTTCATGTACCACTCTGCACTGATTTTTTTTTGTTAAATATTAGCACATTAGTAAGACCAAAACAGATGTTCCCTGAATCCAAATAATACTTATTGCTATGTTAAATTTTTATCAAGAGACATTTAATTTCATGACCTAATATTAACCATCCTTCAATTATTATATTTCATACAGTATTAAAAATATATCTAGACTGGCAACAGTGATCTGTAATTATCATTATTTTTTGATTTTGCTGTCAGTCGTGCACTGTTGGCTCTGATAGCTTCAGGTTGTGCACTGCTGTAACACAGGTCAGTAAGGTCAAAAGAAGCAGACCCTTTAGCCTTATGTCTCTTAATGTTTTCAAACTGAAAATTATAGTAATAGAATAGAAGATTTCAGGCATCCACATACTTGCAGTTAATCCCTGAAAATGAGTAAAGCTCGTAGAAGGAATTGGATTAATTTCATTATGCTTTTTTTTTTTTTTCCTTTGGGGTAAGAATTATGGATGAAAAAATCCTTAAACACAGTCCTGTAATGTGATCTAATTCATTGTACTTGCCTTGACCTTGGAGATGAGAGGATGAAGGTAGCTAAACACTGCAACAATTTACTGAGAGATTTAGTAGTGTATCGATCACTTGGTTTTTAACATCTAGGAGTCTACTGAGAAAGCTTGCCCTTAAAATGGGGAGGGGGAAGAAAATAATTATTTCATTTCTAGAAGTAGATTCTAGGTTTTAGTGGCATATAGTCTGCCTGCTGATTGTAAAAGTTCTTTTACGGCTGGTTGCCTTCATTTGATTGAACTAAATTGGGCTTTTTTATTTAAAATACATCAAGTCAACAATACAAATAGACACAACCCGTCTTTTGTTCCTTTATAAAGAAGCACTTGAGTGGCTGATCAAAGGGGCTACAGATCCCTTTAGTGAGCATCTGGTAAATCAAGCTATCATTTTTGTGAATGGTATTTTGTATCTTACTTTGGTTTTAGTTTTTTTTATGTAGCAGAATTCCATTAGTGAAAGCTTCTCTGCATTTCTGTTTCTTCTGCTATATAATGATAATCTCGTGAAATGGTGTTTAATAAATATTACAATATTGGTTTGACTGTATCTTAAGAATGTGTTTTCCCAGATCATCTGCGAAGCCTGAAAGACACCTTTTAATTAAGATCTTAAGCCTTTAACAGAGCATGAAGGGAGTCTTAAGGCACAGGCCTGAGAACGTAGTGGAACAGTTCCACTGTCCTCACTTTACCAATGTGCCTTTATGAATCAATATGCTTTTGAGGTCTTGAGAAAACAGACAGTAACAGGATTTTCTGTGTTGTAACCATTACGGTCAGTCTACAGTCACTCATTTAATAGTTCCAGATTTGCACCTCTGAAGGGGAATATGAGAGCCTTCCTTCTGCTGCAGAAATCCTGGTAGCTCCCAGTGCCTGAAGCCAGGGGTTCTAGTTTGAAGCCTCTCAGAAACTGCTGCTGACATTTGTGCATGTAACAACTTGAGTTGTTTTGTCTGCAGGAGTAATTTCACTGCTAATTTTGTAGGCCACTTAACAGATTTTGTGTATTTTAGGTAAATTTAAAATCCAGGGTACTGTATTGGAATTGGGCATTGGAAAGAGTGAGAGGTGCTCTTGTAACCCTGTTTAAGACCTCTGCTTCTCTGTTGTGCCTTAGTCAAATGGACAATGTGGAGAGACTTCTGATGCTACTGCTGCTTCTGTACTGAGAAATCACAGAATGGTGGAAATGGTGGGAAGGGGCCTTTGGAGGTTATGTAGTTCAACATCTTGCTCATAGTGGGAAGCTGCTAACACTAAATCAGGCCAATGATGTCTTTTTCTAGCCAAGTCTTGAAAAACTCCCAGGAGAGAGAGACTGGGCCCAGTTATTTTCTGCCCACTTAGAATCATAGAATCATAGAATTGTTGAGGTTGGAAGGGACCTTTAAGATCATCGAGTCCAACCTTTAGCCTACCCTGACAAGAGCCACTTCTAAACCATGTCCCTCAGTGCCCCATCTACCCTTTTTTTAAACACCTCCAGGGATGGTGAATCCACCACCTCCCTGGGCAGCCTATTCCAATGTTTAATAACCCTTTCAGTGAAAAAATGTCTCCTAATATCCAATCTAAACCTCCCCTGACGTAACTTGAACCCGTTTCCCCTCATCCTATCACTTGTCACCAGGGAGAAGAGGTCAGCCCCCATCTCTCTACAACCTCCTTTCAGGTAGTTGTAGAGGGTGATAAGGTCTCCCCTCAGCCTCCTCTTCTCCAGGCTAAACAACCCCAGCTCCCTCAGTCGTTCTTCATATGGTTTGTCCTCCAGGCCCCTCACCAGCTTTGTAGCCCTTCTCTGGACACGCTCCAACACCTCAATGTCCTTCTTGTAGCGAGGGGCCCAAAACTGAACGCAGTACTCGAGGTGGGGCCTCACCAGTGCCGAGTACAGGGGGAACTTATAGGCTGCTTGTCTGTCTCGTACTAACTTGATTTCCAAATGGTAATGCTGTGGGAGACAGTGTCAAAAGAACCACTCTCAATCTAGTTCTTTAGTTCAAACACTGGACTACTTTATATCCAGAGGGATCAGCTTCATTCCCACAAGCATCCTGAAATATGGTTTTTCATTGCTGTCATTCAAAAGCCTTGTATTGTCTGCTGGCAATGTCTGCATTACCTTGTCAATGCAGCTGTTCCACACAGAGGAAAATTTCAGACTTTTACCCATCCAGCCAGTGTTACAGGCTGTAGTACAGATCTGAAGTTTGGGACTTTGAACCTTGCTCACGCTCCATCTGAAAGGGAAGGGTTGTGTGTAGAAGAAAGGGCAAATGTTGGGGGATGAGACTTGTTTTACTGTTCAATTCTTATTCTTTATATTTAGCTTTTACGATTTTTAAGGCTAAGGAGTAGGAGGTTACTCTTAGGCTAAGCATGCTTTTAAGTCGTGAAAAGAGGAAGGTCCTGCTTTTGTAGGCTCCCAGCTGGTCAGAAGTTGATGTAATAAAAAGCCTCCTTCCCAAACCCTTGGGGTACAGTTTCACAATTGCCCTGAGCTGAGCTTAGCCTGTGCTGTTCCAGAAGGAAGGATCTCTTTCCCTCCTTTGGGCTGTTACCAGTGCTCATGTGGTTAGTTGGATCAGAAGGCTGATCTCCTGGGGTAAAAAATAGCTGTGTCTCCACTTTAGAGATGAAGCAGGTTCAGCAGAGGAGGGCAGAGTGATTTCTTGGAATTTGCACAATAAATCAATGGCAGAGCTGGAAACAGGGGCTTGGTATCATGACTTCTGTTGTTGGTATCTAAAATGTAGGATCATGTGGCTCCATTTTTTTTTTTTTGTTCTGAGAGCTAAATTTTGGTCTCAGTCACTTCGAGCGTGGTGCAATCCCACTGGTTTAGTGTGGATTTAAACTGGTGAAATTTGAGACTGGAATCTGCCCATGTGTCTTTCTTTTGTTTATCATGTGTTTCTGGTCAGCAGCACGTGCTGTGCATGTCAGAGATGTTCTCCTGGGAGCAGAATAAGCTGGAGCAATTTTGTGCAGCATATTTCTTTGACAGCTTCTTTGCCACAATCAATCATTAAGTTTAATTTATTCTTTGCAGTGTTAATTTTCTGTGCTCGGTTTATACTTGTCTGTAAATGAGGAAAAAAAAGATTGCAGGTAGACCAGAGGAATAAATGGCAGATGGATTCAGCCTAGTTGTTGGCAAGTAGGAATCATGTGGGTATCTAGAGCCTGTTGTTGCTGGTGTTTGTTTTAACACCACCAATTCATCACTGTTGCATTGGGGATTTTTGGCTATTCATCTCACAGATAGTGGTAAAGAGTTATTGTGAAGGGCACATCCTAGCCAGCCTCCCAGATTCCTTATTTCTAAACAGAGAAGAGGGATTTGTTTTAATAAAAGAGCTCTCTGTTCCTGGTTTCTGCGAAGGGAATTTTGAAGGACTGTTTGCTTCGGTGCCCTGAACAACTCCTTCCGTTGTCTGGGCTGCTCTCCAGTGCTTATGCTAATTCATAATGGAAAATAATGCTGAGAATGAGATGCTTGTTGAAGGAATAAAGAGAAAAGGGTTAACCCTCCTTCTTTACTGAAAGAATTTCAGTGCTCCTTTGGGCATCTTGTATACATGAGCAAGTTCACTGTCCCATCACTTCGTGGAGGAGACTCCAGTAGAAGGTACTGAGGAGCATCCAGACATAAGGCCGCTCTCCATGTGCATTAGGAGAATTGTCTGGGGCATAAACAACCATGATAGACCTTAGTTCTAGAAAAGGTGATTTCAGGAAGCACACAATTACACATTGCAGTTTATTTAATCACGAGTCTTTCTTTTTAAAGGGCATTTTGAGAAGATTTCACTTTTTCCCTATAAAATGGCAATAATTCTCTTTAAAACACCCATATGGCTTTGGCTTTTAACCCTGCTCTGAGGTGGATGGAAGCTGTGGGGAGAACTGGAATTCTCTGTTATAAGTAACATGTGATAGGCCAAATTAATCAGGCATGGTTATAATTCTGCTTCTTTATGATTATCCTTTTTTTTTCCCCAAGACATTTTAATGACAAATAGCACATGAAATTCATCTGGTGGATGGGAAAGAGGGCTGGAAGAGAATTCTTTCCAAAGGTATTTGTAATAGCCTCAAAGAAAACAGCGAAAGAGAAGCAGCAGCTGCTAGGGGAAGCCTATGGGATATGTGTCAGGGCTGAGGAGGCAGACTCAGCAGGTTGTAACCTTCCAGCTCAGAAGTAGTAGTAGTTTGGTTCTCTCTGAAAGAATTGCATGTTGATATTTTAAGAGTTCTGGAGCTGATACTTGAGCTTTGGTTTATTTCCCTAAGGATTTGTGTAGGTTTCTGTCTAGGCTCAGGTCAGTACCTATGTTTTCCTTCACCTCTGGAATTTGAGTGGGAGGGTTCGCAGTTATATTGTGTTCGTTTCCATGGCCTCTTAACTCTGATGTGCACAAGAGAGCAGAGATTGTTACTTCTTCCTTTTTTTTTTTGGTTCTCTTTTTCTGTACTGCTCACCTACTTTGTCATTTCATTGCAAGTTATTCTTTGGTGTGTGCAGATCAGTCTAGTATAGGTAATAGGTTACCTTAAATAGTATCTGTTTTGGTAGGTTGATCAGAGAAATGATTGATCAAGTAGTCTTTCAAACCATGTTTCAGTTGCATCCTCATTACATCATGGGAGAAAAATATTCGTAGTGAGGCCTGTCACATTGATAGTTTCTTCCTTCTTCCTGTATTTCTAATGCTTGCTGTGCAGTTTGCACAGCTGTACTTTATACTCTGATCCTATCGTTTGTGAGACATTGCGTTTCTGCTTTCAAAAGCGATATTTTACTCAGTGCAGGTATCACCATTTGAATTTAGGCTGTGTTTACGTATGGGATTTGTCCCAGCTTTGGCCATCTGTGACAAACCACGGGCTCAACTGAGCTGGCACTAGCCCTTAGTGTAGACAAGGATGAGCTGCTTTTGCATCTGTTTCCAACTACTTCAGCTTCAGGAAGAGAATAAAGATTCAATGGTACAAAAAGTCAAGTTGCCTGTACCCTTGAAGGCTAAAGTCAAGGCAGGTCACGGGCAGGTCCCTTGCTACAGAGGACTGAAATTAGACCACACAACCCTAAATGTGGAACGTATTCATGTAAGTATAGTCTTTATAAGAATGCATAGCCACATCTTAATCTTGGGAGAGTTGTTAACGAGAGGTTTGTCATCTGTTCTGGGTGTAGTGGACATTCCCATCTCCTGAGGCTTGAGACAAAGGTTGACTTCTAATTACGGAGAAGGTCCAAATTTAATCATAGCGTTCTAATCACAAACAATGATTACTTTGTTAATTCTGTCTTTTGATCTACAACATAATATCTAGTTCAAGCAAAAGAAGTACATCAGTGATCTCGTGTTATATTAAGCAATATTTTTGCTTGGAATAAATGCTTAGTGGAAAGAAATAGCTTTAGTTTTACTATTGTAATTCTTCTATTCCATGTAGTCTGGACTTCTGCTTCCCTATCCCCTCACACACCAGCATCTAGTATTAATATAGTATTAGTTCAAACAATACTGGTATCATTTTATAATTGCTCCAGTTCAGGAAGTTTCCCTTCTCTCCCAAGAGCACAGTTTCTTTTGGGCAACTGCTTTTAAGACCATCATGGGGTTTTGTTACCTTGTTTCCACTGCTCCTTCTAAAATACTATGTCCATGAATAGCTAAAATCATGTAGAGGTCCTGACAGGTGAAGGTTGGGCAGCTAGGAAGAAAGAGTACAGTATCATGGGCCAAGTACAGTAATGACACCTGCAGGAGAGGCTCTCTCACTACACCTTACTGGTGTATAGGACAGAAAATTATTTGCATTACTGCCCAATCCATCTTCTTCCTTCTGAGGCTGTTGATAACGAAATGTGTTCTTTTAAACGAACATTTTACAATGAACAGACTACCAATGCTTTCAGTTAATGACAGCATTTCTTTTTTTTCCATCTAGGACAGATATGAAATGATGACACAGTTCTCTGTATTTCCTTTAATTACTGTTCCCATACTGTCTTTTGTAGTTTTTTTAAATTATGTCTGTTAGTATTTGAATTGACAAAATGCACTTCTTAGTGCAGTAACTGCCTTGCTGCAGGTGCTAAACAGGTATTTTGCTTAGTGTAATGCGGATGTACTTGAATGGCAATTGAAAACAAAATCATTAACATTCTTGGAGGGCGTAAACTAGAAATTGACAAGATTATTTCCACATTAAAAAAATCAGGATTTTCACATGTCTTTAAAAAGCAAGCAATCCAAGATTTGTCCTTTTATCTTAAGATTTATCTTACTAGAGCAACTGAAGTAACTGGAAAAAATGGTGAAGCTGTCAGTCAGGGGACCTCCCTCCATCCTGAAAGACAACTGAGGGTATAAAAATGGCCTTTGTGGAGCAGTCCAGAAGTCCACCTATTCCAGTATTCTTATTCTGTCTTTGCTGATGTGTGAAGTTGAAGCCTAAGGAAGAAGATAAGGAAAGAAACAAGTGGCATTGGAAAGTATCCATGCATTCTGTCAGCATCCAGATTTGTGTGGCACTGGGTCTCTGAGAGAGGTGATGCTTTGTATTTAATAGCCCTCAATGGATTTTCTGTAGTTTTTTTTTTTTAATTCATTTTTTGTAATTCATTTTAGCACCCACAGTGTTTTGTGGGAAGCAGTGCCACAGTTTAACATGTTGCATGCTGAAATGTTACTTTGACTCTTTCAAACTTGGTGTCTGCTAGTTTTAATAATGCTTTCTATGTCCTGTAGTGTAAGAGACGGGGCTGTCATTCCTTATAGCTGGCAAAGCTTCTTGATAAAGTTAAAATGCTGTTGTTCTGGAGTTAAATAGATTGTGTTAATCAATTAGGGAGTCTTAAGGAAAAGGTCACTATTAGTTTTGGAGGCTCAGAGGCATGTTAGCAAGGGCAGAGGGGGTTAAGGTTGTTGGCTGACATGAGAAGAAGGACAGGAACAACTTACTGCCTTTGGAGTTAAGGGCATCGCTGAGACTGGAGGTTAGAGAAATTACCTGTTATGTTATCTGAACTGGGAGCCTTTAAGCTGCACTGGAGATTTTATTTTTTAAGAGAAATATTATTCTCTAGGCCTGTCTTAGTTAAGATTTGGAATCAAGGGTCAACGATGAAGTGATTATTACGAGAGAAGGGTTAACCCCTCTGGTCCCTGGGTTTTCTGTTCGTTCAGTTGCCTCAGTGAGCTGAACCTGATACTTTGTGGCTCTTAATTTCCTTGGCCTAGTTTACCTGATGGCATATGGTGCATTGATTGAAGCGCATAGCATATGAAAGAGCCATGTGTTTTGCGGATTCTTACAGGCTAGGGAGGGGCATTGATTTCTGTGGCTGTGAAATGTTTTGGCAAGGTATTTCTTAGGACTGTTGCTCTGGAAAGGTCTGGTTCAATCTGTTCTACAAGGTGTTTTTTCTGAAGCTAAATTTAGTTGGGTGAGGAAAGGTGATGATAGGGATTATTTCTTCCAAGCTATAACCATCCATTAGGGGCTACGCTATTTACTGATTTGCCATATAATTTGAGGTCCATGATGTCGTAAGACTGCCAGGGTGTATGACTGAGGGTGGAGGAAGTTCTTCCTGTCTTGTAGTATGTTTGAATGGTGACTTGCTCAAAGATGAGTCAAAGAAGTGTCCCCAGTAGCTAAAGACCTTCTCTTGGTTGTTGAGGTAGGTAGTTTGAGTGCTCTTACAGTGAATTCAGTGCTGTGGCCGCCTATCAGGGTTTTGCAGTGTGTTTGGGGTAGATGCAAGTTTTGGAAGTTTAGTTGTGATTTTAAAAATCTGTTCAGCTCTGATGGTTGATGCTTCTGTTTCACCCTTGGAAAAGATTTTGACTATCTAAAAACTTGGTCGTTTTTCCACAACTTGGGCTAACAAAGAGATTACCTTTACCTATACGCTGTACCCTACCTACATTCTTGTAGAAGCAAAATTCCAAGACTTGAAAAATAATCTTTGATGCGTATCTTTTGGGAATTGTTGACCTTAGTCTCAGAGTTGCTGGATCTTTGTGAATGAATAAAAAAGACTGCACTTTAAGGTCATATTTAAACATGGAGGTAAACATTGTAGACCTACAGATGTATGAATGTATGGTTTGTTGTTATGTAGTGCAAGTTTCCGAGGAATCATTTTCTGTATTTTGTAACCAAAAGCTCCATCAATATCTGTGGTAGAGAAGAAAAGGAAGTGTTTCAGTGTTTTTGGAGGAAGGGCAAGGGAAGAGTGTATAGGCAAAGATGCCGTTTCTCTGACTGAGCTGCATGCAGGGCACTTTCTGGAAAGACGGGTCTAGTGAAGGGTGTGGTTATGAGATATAATTTTACAATTTCTGTGCACTGTGCTTTCTGTAAGGGCCACTGTTACAAGTTCATGGACCTCACATACTGTAGGGTGTAACTGGGTGAGTCAACAGTCCATTGGAACAAGATGTGATCACACATGAAGATAGTTTTACTTTTGTGAGGCTTTAACATGGGAGGGTTGAGCGTGAGTCCTTCTGCTGCTTGCTAAACGATTTATCTTCTTTTATTTATAAATACAAATGGCCCCTTTGAAGCCCATATGTCTCTTTATATGGAAGACCTTGTCATATTCTTACACACATTGGTTTTGGCTGCTGGTTCACATTTACAGTGTAGAAGGGTTTTTGTTTTTAAGAGCTGAGTTAAGACTTCACTATATTTGATGCATATATATTAATACATCTGTTTTATAGACTGTCCCTTCACAACAATTGTTTTTGCTCTCAACATACGTCTATAATTAAAACGATGAGAAAATTCCTTTTTTTTTTTCCTCACTCAGCTAAAGCTTAAACTCCAACACATTTCACGATGCTTATTTGACTCAGATGGCCTACAAAGAAGTTGAATTAGCCTAAAGGAGCATGGAAATCCTACTGAATGGGACTTGTCAAAGAGCTCAGCGTTGGCCATCATCAGCATTGGTCATCGTCATACTTTGAAATTCTCAAAGGTGCTCAGCTGATTTTTTTTGGCACTGGGGTGACACCAGCTTCGAACACTTCTTGTAATCTCACTTCTGTGGCTGCAGTTGAACTTTGCATTTTATGTTCTTCTCAAATGGCTGGCTTTTATATTACAGAGCTGGAATTGTATGCTGTTAATCTCTGACTAGGTGGGATCCAGATACTATCTTAACTGCTGAGTGTAGAAGCCATTTGGTACTGTCCCTTTGAAGTGAGACTCAATTATCCATCTACCAGGTGCCTTAAGATGCCCAAAGATTCCCCAGGAACTCCTTACTCATACATGTACTAGCGTCTTCCTCAAAGGATGTGCAATAGGTGAAGCAAATGGGCCTATATTTTACACAGATTTTTTTTTTTTTTTACACAGGAAACAAGCAGGTCTAGGCAAAATAAGAAGCACCTATACCTTGTTCCCTGGGTTTCATTACTGCTCTGAAGTCTTTGAAGTCTGTATGCTTGCAAGAACCTGAGCATTTTCCTCCAGATTCCTCACCTCCAGCTCATGCATCCGCTGGGTCCTGCTGAGTTCTCGCCCTTGCAGTCAACACCCATTTGTTCCTGCTCGTCCTCTCTGGAGCCATGCCCTGTTGTGTTTCTATTCCTAAGCTTCTTAGCCTCTACGTTTTCAAAAGACCACCTGAAATACACCCATCTTTGGACTACTTTGAGTGATTTCCTCCCGCTCGAGCTATTCTTTTCTTTTCTCCTTGTTGATCTGGAGGTAACCTGTTTAGTAGGCATTGAAGATACTCACTGTTGTAAAGCAAAGCATTATCTGTTTTGTTAGTAATCATTAATGCTTCATTCACATACCACTTTCCCCCTTTACAAAACTTTAAAGATAGCCTTAACACTATACTTATATGTTCTATGAAGTACACAGACTATTTGAAGAAAATCTAATATCCATACTTAATAATAGTTAAAGCCTTGTAAAGATATCTTGAATTCTGTTGATCAAGATCAACAGGTTTTCTTTATGCCTTTGTCCTGCTCATCCTTCATGATTAAACCAGGTTTTATTCATCTGTGATGTCAATTATAAAGGTTCTGGACCTCATTCAGCCACCAGATTGTGTTTGATGTACAGAGATGTATGAAGCAGAGATATATGTCCTGTCAGTTGCTAGAGAGGGCTTTGATTTACTGACTGAAATGCTACTGCAAATAATTGAACCAAAGAACCATTCTTCAGGAACAAGCTTTGTTTTGTATTGTTTGACGGTAGAAGTAGGGCACTCTCATCTTTTGCCATTTGCAAATGCAGAAACTACTTAGACTTTAATGGTAAAGAATTTCCATCAGAAGAAGCTGCGGTTTACAACTGAGTTGTTTTATCTGAAAGAGCTGGTTCTTCCCTTCATTTTTTTAACCCTTACTTTTGTGTCTGAATATATTGCTGGCTGGGCCCAAATATGCTGTCACTATCACTATGACAATTCACTGATACCTGCATTTACATTTACAGTGCTACATTGCAATTATGCTATTAGTAAAATTATAGGTGCTTGCTACTGCTAGAAATATTTACTACCAAAGTTAAATTGTTATTAAAGCATAAATACTATTTATTAATCTTATTCAAAACATACTAGCAGGCTTATCGCAACAGTGAGTAAAAATATGTTGATAGATGGCATAGAGGAGAATCTTAGCTGTTCCAGGAGGGCCAAACTTCAATAAGTAGAGCCCTCTGTTCTTGTAATGTACATTTTATTGTGAGCTGAAATCAGTCAATATAGAATGAAGACAGAAAATAACTTGAATCACGCGCTGAGGATTTGCCTTTCTGGAATGGGTGTGTTCGTACAGTCATCTTTGGGGGCAAGGTGCAGTTCAGCTCAGGTTGTTACCTGAAAGAAAAGGAGAGGGGAACTCTAGCTAGCATGTCTGTAGCTCTAGATCAGGAAGGAGTTAATGCAGGGTATCAGGAAAGAGTTAATTCAGGGTGTACACGAGCTGAGTGACTGATTCACAAAAAATCTGGGAGGTGTCTCAGCTTCAAGGTCTAAGCTGGACATTATTAAGTGTGGAAGCTGTTGCAACCTCAGGACTTCTAGTTTGCTGTGAGAATTGGAGTGTGAAATGTTATCATCTGCTGCCATGATCTGCTTTGACTTCCTGCCTGTGTTCTGCCTTAAAATTGAAGGTTTGGTAGGTAAAATATGATCCCCAAGTATGACAGTGACAAGCACATGAATATGTAATAAGTGGTTGAAGAAACAGCTAGAGAGCAATTCCTGAAAGAATTTCCCTATGCAGATCAATGTGAGCTGTTTTAATTAGCTGAGCAGCTGGATTTTAGCTGCTTCTTAACTACATCCTCACTTGTCCAGACAGTGGGAAGTCACAGTTGTGGCATTCATTAAGTGATGGAGAAGTAGACATTCTCAGCATAGTGATGAGGACTGAATTGTCACTGGATTTAATTACTGGTTCAGGATTACTTGCTTTTGGGGCTGGACCCAGGAGAGAAGTAAAATTGTACCGGGGTGAGCCTGATTTCCTAGATGACCAGATCTGTACTATTGAGCATGTGATTTCTAGGTGGCTGGATCTTTATTAGCCTTCTGTACTTGCGGAGCCATGACAATACCCCATGATTTCGCAGAGAACATGAGAAAGTGTCTTCATTTTACAGAGAGATCACTGTGGTGCCAGGCTGCTGCCAGCTGCTTTTTTCTGGTGCTTGTCTGATGTCCCAGTGAGCCAATCTGGATGACCAGATGATTGGGGGGTGGGGGAATAAGAAAAGAGTGGACCAACTGATAACGAAGGGTGAGAAGAACAGCTGACCTGAGGCATAGCCAGCATTTGGTAATTTGCTGTCAGATTAGCTGCAGAGTCATGGATTTAAGGTTTGTTTTTGAGAGCAGAGCCTGAGCTGCTTCCCCCAGGGACAGCTGCTGGCCTCCCCGGCTGTCCGTTCCCACCGCTTCTCCAGCATCACCCTTGTGCTTGTGGGGCTCTGCAGCCAGCTGGAGCAAGCAGCCTGGCTGGCTGAAAACTAATCGGGATGTTTGGGATGGGATTGTTTGTTGTTAGCAAAATCACGTGGCTGATCCAGCAGACTTGTGACAATGTCAGCACCGACACAACTCTTGGTGGGAACAGTGAGCCTGGGGAAGCTGGGACTACAGGCTGCGCAGTCTCGGCTTCTCTCACGCTAAGGGGGAGACTGCACCTGGAGCCTGCGTGCCACGTAATCTAATTCACACGTATCAGCTGGAAGACTGGGAGTCCTCTGCAGTGGAGGCGTTGAAGAGACTGAACACTGTGGATCCATTTTCAGTGTAGATTCACTTAATCCACAGAATTAATACAGTTCTGTCTATTGCATCCACATCATGAATATGAGATAGCTGTGACTCTTCTGTCCTAGCTTTGGGAGCTTTTTGGTCAAAATAACAGGTCTGTCTTTGGCCCGCTGTAAGGGTGGGTAAGGTGGTAAATCTGATCTTTTGCACCACCCTTAATTTAACTATAAAATTGCTAACATCTTTCTGTAATTCAGTCTGCAGTGAAATCATTTAGGTGGCATTTTAAACATTCTGTGTTTGGAATAATGTCTTCTAATAAGTTTTTAAAATGTTACACTGTAGTACACTGGCTTTTACAAAGACGGCGTGATTCTAAAGTAACTGAGAGGAATATATGATGCCTTTTATTAAACTAGTGTTTTGCCTTACAGTAATTTCAACATCAGCTATTTAAAAATTCTTGGCTCACATTCCAAGCAGTCATAAGACATTAAAAATAGCAACATCTTAACTTTTTTTACTGTGTGTGTGTGTATACATGTAAGACAGAGTGAGAACCATCACAATTAAAAATATATTAAAAAGCTTTTACAAAGGTGTGTGAACTTAAAGACTGATACTTTAAGAAAAGCTTTGTATAACATGATGTGAAGGATAAATTTTGAGACTTTGCAGCAGATGCTTCAGTATATTTGTTTTTTACAAGTGATCATTCTTTTTCACTCTTTCCTTCCCCCGCCCCCCTGACTTTTGTGTATGTCTGGAGTGATGTATGAAAGAAGTGCAATCAGTTTTCCTGTAGAATATTCATTGCTGTATCAGTTCAGACAAAGAAACTGGTCTGATAAAGGGACAAAGTCCTGGTTCTGATAAAGGGAGCAGGCGTTATGGAGGATTGCTCAGGGCCTGCTGAGAATCCCATGCAAGCCAATAGGAGACTGGTGGAAGTGGATGAAGGAGAGATGCTGAGACAGGACGGTAGCTTGGGATGTCTTTGTATCCCAAGCAGTATCACAACCCGTAGGGCAGAAGACTGTAGATAGCCAGAGGAGACCCCCTAAATGGGTATGCTCACAGGCAGGAGGGAGCAGTCACAAGCCAGTGCTGCCTGTGCCCTCCAGAGGCAGGTAAAGCCCAGCACTCCTCTGCCTGTTTGTACTGAGCAGCACAGCTGGCTCACCATCAGCCGGCTGGTGGGAGCAGTCTATGAGTTGCCCTCAACTGGGCTGGAGCCACTGCTGCTCCTGAATCAGATAAAAGATGTGTGGGTGAAAAGGTAGTCAGGACCTCTTGGCGTCTTTGCTTGACTAACGTGTGACTTAAATGCTGTCCTGCTCCGGGCACAGACAAATCCCTGCCTGTTCACTCAGAGGTGCCCGTGTGATTTGAGCTTTATTCCGCTTGAACAGCACCTCCCTTCCTCTGTAGTGTGGGGACTGTTCAGGTGAGTGAGACTCGCAACGGTCACTGCGTTGGGTCAGGAGTCACCCCGCAGGAGTGGGCCTTTGAGAAATACCATAGCTACACTGAAGTTGTGTTTGAAGAGAAACACTGCTCAGTGCAAGTAAAAGTGTCGGAGCAGAGCCTCCAGTGAGGGAGAGACTGTGGTTTATGCACAGTAAGTGCACTTATTCCACTAAACAGTTTACAGCTCTTTGCCCAGTCTAGCTTGTGGCAATTTTATTTCCCCAATACACAGACCTCAAATAAGCTTTTGAAGTGTTTTCCTCAAGTGTTTATATTTAGAAAACCTGTCCTTGAAACCCAGAATAAAGCCTGCCAAGAGGAGTGAGTAAGTGTTTAAACATCTTCAAACACACCACTGCAGGTTCTTTATCTTTCAGAAACGGTGACCCATTGGGACCCTTTTCATATTACAGCCGACTTAAAGTACCCAGCTGCTTTCAGCATAGCAGGTACAGCAGCTTACGGGTCCCATCTGAACCTATTCGAGTGGGTTTGTTTGCATGTGCAGGGGGCCCCACTGAGGTGGGTTAGTTCCCCTTTTTGAAGGGCTGGCAGGTGAAGCTCAATGAAGCTGCTGCCTTAGCTGGAAATGAAACAAAGTTTGTGCTTTAAATTAACAGTGCACAGGGGTCTAGGACAAATCTGCAGATGTCAGAGGAGTTGTTCTGGTTGTCCACTCCTGCACGGTAAATCGTATATGGGATGGATGAATAGTTTGCATCTTTACTTATTCCATATTAGGTATGGCTGGGGTGGTGTTGGAGCTAATGTTTCTCAGAGTCTTTAATGCGCTGAAAGGTCTGTCTTCCTGCTGTTTGCTCTGTTTTCTTCCAGCAATGAGTTTGGACTTTGCTTATATACATTACAGGGCAACACAGGAGGTGGGGCTGGTTATTGTCATGCTGACCCCTCAGGTGTTCTGATGTAACTGTCGTGGGAGTCGCACTGGGACCAGGATCAGAGATCCCACAGATTAAACTTTTTCCCTCTCCATTTTTCCTTGACACGTGTTTGTGGGGATTTTGTGTGTGCTCTGGTTCATTGCTGTGCCTTATGGACAGGAGGAGGAGGTGGAAAGAGCAGGGACTCCACATTGCGAAGTAATTGCGGCAGCTCCTACATCATCAAATAGGAGAATTAAATTCAATTTGATTGTTAATTATTTGGATGGCTTGAGAGAAAATGTGTCATTAACTGCGGAGCAGAGGAGCATATTAGCAACCTTTATCACTCTGTCTTTGCAAGACAGGACAAGAGACCAGAAGTTGTTGCCTGTGGAACGGGGAGGGTTTAGCTCAGCATAACAAAATCAATCTGCCCCAAAACCAGCATCTTATTTAAATTACTGGGGTTTAGTGTGTAACAAAGTTATGAAATTTGCAGTTCTTTACAGGACTTCGGGGGGGGGGGGGGGAATTCTACATCCACTCCCATTTCCATGTTTTTGAATAAATGTAAGCTAAATGTGAATCAAACTCTCCTGGGGGTAGGAAACATAGCGCTTTGCCAAAAGTTTGTTGATGGGTGACCTGTTAATGGAAAGTGGAAAAGAAAAACTATCTGCTAACAGCTTGTTTTGCCTGTAAGCTCGTAAGTTTTTCTAACATAACCGTGTTGTCCTGGGTTCTAAATTACACAGGTAGTTGCATACTTGAACTGCCTTGGTCTTGATATATGCTAGGCTGGTTGTGTGAAAGGTTTTGCTTCTTTGTTCTTCGCATTTTGATTTTAAAATTGTTTTCTGTACCTTTTTGGTCCTCATGTTGCATGGAAAACTTGAACTTTTGCCTACATGACTCCTCCTATGATTTCTAGCCAAAAATACCTACTCATATCTGAAAGTGCTCATCAGGTTCTGAGGCAAATTGCAATGGGTCGAAGCACTCTTGCCAGCAAAAGAAAGAACTTAACTTGTTCCATTTGGTTCTTACTGACACTTGAATATGCATACTTTGTAGATTTCCTAATTTCCTGCTATAAAACTTAAGTAAATCTTGAATTCTGAGTATAGAAAGTTTTTGCTACGCCAAAAGATTTCAGATTCCTGTTACCAGACTTCAGTCTCCTTCCTGTCTGATACTAAATATGATTAAAATAAAACTTTAAAGATAGTAGTTATTCACAGCAATGAAAGCAGAAAAATAAAGTTTAGAAAACGAGCATCCAAAAGAAAGAGACTTGAGTTATAAGGAAGAGAAAAAGGAGTCTGGGGTACACATGTGAGGAACATACAACTAAAAAGGTTTCTTAAAGATAAGGCTGTATTATGATGGGGCATTTTGAAGGAAAATCAGAATCTTTTTCTGCTGAGAATGCATAGTGAAATATGACTGATAGAAATGTTTTCTAACGCAGCTTTGCTAGCTGTGTGGATAGGGGCCAAGACACATTTGAACTGTTTCTGAAAGCAGACAAAATAGGCATTGTTTATCCTAGACTAGCCAAACTATTTCAGAAAAAAGTTCAGTCAGAGCCACATTGATTTCTAGTCTTAATTAGTTTTCAGAATGACTGTAGAGGGAGGACATTTTTCATCCACGTCCTTTTTGACTGTTTCTTTCTTCTCTCCTCCAAATCCCCCTGTTCTTCATCCCACTGGAGTAACTGCGGCCATCAGCAATTGCAGTGGAAGGGCACGTGGAGCTAAACTGAGCCCTGACAGAGTTGGTGTGTCGCACGCCTGCTATGGGCAGAGTGAGAGCGGTGTTAAGATGCTGATGCCTGCCCTGTACTAACATTCCTGCTGTTATACTGCTGGTGAAGACTGTGGTGGAAGTTTTCCAGAAAAAACTTGATTAGTGTGCCTTTCTGTTGTAATTAAGATATTATATTAATTTAAATCAAATATAGTCTATTTGTTTTCAACCTTCAAAAAGACTATTCAGCACTAACAGAGACTTCTTACCACAAGTACTGTTTACCTGTTGTGGTTTTTTTTTTTAAAAAGAAAGAAGAAAGAGCAAAAAATGTCCTTTTCTGAAGTAGTTGTGTATTGTGGGTTTTTTTTTAATCTCCTCTGCAGCTTTGCACAAGTGGCAGGTTATTAAAAACATATTTTTCCATTAGCAACACTTTCTGAAAACAATAATCCCAAGTTAGTTTTGATTTTTACCCACACAAATAGTAAGGACTGTCGTATCTGTTAAATAAGACCTTCAGAAGAGAGGCATCAGAAACCTTAGTCTTACCAAGAAAACAGATGAGTTGACAAAAGGAAACATTTTTCTGTCCTTGCGTATCAGCGAATTTTTGGTCACGTTGTCTTCCTGTCTAACCCCACCCACCAAGTTATTACTGAAAAATGCAATGTCAACTGAGAAGGAAGATAAGTTGTTAAATAATGGTTGAAAATATTTAGCAAAGGTGTTGCAGGTTTTTACTCATCTGTGTGAGTTTTTATTTATTTACAAGAATGTTAGGTCATTAAAAGCTTATAATCTGAGAATACGCACACCCACATGGGCTCTTCTCCAAGTTTTCCCGTCAAATGAGACAGAATGTGAACTTCAACACAGAATTGAGAGAAAAAATGGTTTTAAAAATTGGCTTTCTATCTTTGCAGAATCTTGCAGCTAAGCTTTAACCTGGTTTTCGTTAGAAGGGGTTGGGTATGGTTGTATGCTCCAGGACTTTTGGACAAGTTTCTGTAAGATAACAACCTAGGGGAAAAATGCACTTGGCAAACCCTTTACAATATATGGGGAATTTCTGCATGATGTTATTTTGTTGTTTTCTTTTTGAGACATTAACCACATTGTGCTTTTTTTTTTTTTTCTTCATTAAGCCAAGGACCATTGTCGTCCATAAGAGCAGCAATCAAGAGATGTAAGTCTACTTTTCCTATTTTTTGAGAATCATAGTATTGTAAGGTTGCTAAATCTTTGGTTTTATTAACTGGTTATGTTTCTATGTGACAACAAAGTAGTTATCAGGCTTTTGGGGGGCTGTAATTTCTTTCTCACTCTTTGTTTGTTGCTTCACGTTAGACCATCTTTTTGCTTTGCTGACAAGCTGTCCCTTCTTGCCAGTTACTAACATTTTCTTATTGATGCACTAATGCATTTGTGCACAGATGTGATCCATCTTTGAAGAACTTGGGTTATATATGCTCAATTTTTAGTTCACTTGACAAAACAGAAGATGGTTCTATTTTAGTAGAAATCTGCAGCAACTGCTCATTGGCTATACTGGGGACAGGATTAGACTCATGCACCAGGCTCATTGTGGAAAACAAAAAATTGTTTATAAATCTTGAATGAAAGTCCAAACTCTTCTTCCCTGATTTAATTGTTTAGCTCTTCTTTCCCTTTCCCTGCTCATGATATTTCCAGGCAGAGAATTTTTTTAGCTGCAGCTTCCAAAGTATTTTTTGCTGTTTTTTTCTTCCACTTTTCATTTTTATTTCCTTTATGTTCATGATTTCTATTTCATATTAATGAAACAGCCCTTACGATTCTGCTATGGGGAAAAATAAATTGGTGTATGTACTACTGATTTGTTTCTCATGGGCCTATTAGTCAGGGGCTCATTAGTATGGATTAGGTTGGAGGTGGTCAAAGGGGATCATGAAAGCTTTATTCAGAGCAAGTCTGCATGACGCTATAGTTAAAATACAACACTTTATCTGTGCTGCTGCTACCATAGATAGGAAACTGGAAAACAGAGAGCACCAGGCCACAGAGGGCCTTTTGTGGTGGAGTCAGAAGTTGACTCAGACTGCCTAAGCCCCAGTACCTCATCTAACTGAGAAACTGTCTAAAAGATCATCAAGCAATTTATATGTATGTTTTTGAAAATATATTAGCAAATGATACTTTGTTTTGAGGCACAATCAAGTAAAAAATAACCAGGAGTCAAGAAGTCCTGGCTCATATGTTATAACATCATTCTTAATAATATTAATATGTAAACAACTATGATGAAGTATAAGTACCATGTAAATTATTCAGATGATAACCTATTAAAAAAATCTCTATGCACATATCAAGGCATTGTATGTGAAACAATAGTTCATTGTATGCCAGTAACCATACCTGTGGGTGGACCTAAAGTGAAAATGGACCCTGAATAATTCCTAACTCCCATTGCCATTAATCTGGAAAAAGTATGGTATTCTCTGGAAAGTGTATTTACCTAACAGAGTTAGAAATCTGTCTTTAATTCTTAATCACAGCTTCTGTGGGCTGTTTATCTCTAACTTTCAAGAAACATAATAGGTATGTGCAGGGTTTCAGCTTTCCAACCTGAGGACAATGCTTTATATGACTTTGTATCAGTGATCTCTCGGTCTTGTGACCAAAAAAGAGGGTTTATTTTCCTTTCAGCCACCCTGACTACAACTCTGGATAGAAAGACGATGTCATTTTGTTTCAATTGTTTGACAGCTCCATAGAATTCAGAAAAGTGACCCCAACGTGCCCGAAGAAAGCAAGTGTATGAACGTGGGATATGCCTGGGAGTAATTTTTTAATCTCAACTCTTCAAAAGTTACCCCTGGATTTTTAATGATGGTCTCAGGCCAGGACACACCACTAAATCCAACTCCCACTGAAATCAGTGAAACTATTTCCATTGGCGCCAGAGACAGCAACATGCACAATAATGCCAAAGAAAGTAAAAGAAGTCAAGCCAAGTGCTGCAGTAGTGAGGCAAAGGGGCATAGTGTTTTCGCTCGCTTCTCCACTCTTCCAGAGTAGGGTGTCGTTAAGGAGCAGGGATACAGAAGTCTGCTGCCCTAAAACATTGGAAGAACCTGCATTCCAGGTTCTGGGCTTTCCCGGCTTTTCCCGTGGCTTGGAAAATGGAAAAGTTCCATTCTCATTCTGTCCTAAGCAAATATATGGCTGAATGAAGGGATATGTAACAGCTTGTATGCACTCTGAGTGAGACTGTGGCTTCCCATTTGGCGGTTTTGCAATTTTTGCCGTGGGCTTTGTTTGTTTTTCATTTTTGTTTTGTTTTGCTTGGGGGCTTCCTAGGTTCTTTTGGCTCCCACTTTTTCACAACCAGATCAATTCTGTGACCTCATTCTCTCCCCATCTGCATAAACATTTGGGCTGGCATAATGCAGGGAACGGTGCAGAGGCAGGAACATACAGCCCGAGAAAAGGTGTGGGAAGGAGTGAAGTGCCTTCATAAATCATTATTGTCAAATTTGAGTGAAACTGCAGGCCTGCTCTAAGGGTGTAGTTACACAGTTATTTTTCAGCAGCAATGCCAGCCTCTCTGGCACCAGGCAGTTTGGTCAGCTGTGAAGAGGGTATTTGACCTTGCTGTGGGTAGGAAGAGGAATCCTGTCACCCTCCTAGGTTATTTTTGATCAGTTCTCTCCCTGAAGTTGTGTAAAGAACTGAAGCTGGGAAGCAAAGGCAGGAAATAGAGACTGCTATTGGGGGTTGCATGTTCCTTCCCCCTATGCTGCTGGTGGTCTGAGCCCAAGGTGAGCAGGTTCAGGGAGATAAAATGGACAAAACCTGTACAGAATGTGCTTATTTCTTTACTTAACATTCTGAACTCACTTACTGTGGAGTCATATGAGTGCTAATGTTCGTTCAAGAGGGGACAAAAGTCCGTGTTTGGAAGAGGAATCGGTCATCACCATCTCTTTTAGCTACATTCAAGCATTAAATCAGCCTAGCTATAATGTCAAACAACCTAATATTTCCCTGAGGTGCCTGGAAACAGAATGAGAAGAAAAGGAGCAAGACTTCCCCCTTCTGCCAAGAAATAGTTCAGGAGGAAAGCTTCAACTCTCTTACTTCAGAGATGCATGAAGATTCCCGATCAGTTTGAACCTTGAAATAGTCTAATCAAATCTTGGGTGAAATCAGATTTTTTTTTTTTTTTTCTGGTTTTGGCTTGAGGATTACCTGATCATTTCAGTGTTCCCTGAGGAAAAGCTTCTGCAGCCATGTGACACCTTTGGTATTGCAAAGACGGCAAGCGTGGCCTCTTGCATGGGACCATTCTGTCATCTCTTCTGGTATATTATTTTATAGGTAAGGGAGGGAGTGTTTCCCCACTCTTGAGGCTGTCCTTGAGATAATGTAATGAATTATTCCTAGGCAGCTATACAGTAAGAAGAATAACTCCTCAGTCTAATAGTCTACATATTTTGTAGGAGTGATGGAAGAAACATCCAGCCCCATGTTGGAAAAGCACTGAAAGAAGCTGCATTTTTAAATATTAGCACGTGTCCTTGTTGTAAAAAGTAATATTAGTACTTTAAAACCTATTAATAATAGTTAACATGAATTAACTGAAATAGTTAATTGGCAGGATTGTGTTAACTCACAGCTGCTGGAAGGGACAATAGATAAAAATCATCAGAAAAATTTGGAGTTTGATTTCCTACAAGGCTTGGGCTATTTGAGGCTATGGTACCAATCTTTAATGCAAAATGAAACTTGCTTTTAAAACACTCTGCAATGACAAAACTGTTCCGTATTTCATACATATTTGCTAATGGAAACACAAATATTATTACGCAGTGTCTATATTGTGTAAGTGCTCAGTGCTCACAGCAGGATGGTATCTGAGCAGATCCCTGAATGAACTTCATAGTTGCCTCTATATTGCCTTAAAAGATTGCCTGAAAGACTGTAAATTCTAGCCCGACTCTCTTCCAGGCTCAAAAGTGCACGTCAGAATTCCGTTGCCACCAGCTTGTCTGTAGCATTGCAGTTTATGGGTTTGTGCTATAATGGTGGTTGTACTTACATAGGCATCTTGAACTCATAACTTTGAGTGGCCCCTGCCCCATAATCTGTACGTGTCAAATACAAATGGCATATTAAGTGCACTTGAAAAGTAGGACCCAGAGAAGAAACGGCAGAGGAAAAACATTCTAAATGTAAGTATACAGCACAAATTGAGTACCCTTTACCACTGCACATTCAAAAATAATTGGATAAGGCCCCCTAAATAGTGCTTGTAAGAAATATGTACAAAAAATGAATCTATAAGTCACTGATCTGTCCTCCATTTACAGTATTACCATTAATCCTTTACTTGCTTAAATTCTACTATACTAGGTTAAACACCTTTAGATGCCTCACTGACGCTAATGGAAATAAATAGTAACAATGTTATGAGTTGATTTGACATTTTGACTGTCCCCTGAGACCGATAAAGTTATAGGAGGAAAAGGTGTGGATTTTATGCACTGGCTTTTTCTGCTCCCACCCCTTCTTTAACCGCTTTGCTTACCTTTTACTTAAATACCACTTAAATAACCATATGGTCCTGGAAATGTCAACAATTCTCACCTTGAGCATTTCTTAGTGTGGAAGTTGAGACGACGACTGTCTTGTCTTCAGCTGTCAGTATGTAAACCAGCACTGAAATACATTTCTATTGACTCCCCTGATGGAAGAAAGGTTTTTTTAAAACCTTAACGCTGCCATAATTTGAAATCTGTGGGGAAAAATTAATAGCATGCTTTTTCAAGGCAATCCACAAAGGGAATGAAGAATAGGCTTACAGGATCAAAAGACCACAAGGCCAGAAAAATGGCTGCGGGTTTTTTTCTTTTGTTTTTAAATCAGGTGTGTGCTGTGTTTTAAAATTTCATGTCTTCTCTCATAGAGTTTTTAATTTAAATTCATTTCTTTGAAATGGTAAAGGAATAAAAGCTGTGCAGGTCTGGAGGCAAGGATTATTTAGAAAGTTTATATTTTCTTTTTCCTAGCATTTGTGGAACTCCAAGGAATATGTGAGAACAGAAGATGTGGTAGCTTTCACCTGTGTTCCTACTGTGGTTTTAAGAGCTTCCAAAACTAAAGATGTTGTAAAAGTGTGGTTTTAACAAAAATGTGACAACAAAAAGAGGGGAACAGTTGATTGAGGGAGGGAAGAACTTTGTCAAGGTTCTTAAAAAATAAATGTTTATATTAAATGTTTATGTACGTGGAAGTAACTTGATTCTGTAAATGCCTGGGAGATTATTTTTTTTTTTTTTCAAACAGACTGAGCACAGTCTGAAAACATATATGATAGCTTAGACATTAACCCTTTTGAAGAGAGATATTTGTGTCTACTAGTTATTTTTACATAAATATTTTAAATGCATTATTTTCAAGTGAGTTTACTTGTTTACTTGAAATTTGGAATTCGCTGGATTATATATATGCCTCACCTAACTTGCTTATGTTGAGAAAGAAAAAAGTTCTTTCAGACTTTGTTTAGGTTTTTCTTATTTGTTTTAAGAACTTTCATAAATACAAGTACATTTAGAGCCTCACAGGAGAAAGCAGCATGTAGAATTTATCTAGAAATGAAGAAAGAATGAAAGAAATTGGCAGATTTATAATTCAGTTCTACATCCCTCATTAATTAGCTTTTATTTCTAATACCCTTATCATTGTAATTTGGCTATACCCCAAGCAGTTTTGTTGGACACATTTACCAAATGAAAACTTTCTTTTATGCAAAACTAATCTTGGAATTGGTTGCTTTAGGTCAGTTTGTCTTTTTATCTTTAATGTATGTATTAAATCAACGCAGCGTTAAGATCTCTGAAGAAGAAAGTCATAGAATCATAGAATGTGTTGGGTTGGAAGGGACCTTTAAAGGTCATCTAGTCCAACCCCCCTGAAGTAAGCAGGGACATCTTCAACTAGATCAGGTGTAGGGGATTTTTTTATTTACTTATTTTTGTGAAACAATTTTTACAGAACTGGGTTAGGAGATGTGCAATCATGCCTGAAACTTAGAGGTGTGCCTCTTACTGGGATCAACCTGCCTGCCCATACCTCTTTGGTAGGTGGGAGTATAAATTATGGGATCCCAGGTTCTTTGTATCAATTCCTCAGCATAACCCATTATTTTTAGAAGGGGAAAAAGTGCAGACCCAAATAAACCATGCTTTTAAACTACATAAAGCATTCAAAGAGATTTGACTTCCCTCTCCTCGTTCCTACAGTAGCTCATTGTTGAGCAATTCAGTGGATGTTTCCATATTCAGTTATATTCTTCATGGTTAATTTACTGCAGAGGAAACTTCTAAACAGCCATTGTTAAAATCAGCATGAGACTAGACATAAAATCTGCTTTTATTTTAGTTTTTTAAGGCGCTATATTGTGAAAAGACATTACGGTTGTTTTCTTACAACACTGGCACGTGCGCTATCCTTGCGTGACTAACCCATTTGATCATGGTTTCTGGCACTCTGAAGCCTTGGTTTGTTCTCCTTCATCTCCTCTTCCTCTTCTGTAACCCCTTCTTTTTTTCCTCTAGCACTCATGAATAGTGCACATCAAAAATGCCCTGTCAAAGAGGTACGTCTGACACAACACTATTTGGGCTCTTGAATCAAGTGTGCTTTGTGATGACACAGGAAGAGCATAATTGTCAGCTTTTGCACAATGAAACTCTACCACTTCCTAAATCGCACTTGCAATGCAAAAAATTCAAAAAATTGTCCCTCAGATGATTTTTCTTTTCTCTCTAAAGAAGTCATAGTGAAAATATAATGTGGCCATTGAAAAAATTATTTGTATATAAATATGACAAAAATAGAAAAATGAAGATGTCAGGATTTACTTATTTTATGTGACTTAAAACACATGATTTGAAAAAAAAATGTTGCTGGTGTTTAATCTATGAGTGATTAAACCTTAGAAAATTTCTAGCTGGTAACATTGTAACATATAATTCTTTCTTTTTACATAAAGGAGGGTAAAATAGCTTCTTAGATTTTGTGCCTTAGTACTTTTCCCTTCTCTAAAACAAACACAAAGAGACATTAAAAAGAAGATTAAAGAACACATCTCAGAAATGAGCCATCAAAAGCAAAGCCAGATATGTTTAACTCTTCTTTTTATTTTATTCATGCATTGCTTTAACTAAAGAAAAAGAAAATGAAGTTTCAACTCTAGGGTGACCACAATGCAGAATGCAGGAATGTCTGTCGAGGAAGAAGGACCATCTCTCTTGGTGGTAACTTGGACATAGGGTGACTTAAACTGATTATGAAACTGCACTCTAAACCTTTTAAAAACTTCTCATATTTAATACAAATAATTTTTTTTTAACTTGGCTGCTCTTAAAATCTGGAATTTATGATCAGATGCTGTACGTTCTCCATTTCATTGATAGTGGATTGGTAAGGGCTCTGCTATTGTCCTCGTTTTATTGCAGTGACAGTATATTTTAACCTCTTCAAAACTTTTGTTTCTTTTCTTTAAATAGCTTCTCGGACCTCTAGCCATAGCGAACAGCAGAGGGATAGAAGGTATGGTGCCGTTATTTATATTGCAATTAGGTGTTACTGTAAAACTTGTTAGCTTGTGTCACAGTATTACTTTTTATGGCTTTCTCCTCTAGGTTTTGGGGTTTTTTCCTTCTCTGTATGCTTAGTGTGTTTAAAAATAAATTAAACTTTGGAATAAAATACAAGTACTGTGATTCTTAAGCACAGGATAGGTTAAGAGTTTGAGGAGTTTTCTCATCAACTTTTGTATGTATCCTCAAAAAAAGAAGGCAGCCAACCATCAAACCTCTGCAGAACTGTTTTACTTTGCTGACATCTATTTACAGGATCACTTCACAATGAAAATAAGCACACTTTTCAGGCCTCCTTCCAGTTTCTCAAAGGGTATTGAGAAAGGAGGTCACCAACCTGGATAGCTGGTGAACTGAGTCTGCCATTATTTCAGGTGTGAAGGAACTGTAGCCCTCTTTTTTAGATTATTTTTCCAATAGTTTTTGAAGTTACGCTTCTGCAGGTTTTTTCTGTCAGCAGACAGAGGCTTCTGTAGCAGATGCTTCATCTACTCACTTCTCAAGGTGCATTTTGTGTGAGACTCTAGATTGGTCAGGGGTATGCTGGGGGCCATGGTCTGGGGACGTGTGCCATTGCTGCAGTTTATGCTCTAAAGCAGTTGTTACAGTGATAAAACAGGGGTAGACCTATGGGTCCTTAACTGTTACGGAAGTCCCTATTGTACTAGATGCTGTAAGCAAATAGGCCCTGTCCCAAAGGCCTCGTGAGGCTTGCTCTGCCCCACTTTAGCACAGTGGGAGGTTTCCCTAGAGGTCTGAGGATAGGCAAGCTTTTATTTAGCCAGCCAGAAGCAGTTTTAACTATCCTACTGTTTTCAGATTGTGTCAGGCTAAGGGCAAACACATGATTAGTTCTCATTATCCCGAAAGACTAAAACTTCTTCCATTTAATAGAGTTACACTTGTGTTTAAGTCCTTTAAGCATGTAAATTATTTCACTGGAGCCAATAAACCTACTTTTTGGCTTAGGCGTTTAATTAGGTGCTTTGAGTGAAAGCCTAAGTGCTTGTTAGAAGGGTCAAGTAAGTTACTTTGAAATCATGGAAAAACATTGTTGGTTAAATCAAAAAGACCTGAACTATTTTGATTTCCCATGCAGAGAAAACCTTGGTCTTTTATAGTTTAAAAGAACTGTTTTAAAAAGTTTTAGATAATTATTCCCCTTTGCCTTCATTTCCAGGCGTCCTGAAATTACAATAGTTGCTGCTGAACCCCTCCGGCCATCCTCTTGGTTTCCAGGTGCAAGCCCTGTCACTCCTCAGGGATTAGGATTCCCTTCTGCTTCATCTCATGCTCAGTGGAGGAGAAATGAGCATATTCCAGCTGAGGTGAGCGTGAATTTACGTGAGGTGTGTTTGATTTACAAAGGTAAAAAGCACATTAAGTTAGAGAGGAACAGAGTTTTTTGCTTGCTTAGACTTTCATCACATTGAATAAAAGACTATGGCAGTGTTCTTTTCCTCTGCATATGTTAATTTAGTATTTTTAAATTTGTATGTTTCTTTTTTTTTTTTTGAAAGGATCATATCTGGATGTACATTAATATTTTCCTCTCTGTTTTCCAGCTTCCACCATCGTATGAGCAGGTGATAAAAGAAATCAATCAAGTGCAAGTGAATACAACAAATAACAATAATGCTGCTGCTCCTAGACATACCACTACTTCTGCAACACAAACTGACTTTCCAGAGGAACTAATTGGCCGTTTGCCAGGAAGTAATGTAAAAACTAGTGTGCCTACACACTGGGAATCTGCAGGCTATCCAGGTGAGGACGCTTTGGATTTCTCATTGATGAAAACTTTACTCTGTCTCCTGAAGATGGTCTTTATTATTGGTCTGTGCTGTGTCTAATATGAATAACAGTTAAATTTATGTGAGTGATTACTTCTGTAAATTTCTGTAAAATTCCTCTGTTCTGAAGAACTATCACTGCATTCATGGTCAGACTATAATTAAGTCTTGAAAGTTTTGCTTGATTCCTCCATAATAGCAATTGCTTTGGGGCCAGAGGAGCTCAGATGTCCAATCAGAATAGCAGCAGTGTTCCATGTTCAGAATGAAAAGCGTGCAAACCAAGCTGGGGCAGTTAGTGTCCTATTCTTTGGTCTAGATGTTGCTTGCATGCCCCTTGTGCTGCAAGCTAACAAGTAGTTTTGAACTCACAATGTGTAGATACCACATATTCTGGCAATCTTCAGCTTCTTCCTAGAGTTCATATATTTTTTCATTCATCTTTCTAAAAAGACAACTGCAGTTTCACAAGCAGCAGTAAGTTATGAATAAAAACCACTATCCTGATGGCTGACAAAAAAATAACATAACTAAAGCGTTCTGGAACAGATAACTGAAACCTTTTCTTTTCTGTTAGCAGGACAGAGTCCTCTTAAACCTCCTAGGCCTTCTGCATCTCTCCTGAATAAGTCTCCTTCAGAAAATGAGAATCCCTTAATAGTCTTTGAAATTTCTGAAGGTCAGAGGTGCCAAGAAAATCCTAATGCTGTGATATGTCCTGTGCCAAAGCCAAGATCAAGAAGCAATCTCAGACCTGTGGTCAATAATACTGAAAGTAAGATAGACAATGGAGAAGAAGTGAACCAGTCTACCACAAAAAGGCAGCAACCTCCAATTCAGCAGTCGCCTCTCTTAGATGATAGCTTACTAGACAATCACTTGATGATGGACAGCATGAGTACAGAAAAGAGCCAAAATAGTATTGTTTCAAGGATCAAAGTTTTTGAATCCCAAGGAACTAATGATACCTCAGGATTATCAAAAAAGCCAGAAATTGCCCCTCGTTCATTCGTCCCAAGACCTGTTACTGCAAAGAAACCAGTAGTTGCTCCAAAGCCAGGGGTAAGCAGAATTTCAGGAGAATGGGATGCATGGACAGAAAGCAAATCAACACCTTCCAAGGAATTGCAGCCTCAACCTGAAGTAGTTGGGAGCAGTGTTGTAACCAAACCTGAACTGCCAAAGAAGCCAAAACCTGGCCTTGTTAAAAGTAGTAGTAGTGATTTTCTTGATGCAAGGAGTGGATCAGAGAACAACGATGAACAAAAGAAATTTCCTGTTCCTGCTCCAAGGCCTCTTGTTCCTAAAAAGTCACGTTATGCAGAAAATCCTGCCCTTTCTTTGGCCTCACTAAAACCAATTGCTGCTCCCCCACGGCCTCCTGTATCTGCCCAAGAAAAAGCTTTCAAGTCTCTGGGGGAATTGTCACCTGCAGCCAACTCCTCAGCACCTGCTTTGCAAAATAAACTAGATGTGGAAGGAGATCTCATCAGTTTTGATGATGATGTTTTGCCCCTAAGTCCAGCTTGTGTAGTTAAAGATAGCATCAGTTCTGAAGCAGCAGCAGGTAAGAAGGAATTTTTTTTTTAAGCTGTCACTGTGGTTACTCTTTGCAGGTGTATGATCCTGTGTGAATTACGTCTGCTTGTCTTGACAGGGTTTGTGTGTATATGAAATTCTTGGTTTTCTGTTATGTCAAGATCATCATCAAGAAATTACTTGGATTTTGAGACTTGGGAGGTTTCAAGGCTATATAAGTCTTAGAACTTGCCTGCTGAATTTATTACGTGATTACTGAAATAATGATAAAGGACTTGATGTTATACGCTAAATGTCATCTCCAGAATGTATCACCATTCTCTCTAGGGAACGTGGGACATCTTATGTTTCGTCATCTAATCTGACTAATTTATTTGGGTGCCTGAAGTTCTGTAGTGGAAATCTAGTCATCTACAGAAGCAGCAATGTTGTTTGAGATTAGGGAAACTTGTGATCAGACATACTGGGCTACTCTGTCCATCTCGCCAGTGCCTGCTTACTTTCTCTTTCCTTATCTTTGTGTCTTGCCTTGTCATGCATCTATATGCTTGTTATGCAACTTCAATTTTTTCTCATAAGTGAAAATAATTATTTCATGTGGACAGATTAATTACGACAGCTACATCACTTTCATAAACCTTGTTTGATTCCATTAGGCACTCGAGGTCAATCTTTTTTTTTTTTAATGCAGGTTTAGGTATTTTTAGACGCAGGTGGGTGTTGGTCTGTCATTAAATTTTATAGCAATAGGTTTTTCCCTCTTAGTATTCAAGTATGTCCTGATTTAGCTTACCAGCCCCATTGCAATCCAGGGAGAGTTCTGCTTTTAAACAGATGATGTGTCATAGAAGGGACTAACTATGACTTTTAATTTTTTTTTTTAACGTCATTTATCATTAAACACCTTAGCTTTCTTAAAAAAGCAGCATAGGTACTGTGTAGTTGTCACAGTAAATCGATATTAGTGCTTGTTAACAAATGTGATTTTTCTCAGTTTGTGGATTATATCATTAGATGAAGTTCCAATTTGTTATTGTTTCTCCTCTGTATTGGCATAAAAACCCCAAGGCAGATGTAGAAAGTCCCTTAAAGCCCTAAACTGTTAAGATTAGTATGTATGAACATACAGATCTTGGGAGCTTATGAAAGCAGTGAAATAAAGAAACAGAAGATCCTGCAGGAGAGGTAATTAACTCAATATGGATAAAAGTCCATATTTTCTTGGACTGACAGATTCCAAGAACACTGCAAAAGCTGTACTGAGCCTGAGAGGAGGGAGGAGTACAGGATGACCGGAGAGGCATTTTGTGCTTATGTCAAGGAAGTGTATGACTGACAGTGTCTGGCTGGGAACAGAGTCGTGGAGACTGGAGTCATGAAACAACCACTGTGCATGTGATGGCTTTAGAAAAAAATTTAGAAGTGTGAGGGATGGCTCTTGTTTTCCATGCATTTAGGGGAAAACTTGTTTCAGTCATTTTATTTTGATTAATAGATGCAACAGACAAAGGGAAGATGTAACTTTTCTAAGTACTAAGCAAGAAAAGAGAGTAGAATCATAGAATGGTTTGAGTTGGAAGGGACCTTAAAGATCATCTAGTTCCAGCCGCCCCTGCCGTGGGCAGGGACACCTCCCGCTAGACCAGGCTGCTCAAAGCCCCATCCAGCCCGGCCTTGGACACCTCCAGGGATGGGGCATCCACAGCTTCTCTGGGCAACCTGTTCCAGTGCCTCACCACCCCCACAGTAAATATACTTACAGTTTGAAAGTGCATAAAAAGGAAAATTATGTTTTGGCTATGTATGCTAAAAGACTGCCTTTCACCCAACCAGAAAAAAATAAATAACATTAATTCTGTTAAATCAGAGGTTGAGCGATCCCAAACAAAACTCACCTGAAAAAACAGCTTTCATGATGAAGTGGTAAGAATGTCAGTCTTCATCTTTCTGGTTGGTGTCCTAGGTGTTATTCTTGATTTAATTAAGAAGAAAACACTTTCCATTCTCATGGTTAACAGAAGTATTGTTCAGATAATAGTTTCCTGACTTCTGAGTCACCTGTCCATGATTTTATTCATTGAATAAAATGGCATCTTTGCTGCAACCCTTCTTAACTACTAAAGAGAAAAAGGTCTGACAGCATTATCGCTTTATTACACTGTGAAATTGGGATTCATTCCACATTTTTGCAGGCATTTATGATCTCAAGATCATATCCTATACTCTTGATTAATAATGCCATGCTACGTCTTGACAAAGCATCCGCAAGAACAACACTGGCTTTCTGAAAAATGAGGCAACACGGAGCACTAACTATTTATCATGTTCCCGTAGGAACAACTTAGGATTTGTAAGATGAATCTATAGTAAAATGTTTTGTAAAGGCAGCAAGAGAAGGTCTAATCTTGCTCCCAGTTCCCCAAACCTTTGCATTTCTTACATATTTGTCATTGTCATTACTTAGCAAAATGACAGCGCTCTGCTTGTTGTTATGGCAACCCTAGAAAAGGAAGAAGGCTTTTATGCAGGGGTGTTTGAAACTAAGCACCAACAGCTTGTTTGTCAAAGAGCAATGTTACATCACAGATTACAGCATTCACAAAACTTAATTTTTTTCTGATACAGCACAAACGTGCCTGGTACTTAGACTAATGTAGATAGAACTGGATGGATCGATCGCTGCTGCTGCTAACACCTGATATAAAAGTAAGAAGGTGAAGTGTTCAGCTGATGGTGGGGAGGGCGCAGAAGCTGAAGTGATCAGTTGAGTGAAAAGGTGAGGCAGGCAAAACAAATTCAGTCTCCACAGCAATTTAGTTGACTAACGTAAGACATCAGCTTCCTCTAACAGAAGGCTACCATCTCCACAGTAGTGAAAGATATTTGCATATTATTTATGCGCTAAGATCAACAGTGGTGGCAACAAACCAGTTTATAGTTTCAACAGTTTAACTGTCAGTGTTTAACTGCTAAAGCTAGCTGGATGATTTTCTTCCAAGTTTACCTCAGGCAATCCCATGTGTTTCATCAGTGTTAGACAGCATCTCCCCCAGCACAGATGTTAGTAGACTGAACTTGCCCTTATCCAAACATTAATGATTTTACCTTTGTCTGACCTATATGGAGAGGGGGAATCATTCTGGTGCAAACAGGGACTCTGGGTACTAAGATCCCTTTCAGAGCTTTCAGCATGCGCTTTGGCAGGTGAACTCTGTGAGAGCTTTGGAAGCTCAGCAGCGCTGAGATTCAGAGGTGAACTGTGGCAGAACCTTGCGTCCAACTCATGTCTCTGATGCTGGCCCAGTGGAAGTGCCAGGAAGGAGACTTCAGGAATGACAAATCTGTAGAACTGCTCCTTTTATCAGCAGCCAAAACTGATCCCAGTTTTAAGTGCCGTAATTTTGGACTCAAAGGCTGGAGATAATGTTCAAAGCCATTTGTATCCTAATGAAATTACTCCTGTTCAAGTCAGTCATTTAGAATGTGATGGCATCTGTTTGGAACTGTAGATCTTGAGGTGCTAATGCTTTGATGACAGTTGTGATATTTTGGATCATCTGGGGTATTTTTGCATTTCTCTTATAGCTGATAACAGGGATTTGTGCAGTTCCTGAAGGTTAGAAGTTTCAATAATCTGTCAGGTGGGCCCTCTTCTCACTACTCTACTTTTACAAAGTCTTGGAAATGAAATCCTAGTGCAAGATGAACTGGGTGTAAACTCCATGGCTTCAGAAGATTTTACCCATAACTTGTATTAATTGCTACATTAAAGCATGTAATGTGCCTGCTTGCTAAATGTTCTCAGAATGTTTTGGACAAAGAGAAGAAGGTAACAGTTCATTTAAAGCACACATTTAAATTAAACCCTGGAATTGATCTTGCTAGAATGTTTTCATTCCCTTTTTGTGTGTGGTGAGTTATTCCTCCCTCTCTCTCTCTCTCTCTCTCTAAAACAGCGTATAATTGACTGATTGTTCTATCCCTGATACACCAGAACTCAAAGTAAATAAATGCTTTGAAAAGTAGTTCAGAGAGATCCTTACCTTACCAGCAGGAGACAGCTCTGTCTTTTGATATCTTCATCATATCAATGTATTTCAATTCTAACAGTAATATGATTACTGCATTTCTTAATTGTTTTATCTATCTATCTATCTATCTATCTATCTATCTATCTATCTATCTATCTATCTATCGGCTTCATCGCCATATAAAAGTTCATTTCTGCCTGTTTGGCAAAAAAACCAAAAAACAAACCAACCAAACCAGAGCTGCTATCCATTTATATGTATTGTTCCTTCTTGTTGCATGAATGGTGGAATTTGTGTGACATTGTAGTCAATTCAGAAAAACTGCTGCTTTTGTAACTCCAAATTTGTCTGCTGTGGGGATATTGCGCAGCTGCTTGTTTTTAATTGCTTCCTTAGGAAGGAAGAGAAAAAAAAGAACTAAAATATCTCTAACTGGTAGATTGGTCCAGATACATCTTCAAAAGAATGCAGCTTTTCTTAGGGTTCTGCTGTGTTACTTCCAGTGACTCTTGTTGTGTTTATTTTAAAGTTACCTGTCTCCTTTTTTTTTTTTTTACTCACTGCTGAAAGTATCATCCCCAGAGCAGAGTGAGCTGTCACATCCATTTAAATTTGCTATTTGGCTAAAAGCCCTAACAAAAAGGGATTTACCTGAAGACATGCTACTGTGGGGTGGAGCAGTGGAGGTATGGCGCTGTGCAGTGTCCTGTTGGCTTTGCTGCAAGGTTGGCAATCTCCAGCAGAAGTGGAAACAAGGATCCATTAACTCTCCAGGTGCTACAGATGTTTGCTTAGTAAACATAAATTGGAGTCTTCAAGGAGCTTGGAAGTAACTTCACTGTTGTCACAGGAGAGGGCCTTATATCTAGTTTCAGGAAACAAACAAGGTTTTAAAATCACGGCTACATAGTAGATGAGGAGCCCTTTAGGCTGTCAAATGTTGAATGAATTTTCTTTTGAGTGCCATGTCTATAGATGCTGTTACAGATGTCTGTTAAGTGGTAACAGACAAGTAATAATGTTCTTAATAGTAACTGTCTTTTGTGATGATTAAATCTGTTTATTTTACAATAATGCTTATAATGCAGATATCCTTTGATCAGAAAGATTGTCAAAGAACAACAAAGTGCTTATTTAAAAGAAATGTTTATAAATAAAACAGTATTTTTTTTCCTTTGCTGAAAGCACGTGAGATTCTTGCAGGAGGGTAGATAGGTATTTTAAACAACACTATAAATTCCCTTGTCCTTTACATTTTCATTAAAAAGATTTTTCTATGCCCCTGCTGCTTTCCATCACCAGTCCTCTGGTTTGGAGATTTCCAGCTTGCCTGTTTTGGCGCACTTGAATCTCTTGCCTATGAACAAGCCTTCATTCGCCTGGCAAGAATGGACAAGGCTGAGTTTCTTCATCTCCAGGGTAATTTTGGGGTTTTGTTTTTTTGGTCACCCACTGTATGCCCAAATACCATCCTGCATCCAATTTTGAAGTGAGACCAAGTTATGCAATCAATTTCTAACAACATGGCCTCATGGCTGACCTGTTCCAGGCAGGAGGTTGGATTAGAGACCTCCTGAAGGCTCTTTCAATCTGAACTATCTTAGTCTTACTTTAACTGGTAAAATAGATTAATGATGTAGGAATAGCTTCCAAACTCTCACATAATAGTCCATGCTGGTGTAAGCAGTCCTTTTGTGCCAAAAGTGGTGTAATTACTATTGCCTTTACTAGTATGGACAAGCTAGCAATGAACCAAACGGTTTTGCATTTACATACACACAGATACTAAGTGTCCGTATTCCTGCAGTTTGAGAGAGACGTGCTGAAAGCTCAGAAAAGGTCTATTTATATCTGTCTCTGGGTACGATGTAGCGCTGTAGTTTTCCACCCCATAAATGCTTGTATTGCCATTAAGTGTTACAATAGCCCAAGAAATTTTGCCATTCTGATAGTAGATTTTATTTTATCTGCTCTCTAACTTTCTAACACTGTGGATGAGGTATTTCATTGATCAGTTAAGGAAATCTTGCATTTTCAACAAGTACCTTTAGGTTGGATCTTCTGTTGCATCTCTCAGGAATTTTTTTCCCCCTGTACTTTCAGAGAATATCAAACTCTACATAATTCTTTGACTTTGTGCACTTTTGCCGTACTGATGTCTGGGCTCCGTCTGCAAACTCCACATGTATCCTGTACACATCATTCATTCTTTGGATTGGACTCATTCCTCAAAAATAGTGATCACTGGCCTTGAGTCGCCTTGCTTTTTGTGGTGATCCGTCAGATGTCAGCAGTGAACAGGGAGCAATGCCTGAAACCTATGCAAGTAGTTCACTACATTTTTCTCTGTTCTCAGTAGCAATAAATGTTGTTGGATAAATTCTTCCTGTCCTGAAGTCTTTGCACAACTCTTCAAAAAATCTTGTTAATGGGTGAGAAGTTTGAAATTTCTATTTTGGCATCTGGACATAATGTTTCTGCGAGGAAAGATAACCCTCAAGGTAAAACTTTCTGAAATTACCGTGTGCTTGCTCCAGTGTTGTGTGCTTTTGATAAAACAGCATAAGCTGGTGCAGAAATAAAACTAATGCTTTGGCAACCACATTGGAAAAGCTACTTATATGTAAAAGTTCTTACATATAAGAGATTTTTACCGCTCCGCTCAAGTACCTGTTCAACTAAATGTGCCATATCAGGTAAAGCAAATCTCCTTGGCCTGATGAACTATAAATCTTTGAATGAAGCAAGACCACACACTCCATTCATAGCCTCTACCAAAATTACTGGGCTAGTCATAAAAAACTTCTGTGTAAACTGGGGAAAAAGAAATCCTAGAACATTATGATAGCAGATTTGCTCGTCTCTGCTCTAATTTTAGGTCTGAAGCCATACCAAGTCTATTCCTGAGTACTGTATTCCTTTTATTTGGGTGACCTGGTCTACTCTCCTAGTGTTGGAGAATGCTGAGAAGCCTGAGTTTTACCTGAGTTTACTTTCAGGGTATGCACAGATTACATCCTGAAAGAGCCTGCATCCAGTTAATTAATGAATTAATTAGTTTCCCAGTATATTAAAAGATATGATCGTGGCAATTTTACATGCAGAGGGAGCTGCAAATGGCATATTTTGAGAAAGGTGGTGCCGTTCGTATTATTCTCTCTAGGTCAGAAATACCTTTTCTAAGAACAGTGAACTATTCATTTTGGTTGTGAAAATTACTGGGGAAAACTGAAATTGGGAAAATCACCAGTGGTGTAATTTAGGATACCTATCTAATATGTCTATTTATAGTTGTAAATAGGTTGAGATTTAGAACATCGGAGTGAACATCAGGCTTTTAGTTGTAGCGTTTCACAGTGTTTCTTGAGCATGGGCCCCATTCCTCTTTGGTATGTTATCTGTCAGGTTTCCATTGAAACTCCAGCTATATTACTAGAAGGGGCCTGTTGTTGAAAATCTTCCCTCAAGTGTGGGTTAAGTATTCTTCCACAAGCACCAGAGTGGTTTCATGGGGCTAGGTTTTAATAAAACCATTTGTTGATGAGGTTTGGCTCTATTCTCTGTTCCTGGAAGACCCTGATAACAATGCTGTTCTTTGTGAAGAGAATGTGTGAGGCTTACCTTTAACAGCTGACTTAGTTTTTTTAATTAAACATTGAAAGTAGACACAGTTGCATAATTTTGTAGTGGCAAGTGTTGTCATGTCAGCGTCAACACCTTTTGTACTACATCGTTCCGGTGTGTACTGAGAGTACTTCTTGCAGGACTGAGCATCTTCACAGCAGATACTACTGTTCTGTGCTTTTAGCTTTCCACACCTAATTTGTTTTGAGATTTCCCCTTATTGCTCCTGAGATATCTGTTACCATCTTACTACCACTTACTTAAGAACTTCCAATAAATATTTCAGAAAGATACCTGTCTGTCCTGCTCATGTGGGCAAAACCTACTGTTTGTTCTGTAACCTCCTAATTTTTTTATTTTAAACAAGATGGTAAGTGGGAGTGGAGGAAAAAAGCTGTCTCTCCTAAAACGGTAAAAGAAAGAGATGATATACAGTGTATTTGAATGCACAGCTTTAATTTGTCTTTCCTGTCAACAAGCAGAGTAATATATGTTATCACATAAACCTTTGAAACAGAAGCTGTAGAAAAGTGAGACTAAGGAAGACACAGGCTTTAAGCATCATTGTAAAAGTTTAATAAAAAAAATATAAATCGATAGAAGTCTGTTCATATGTGTTATGAAAAGTGCCTTGCAGATTAATTTCCATGAGCTGAGAAGCCTTAAATGAGTATATTAACAATTCTGTTTTCACATCTCCATGAATTATGCTCAAATGATGCCCAATTGTTGTTAAACAACATAAAAATTTGATATGTTGTCAATCCCATTGCACAAAGCAAGCACAGTCATTTACTCAGGCAATTTCTGCTGCAAACCCAACACTGGGGAATGGAATAACACAAACAAGGTAATGAGTTTTAAACTAATTATGAGGTGACAACAGTATAATTGAACATAAGATAATGAGTGGAAAACTAAGGTTCATCGAATGGTTTTCTCAGCCTTAGAAATTACTTTTCTCAGGCTTAAAAATTACTTCTCAGATTTATTGATTTAGAGACCTCTGCCAATTGTTGAATGGTTTAGAAAACCATTTCTGTGCATAGTAATGATCAAGAGGTGACAAACAGTAATTTTTGTACAATTTTAAATCTCCCATAAATTCACAGATCTGTGATTATTTTGGCCGTTTAGAGCATTTCCACTTGTTCTCACAATGTCTGTATTTTTATAAGATGGAGGCTTTGGAAAATTGTTTCCTCATTGTTCATGCAGAACTTCCTTAACCTCTGCAGAACCTTACCTTGAGAGGTGCTCCCTGTGCTGGCGTGTTCCCTGTGGTCCTGCTGTATCAAGGAGCCTGTGACTTAGCCCTGCCCACCTTTCCTCTGCTTGCCTTCTGCCTTCAGCTTCCCAATGGGCCAGTGCAGCTTTGAGGCCCCGCTGCCCTGCTGCCTCACCAGAGTTACTCCTCAAATCTGGCATAGAGTTGCCAGATAAGTGAAAGAGAGGAGAAAGATACCTGCTTTCGGTTTTCTTTTTTCAGCTGCACTAAAGTCACTCTGAACGCCAGCATATGAGTTAAGATTAGATAAATATTTTTTTAAATGCAATTCAAATGTTAGCAGCATAGCTAGCAGACGTAGGAATAATGGAATAAAAGAAAATTATAACTGCAGGCGTGCTCTAACAGTGGGATTTTTGTTTCTTGTAACGACTGTACTGCCAGAATGCTTGCATCCCTCTTGTGGTCTGTGTTTTCAAGTCCTCTAAAAAAAAAAAAAAAAAAAAATCCCTGCTCTGATACTGCTTTCACTGAAGAGACCTAAACCTTTTATTGACTAGTGCTAATCCATAACTTAAACATGATGTTAGTTTTACCCTTATGTTCTAAACCGTTGTGTCTTTGGGCACAATGTGATAGAGCCATCTTCTGTCTATGTGGTAGCAGAGCTTATTTTTAACTATAGCCCGTGTACCTTTAGCTGTAGATAAATTGTTGACCTGTCATGATCCTTTCTACCTGAGGTATATGCTCAAAGCTGTTGTACAAGCAGCCTGATGGAAGGAATTGATGTACTTTGATTCATGATTAAAATGTGACGTGAAGGTACCCAGGCAGATTTCTGGGGAGCCTGTAGGCAGGTGTCTTGACTTTGAGAGAGACCATGGCACAAACCCCCATGGCATACCTGTGTGTGATGGATATGCCTATGAAGAGAGCCTTAAGCAAGGGGCTAGTGGGAGGTGGACATCTGAGCAGGGGTGAGCGTGCACGGGCTCTGTGTCAAGTTGTCCCTGCTGTTGCTGCAGCCACACACTGTCAGCGGGAGCTGGGGACAAGGGCAGAGGGGGCTGCCCCCGTGGGGAGAAGCACCCAGCAAGGAGAAGAGGCAGCAGAGGCTGGGAGAGCTGTGGCATGCAGGAGGGCAGTCTGTTACACTGCAACTCAGCAGCTCAATATTACACAGTGTTTTCTTGCTCTCTCTGAGAAAATTTTTGATTAAGAAAAAAAATAAATACAGAGCTTGAGGTACTTGGTCTTCCTCCCCTCTCTAAAAATGCCAAGGCTTTTTTAATTAAAATGCTAAAAGGTTTTAAATGAGGTTGTTCATAAATAAATACCATATTTCTGGATTTTCTTAAATCTTACGTATATTCCCAGACACAGATTTCTAGCACGTTGATAAACTGCATTGTGTTATACTGTCCAAAATTATCTATAAGAAATCGTGAGTTCATATTACATAATTTTTAAATTGTTTTTTATAAGTCTTGAATATAGAATTTTATCAAATACAGGGCTCCCAACTTTGTCAGAAAGTGTGGCTGTAGTTTTGGGAAAGGGTATGTTTTTATAAAAAGTCTTGGAGAATTTGAGGAGATGACCAGAATGCTTCCTCTCTGAGACTCTGACACTCCATAAATAACATCTCATTGAGCTACACATCTAAAAAGGCCCCCAGAGGAGATCAAACTCAGTTTTTGGGGCTATGAATATGTGTCATGGAGAATTTATTGTCCGGAGTGCTTCTCCATTTCCTACTTTACACATTTACGATACCGTTAAGTGTTGCCATTTTACTGCAAGGTTTTGGTAACGTCAGAGAAAAAGGTGGCAGTTGTTAACAACAGAGAAGAGGTATAAATGAAGTATTGCTCTTTGACATGAAGGTGTACGTGAGAAAGAACCCATTGATTTGAATTTTATTTATGTACAAGTGTTTTTACAGCTGCCTTCTACATGCGCATATGTTCCCATGCCTATTAATAAGAGACCAGTGCTTAAGTTTATGAAGCATAGAAAACATTGCTGCTGTCTTACCGATGGAATGATTGGACAGGCTCGTAGAGGAATGAGTGGTACAGGCAAAGGCAGAAGTCAGGCACGACCCCCAGTCCTTGGTCTGAATCGGTCTCCCCCATGACACCATGTTTATAATCAATGAAATGATGCAGAATATTTCAGGGAATTGGTTGTTCTACAGCAAAGACATTTTGTTATCATTAATATTTAAATGCTTTGTTTTGTTTTCTTTCTGTAGGCGTTTTATCTGCTGCAGTGCTGATTGTTTAGCTTTGGCAAGATTTTATTGATTAAAACTTTTTAGCAAATGTGTTCACAACTATGTCTGCATATTAGAGCAACTGCGTTGAAAACGTTTCCCTAAAGCCATCCTGATTTCAGGTTGCTATTACCAAGCAATGTCGTTGCTTGGTAAGATATATATGTTGTTCAGTGGTTTATATAATCCCAGAAGGCATCTGGAACATGTTTATGTTAAGTCAACTATGAATGCACATGTACAAAAAAGACATATTATCTACAAAGAGCTGAGTTATGCTATTTGCATCATCCCTGATATATGTATATGTATATTTAGGACTTTCTTGGGTGTGATGTATAAATGTCCACAATAATAAAAGCAATACCCAGTGAGATTTGTGTTCAGCAAATAAATATTAAGTATGTTGGGATTTTTTTTCTTCCTTTTAGATCCATTTCAATTCATCACTAAAAGTGAACCTGCAAAGGAACAGGCAGCTCAGCCAGCTTTAGCCCGGAAACCCACTGTGATCCGAATCCCAGCTAAACCCGGGAAACGTAAGTCCTTCTCCCAAATTGTCTGAGAAATAATTTTAACCGTGACTTATTATTTACTAATTGAGTTGCTGTTTACTGACTGTATTAGCTGCCAAAGGAATCCCGTGCTACAGTTAGACAAGACAGAGTAGCCAACCTAAGGGCTGTGGTGGGAGGGAGAAATAACTGGGAGTCATGTTCCCCTCTCCATGCCTCCCAGCTACCTTGTCTGGCTCCCTCCCTTGTGCTAAGTTTGATGTCCCTCAAACCTTATGGAGCGTATCAGAAGTGAAACTGTGTGTGTGTGTCGGGGGAATTTAGTGCTGGCAGAGAAGACCTGGAGGAGAGCCTTGCAGCAGAAGCAAGCTTCTTTGGTCAGCTAAACCATATCACTGAGCTGTACCTTTGGTCAAATTGACTTCTGATATCAGCTGAGGATATTTTAATGCTACTTCCGAGCATTCTGGGAGCAGGGCCTCTGCTTGTCAAAGGAACAACATTAGTGTATTAAACTTTGCTTCAAACACAGCTTAGTTGGGATGTAAGCATAGTTTTCACAGCTTACATCAAAAATTTCCCTTGACCCTTGTTGAATTTGAAATCTGTGGCCATTTAAGCAATAGTATTTTGGTAGCAGTTGAGGGAATAAAAAAGGCACGCAGGAACTTGGATGCAAAAACCTGATGTGTGCAATTTTGTGTCAAGGTTTTGACTGTAGTTTTCTGACAGTTACCATATCCCTAATCCCTTCCACCTCCTTTACAGCTTTACAAATGACACTGACAGTATCTCAGAGTGGAAATTTATCAGAGAGCCGTAAGGTCTTTGTGTTGATCTTTGTATGCTGGAGTACATACTTGCTTGTGTTTAGCCTTATGTTTTATCCTCAGAGCTTTGGGAGAAATGTCATAAGATAGTTCTTAAAACTCATATTTCAAAATCATGTTTTCTACCTGAGTAGGTGTAGAGCCAGCTTGTAGCAACTAGATGTCCAGATGACTTTTCTCTTATTATTTCCCGAGTTCCCTTCTTCGTCCTCCAGTGCAAAAATATCAGGTTTTCTTTTCCTCTGCATATGTGAGAAATGCAGTGGAAATGATTAAAAATGCAGAGAAGACTGAAGATATGAGAAAAAGTCTTTCTGTTAATACCTGATCATAAATAAAAGGTTTTTTTCAGTTGGAAGAATACGTTTACGAACTACTATAAAGAACCCAATACATAATTCTTCTCCACAAAGGAAACTGTAATTTCCATTTAAACAAAAAAAAAAAGAAAGAAAGACCTGACAATGTTTTTTTTTTCTTTTTCTTTTTTTTTTTTTTTCCCGACCTGGATTCTCTTTTGAACTTGGAGATAACTGGTCCCTTGCTGCTCTCTAGTGGTAACTGAACTTCCCACAGGAGACTGCGGGTCATGCTGTACTTGGCTACAGTTGTCAGAGGGGTGTGAAGGACTGCTTTACGGGAGGCTGTGGCTGGAAGATTAATGGGATGTGGAGGAAAAGAAGCAGGTTCCAAGAAAGCAGAGCAGCCTTTTGTCAGATAGGAGCTGCTGTGGAAATGTAAGCTGTTAAAAGTTAAAAAATGAGAAAAGTACAACTGGGCCAAGGTATAACATGGATAGAGTAGGATTTACCTTGTAAGAGGGCCACTTAATCTCAGAAGAAGGGGTCTTTCAACATTGTGGGTAGGGAGAGAGATTAATTCTGTAAGGAACCAGCACAAACCAAAAAGAAAAACCTCAATAAAACAAAAAACACCCCACCCAGCACTACCAAAAAGAGGACAGAGCTGAATGCTTAAGAATTTGAACTCCAATAAAGCACTCGTTTAGTATTAGCATTTTTGTGGAGATGTGATTAGAAAGGAAGCGTTAAGCTTCCACTTCAGTTATTACACTTAGAAATCGCTGAAAATAACACCTGCCTTCTAGTTCTTGGATTGTTGTTTTTTTTTCTTCCCTTATTTCCTTTAATTTTGGTCTTATAAAGAGTAAAGGCAAGGAAATTGGGCCATCTGTGTATATATCAAGATTTGAAGTGGTGTGAATAAATAAATCTCTTGTGCTTTTTATAAATCAGTAAGGTATGATAAGAGAAGATTTCTCTTGCAATTAGTGTCATGTATTGTTTTTACTTTTCATCCATCATACTAGCTTAGAAGAGTGATGAACTTCACTAACTTTTTTTTCCGCATGCTTGGTCACTGCCGACACAGTACCTGTGGCCTGCTCCAAAGAATAAGGGATTTATCCTTGAACCGATCCATTTTTAATCATCACACCAGTGTTTGAGATCATAGTAATGCAACTGAGGTGTTAAAAACAAACAACACTTCTCCTTTCTATGTCTTGTTTCTTTGCTGAGAGTACTTTCCATGAAATGAGCAACTGAAAGTTTTCATTTAGATAGAATCTCTCCTTTTTTTTGTCATCAGTCTATAAAGGTCCAGGCTGTCTATACATGTTTTTACATAACTCCAAGACTGTCTGGAAGTCAGAAGAGCTCAAGTGTCTGAAGTTCTTTGTATGAAATGAATTTTCTTGGTATACAAATACATTGTAAAACAGATGGCAGGGTTACAATGTATAAAGACAAAATGATTGGTAAATATGCTGGCAAAACCTGGCCAAGTGCTTCCCAGGTTTCAAGGGCAGAGACGTTGAAAGCAAATATCATATAATTAGCAGGGTTTTGCGTTCTTTATTGAGACTGAGGAAATCATCGCTCTTCCCTAATAAGATCTGTACTGTTTCCTCTTCCATGTCCTAAATTTGCTTAACTGCTTGAGGACTACCAGGGAGCTTCCATTTCTGTTGTCTTTCTGTCACCCTGAATTTTGTAGCAGGCAATGGTTTCTTTTCTTGCCTTTACCTTTCTGGAGATTCTTCCATCCAAGTCTCCTGATCTTTCAGGGTTACTTGAAATAACTCTCAGCTGTTTTCCAGCCTGAAGGATATTCCAGGAGCTGACAGCTGAAAAAAGTGAGCCAGTTTAGAAATGTGGCTGAGAGATGGTGATGGTGTTTCAGGGTATCCAGTAATGAGTCTAACATTCCCAGGGGCAGAAACTCTTCTACTCATCTAATATTATATCAACAAGTATTGCAGCTGAAACCCTGAAACCCTAGAATAACTTGCTGGTGTCCTGAGAGTCGAGTGAAGATCCGTTATGCAGGATGGGAAGTATTCCTGAAGTCAACCTCAGAGTTGCAATGGTCCCTTCATGTTGTTCCTGTTCCCTTCATGTCTCTTCTCTTCATTAGTCTTTAAGTGGTCCTGCCCATTGGCTGCTCTGGCTTTGAGGAAGGAAGTTCTGTTCACAAAAAATTGCCCCAAACTAAGGTGGATTCCCTTAGCTATTGCTGGTCCCTGTAAAGAAGCTATTAATTAGACTTTAATTTGGGAATTTTTGTTTTTTCACAGCTTTAAATGAAATCCCACATAGCCCTCCACCACTTCCTGCTGAAAAGCCTATTGGGATCACCTCTGATACCACAGTGGGAAAACCCAACAGTGCTGACCTAGTAAAAAAAGTGGTAAGTTAGAACTTTTTTCTTGTATTAAAACTTTGTCTGCTTTTGTTAACAGATCTCTTGTGACTCTCAAACATTTGTAAAGTAAATCATTTGAAGAACCAAAGCATGAAAAGGACTTCTCAAAAATATAAGGCTTTTTTCTTTTAATTGCGTCCTCTAATTTAATTAGGTAATTTAGACTGCTGTCAGTTCTGAAAAGCACTTTGTTGATTTTTACTAAACTTTGATCACATCTATCTTCAATTTTTTGTATTTAGCAGCTGGAACTGGGATATTCTACAATTTAGTTTCAAAAGCACTGCAAAGTGGTTCAAAGTCCAAGGAGATTTACATAGTGAAATATTGTTGAAGTCCCTTAGAAATGTATTTGTTTACCTTCATACACACAGTACCTCTTCATGTCTGTGCTAATTACCATGCAGAGGAAGCTTTTCTGTAGATGAATGAAGCTTGCTTTCTTCAGCTCTTTCCTTCTAGTTTTTTTTGTACTGGTCTTCTCAGAGTCTGAGTAGAACCATCTATTTTGGAAAGTAAGGTTCTACTCCTCACTACTGAGCACATAGTAGGGGAAGATATTGTAGCTGTGTATCCTATTTGCCCTTTGACAAAGATTTACAAAAGGGAATTAAAATAAACTAGCAAATGACAGTAGAATTTCCAAATACTGAGTGCTGTGATGGCAAGAAGGGCAGAGAATCTTGCAGAAACCACAGGCAAAAAGATCAAATCAAAAGCCCTGACTGGATGGACAGCTGGCAGCAAATGTCTTTGTGGCTACCTCTGCTGATAGGATAAAGGGGTTTTTAAATGTCATGATTGAAGAGGCTGTTTGTAGAGGTCCCATCTTTTCTGGGTAATGCTGAAAAAATAAATTCCGATACAAGAGGTTAAATAAAATTTTATACAATACAACGCCAAAACTTTTACAATGTCATCCAGATTCTTGTGACAGGCATGTGTAAGCTTCAGAGGATTTTTTTTAAGAAAAAGACTGCATCAAATGTACTGAAACATTTAAATGCTATCTTTGGAAATATATGAACTTCTGTGCTTCTAAAACTAGCATTGCTTGTCAGTGGAAGTGATTAACCAGCAACGGTAAAAAAATGTTGACCATAAGCAGCAGTTGGCACAGATTTCTTCCTTTTCACACAGAAGAGGAACATTTTTGGTATGAGGATAACATCCCCATCTGAAAGTGGCAGGTTGTTTTCTTTCTAATCAGGATCATTTAATCAGGAACATTCATTTGGGGACTTAATCAGGGGTCAAAATTTTGTCACAAAATAAACCTTAGGCATTTTCTTGGTGGGGAAAATCACATAAATTGTTTACCAGTTTCAAGCACTTGTATCTCTAAGCAAACAAGACTGTTCAGACCTATTTAACATTACTGGTTCAAAAGGGGGTACTTTTGAACCCGGATTTGTGACTCTGATTTACCATGCTGTTCCACAAGCAGCTGTGCTTGTTCAGCGGAGTTGGCTGTACTCTCTGGCAATGGCATGACAACGAACAGCAGGAGGCAGAAAGGATGGTAATTTGTTAATCCATTACTGTTCTCCATCCCCTTCAGACATGGCACATGTTCCGCTCTGCTGACTCTGCTACAGGGTAGTAATCTTTGGCAGGGTCAGGATGGGCAACTGGGAGGAGTGACACCTTAATCTGCCAGAGCAAGATTCATCGGGGTTTATCTGTTAGATCTCTAGGAAACATACTTAGATACCTTTTTTAATGAGAGGTAATGTTATTTGCAAGAGACGCTATCCTGCGCGAGTTGCATCAGTGTCATGTTTTATGCTTGAAGCCTGTTCAAAGTCTTTCGTCTGTCAAAGTTCAATCAAAACTGATAATGTAACTGCGACAGTTGGAATCCCACAGGCAGTGAAAGTGTACATTTGTATGGTTCCACCTGAGTTTTGCTCTTAAGCCCTGACTCCCATGTAGTAGGAAACGAGGGCTGGGTCATGCTTAGTGCACAATTTAAGCTGTGATTCAGGTAGTCAAACAGGTTATTTACCTCTCCCTCTATGTCCAACAAGACTTTAAAATGCTAGAACACACCCTAATAGTTATTACTTTATTCCCAGACCTCCAGAAACTCTTGTTTTTCCTGTCTGTAGGATATAATTTAAGAAATGCATCATTTAAACAAGATCATTTTTGTTTCTTGGGCTGAAATAAACGGCTTTTTTTCTTTTGACTCTTTGTAGGAGTTGGATCTTTCAGAACAGGGTGGAGTGCCTGAGCTACAACCTGTACTACCCGCAAGGTAAGTGTGATTCTTCAGTGACTCACTTGGAAATGGTGTTTCTGAATTAGTTTTCCTAGTTAGTCTCAATGTAGACATTACCAACTCTAGTCCTAACTCAGTAGGCTTGGGTAGGTAGCATGCTCACTAATAAATAGGTAGGACCAAGTTGCTAGCTGATTAATAACTTGTTTGTATGTTATTGGTATGAGCAGGGAGATTATAGGAGGACAGCTGTTTGACTCTTCAGCTAATGTACAGTGGCTGATGACAGTCATTCCTTTCTGCATCTTTAACCTTTCCACCCACAGCTGAACGTAGAACATCCCCTCTTGCATGTTGCTGACCTTTTGATCAACAGTACTTGCACTTGTGGCTGGGTTTGAGTGGTGAAGGAATGGAGGTGGCAGATGCTGCCACCCTGAAAAGGGCAGATGCTGGGCCAGCACCTTCCCAGAAACACTGGCTAGTTTATATGGTTCACTTCAGACCTAAAAAGCCTGTGAAGGTGCAGAATCAGTGATAACCTTGTTTTTTTATTCTTTTGAACCAAGAAGAAAGAAGGTCTGCAGAGGCAAAAGTAGCTGTACCAGCCTTAAATTCAGGTCCACTAAATACCAGAGACAAACTGGAGGGAGATATGGCATTGGCTAGATAGCCCACTGTGGCCGTCTCAGTATCTGCACTCTAAATCTGTGGGTTTAAACACAAGAGTTTTCTCTGTTGTGTCAGGACAGGAGAATCTTTCAGTTATTAAACTTAGTCTACCAATAATAATAATAAGTATTTGTTAACAGGAAAGAATGTGGTTTTACCCACAAGGAAACACCTCATTATTGCCCCCTATGGGCTTGTTACTTTTCCCCATTCTGTTTAGCATAACAGCATTCCTGATTCTCCCAAGGATCTCTGGAACTGCAGTTAACATTTTGTCCTTTCATTCTTCTGCTCAAATGGATTTTTATTTTTATTTTTTTTTTAAGTAAGCAGTAATAATTCCCTGATTTGCTTGTTAGAGCTTTCTTGTTTAGTTGAGTTGCGTTACAAACATATGGGTTGGTTTGTTTCCAGATTTAATGCAGTCTTTCCCCTTTTGTCAATATTAAAAATGCTTAGTTTAGGATGAGGCCAAGAAAAGGGAGAGGTGGAAGTTGAACGGAGGTAGAATTATTTTTTTTTTTTAAATTTAAAAAATAATCTATACTCAAATAGTAATAGAGAGCTCTTCTCAGGAACATTAGTAGAGCACTAATATCTTCTCAAGTGGTAGATGACACTCATGAAATATATCAGAAGGATAAGATCCACTAATGCACATTTGTTGTGGTCGATAATTTTTAAAGACCTTTGAGGAATTCATGCAAGCAAATAATTATGCTAAATTACACTATATGAAAAAAAGAGAGACAATTATAGCAGAAACTTGCAGTAACTGTCTGAAGATTTCCCAATAACAATCAAACAATATTGTATTTTTGGAATAGTGGTAGCGCCAGGGTTCTTAATAACAGGAAGCCAAAGTTTTATGTACCTAATGCTTGTTTATAACAGAGGTGATTTTTAAGTAGCAAATTATTGATTTGGCCACACTCTTTGACTCTGAAAATCATGGCTTGTGTGTACTGTATAGGCAGCTTTTATTTTATCAATGCTTAGTAAAGGGGATTTTTTAGATTTTTTAATTTTTTTTTTTGATTACCACTGTCACTTACTAATCTCTGATTTTGGTTCCTAAACTACTGGTATGCTAATGAGAGTGCAGTACCTTCAGCATTGTCAGAAAACTTGAGTATTTTCACCACTGTTTTCTTTCTGCGGTAGACATCCATTGCATAAAAATGGCAAATTCTGCTATTGATGCCATTGTGCAAAGTGGTGTCATATGTCATGAGTTTCAGCAGAGGCCCAAAAGTCACTTTGGGTAAGTGGCATCCCAGAGAATGAGCTAGGCTAATTCCTGAAGACCAGCTAGATCAGCAGAGCTTCTCAGGGCTTTCACTAAAGCTCTCCACTGGAAGAACTCTGTCCTGAGGCAGCTTCTAACAAAGCTATTTCTAAAGGTGGATTGCTCAAAGAAATCCTGCTAATGTAGTGGGCCCCCAAGAAAGCTGGCAGGCTGTTCATAAGTGAAAGTGGTGAGCAGACTTGGAAATATGTAGTTGAAGGATCTGTCTAAGGACTTGGTCATCCAGTCCCAGCATCTGAAGAGTTCATTTATTCCCAGGGAGCTTCAGATGCCACACGCTTTACAGCCCAGGTCATCATGAGTCACGTTTCCTTATTGCATAATCTATAGCTAGGGCTGTGGTGGAGGACAAGGCAACGGACTTATTAATATGCATATTTCTCTGATGGTTTGCCCAATTTTTAGGCCTGTGGATGGAAAAATTGTACCTGCTCGACCTCCCCCACCTAAAGGTGTTCCTGGAAGGCCACCTCCACCAAAACTCTCTGCAGCCAAGACCTCCTCCCAGAAGGATGCTCTTTCACTATCTACTTCTAACATCGCTCTTGATAAAAAACCCAGCAAGTTCAGATTGGGACCTAAGAGAGCAAAAAGTCAAGTCTTTAAAAATCCAGATCCAGCATTACCTCCTAGACCTAAACCAGGTCATCCGCTCTACAATAAATACATGGTAAGAGTTGAGATAGAATATCTGAGACTGTTTGTTTATAAAACAGTGCTGATTAAAATAGTAGTGAAAAAGGTAGTAAGGTAGTTACTATGATGTGGCTTTCAAAGTGCATCTATCAGCATAATCTTCCTTAGAAAATATTAATAGATAAGTAGTGATAAGTACTGTAAGGTAATACTGGAGAAAGAAATATATACATGCAAAGTATAGATGTGTGTGTGTATTTTTGTGTATATATGTAATTTATATCTATCTATCTATCTTTAATGCATAGCATTTTGGTTTTGGAGGTTCGTTTTACAGTCACCAGTTCTGAATTCTATTACAGCACATAAAATGATGCTAAATAATTGCATTTGTATATTGTTTTTTCCTGTATATGTCAAAATGCTTAAAAAATTGGGGGGCATTAGAAATTAAAAAGTACTTTACCTTGCTTAATCAAGCTGTGAGGAATGTAACATCACTTAGCTTACATTTTTGTCTTAATGATTCCATCACTTTTAATTATAAAAATGTTTCTTTTTGGTATTGCATGTGTTGTTAGGGAATATTCAATATAAATGGATCAAGATTGCAGATAAAAAGGAGAGAGTCTTTCTCCAGATACTTGAAACTGGTCAGTGATCAGAGCTGGTGCCTGCTTGAACCAGTGCTGTTGTTCTCCCACACCCATGCAACCATAACATGCACAACATCAACATTCAGCATGATGTGGAAACTTTGCATTGCCTTCTCTTTGATCTTCACTATTGCATTTAGATCCTTGGTGGAGCAGAGGAGCAAGAGAGAGAGACGAAGATGTATCTAAGTTGATAGTAGGAACAGCTTTGAGATAAGGGAAGCATGTTGCTTCCTGTCTGGTGTAGTCACACCTGTTTACGTAAGAAACCTGTGACATGTTTTGTAAATGAGTTTGTTTTTGAGTAGATCACTAGTAACTCTCTGCCCTCAAGTGTTACTGTCCATGAATTTTTCCTGTGAGGTTGTTTTCCCAGTGCCCTCCATGACAAATGAACACATTTCTGTGTCAGTGTGTTGCTGAACATCATATACCATATGGTATGATACCACTTAGGTGGTGAAGACGCTTTTAAAGCAGATAACAACACCTGGGTTTCTTGAAGGGCTGGTTCATATCACCAGCAGTCCTGTTCTGAATGCCTTACAAAGGAGCTTGTCCTATTCCACTGGACTCCTAAATTAGCTCCCTGTAGTAGGTGGTTTGAATAGTTCCATCGTCGACCATTTTCACTTGCAGTGGGAATTCAGGTGCTTAGAAGTGAACCAAACTCTTCCATTCCTATTTCTGTTCAAGCTACCTGTGCCTCATGGAGTTGTCAAGGAAGATTGTCTTCCCAGGAACCCTGGAGAACTGTCCTGTAAGGTAAGGCATTTTTTTCTGCTGATAAATATTTAATGAGCAAGATTCCTGTTGCATTAAAGTATCAAGTGCGTTAGACTTTAAAGGCTACACTGAGAAATGTAACAGTGGTTTATTAAATCCTTCTGTTTCTTCAATAAAAACAAAGCAACCACCAAAACAAAACCCAATAATGGTGGTTCGCCTTATAGCACAGGGACATTCTGCTTATGGAGCACAGCACCAGTAATTACTTTGAGTGCCAGAAGGGAGAGGAAACTGGTAACATTCCCCTATCTTGTAGGAAGATAATCACTCCCCTGGCTGAGTATCTAAAACGTGGGCAAAAGATAAGTGAGTAGTTTTATGAAGTGCTGTACATGATAGATCAGCGAATTGGCTTTGACGTGCGGGCTTCAAAGTATTTTCCTCTCTCGGCTTCTACAGACCTAACCTGGTTTTAGGGCATGATCATATTAATATTAAATAGCTGGTATAAATTATAGCTATGAGCAGCCTTTTTGATTATTATCAGAAACCTACATGGCTGAAATAGATTTTTATGCAATCTATGTTATCTGTTGTAATTCGTATTATTCTGGCCTTATCTTTTCCCATGTTGGGCTTTTTGTATGCAATGAATTACTTTGAATGTAATTCACGGAGAGTGCTTGTCATCAGTACAGTCTAAAGATTCCTAGTGGGTGGGATAGAGAGGAAAGCTTAGCATTTTGAAAATAATTTCCCTTTATAAAGATCCCACAACAAAATTGTCATTTCTCCTCGGTGTTATTTTCCTGTAAGCAAAGGCCTAGTGGCTTGCTCACCCCTCTAAAATTCTCGGCAGTCAGCAGATGTGCTGCTCTTGCTGAGTGTGCTGGGGAGAGTTGGGATGGGGTGTTTTCTCCGAGCAAGGAAGAGTAACTGGCGGCTTGCAGTACCAAGCAACAGTGCAAAATTTGGCCACAACTCTTGCAATAAGGGTTGCTATCAATGCTCCATATTTCTGACCCACAGAGATAGCTGAGGCTTTGTCTATACTGGGAAAAGTTACATGCCTTCCCTTCCTTTTACTGGCTCAAAAGTATAGATTTTTGGTGAAATGCATTGTGGTTTACCCTGGCGAAAGGCATACAGAATTCAGACCCATAACCGTGTGACCAACACCAACTGTTGCCTCCAAAGGTGATTCAATGATACCAAGAACAACATGGTGACCAAAGTCGGAAAATGACTTTCAGAGTATGTAACAGAGAATCTCTCTTAGTATCTTCCGTGATTTATAACCTACTTGGATTTATTTGTTGTTGTCAGGATTCAAATCGCCCTCCAAAAGTTTCTGACACAAGTGCACCTCATGCTGTAGTCCTGCATGATTTTCCTGCAGGTAAGTAAATGTGAACATTCTGGAAGCATATTTTATTCCAAAATTTTCAAATGGGAATTTTCTTAGGAATTAGAGCTCAAAAATGATGAGGAACCTCAGCCTGGAAGGTCTGCATGTAGAATTGTTCAAATCCACGGGTTTAGCTATAGTTGGGCCAGTTTTTTAGTTAAAGGTCACTGGTTTATCAAGTATAATTAAGACTTTTTGAAAACTGATTTTGCTTTTGTCTGTGGTATTTACATTAAGAAGGTTTTACTTAAAGAAAATCAGTGAGTGTGACAACTACCGTTAACCGAAATGATGCTGTCTTACAGAGCATGCTGATGACTTGGACCTTCATTCTGGAGACACCGTTTGTCTTCTGGAGAAAATCGATACCGAGTGGTACAGAGGAAAATGTGGGAATCGCACAGGGATATTTCCTGCCAGCTTTGTTAAAGTAGTTGTATGTAGGCTTTGTATACGTTGCTACATAAGGTCCTATTGCATTGGTTTTCTGGTTCTATTTTACTATAGCTGCTGTATGTTTAACTCCATTATGTATTTAGATAATCTCTTTTCCCTTTGGTAACACAGAAGATGTATCAACTTGTTTGTATGGTATTAGAAAGATGCTTGATTTGGCACAACCCATCTGTGTTACGGGGATTATTTTGCTGTTAATTTGAAGCCAAGTGAGAAAATCATGGCCCTTACCAGATTCTCTTTGTTAACCTGGGTAGTTTCTTAGGGTCTACAGAGCAGATTGTTTTTCACAGCTGCATGTAAGAATCAACAATGAGTAAGATGATTGCTTTTTGTGCCTCCCTCCCACCCCCCAGCTTCTCTCACGTTCTTGTCCCTTGAACTGTGCTGGAATCTCCACTTTTATAGCCATGTAGTGACTTTGGTCAGAGCAGCAGTTGGGCCCAACAAAACATTTTTTTTTTTTTCTTCCCAGAATATTTTTTTTCCATCTGGATCAATTTGCCCAAGTGGCTTGCTAAGTGGCTGCACAAATGGTTGTGCTGGCACAGTGCAAGGAGACTGTGTTGTTGCAAATGAGCAGCTTAAAGCAATCCTGTTACTGAATGTGACACTTAACACTAAACGGCAGGCAAGAGACAGGTGCTGTTTTGCAGCCCAATAGCAATTAATTGAGTGCCTCATCTTTAAAGGAGATACAGCGTGGTTCACTGCATCAAAAGCTGGGTCAAATCTATGGCAAGCCTGAGTCTGAGATTGAAGTCCATTCTGTGGCAGTAGGAATGGCCGTTGGGCAATCCACACCAGCCATACGGACACAGAGGAATGCTAAACTGACACCAGGATGCAGTGAAGGTGTGTGACTGGGCATTAAAGACAGTCAGTCTGTGTCGAGCTGGGACAGCTGGCAGAGATGAGCACTGCTGCTACAGGGACAATACCAAGTTATTTGGTAACCATCAGTGTGTGTTACACAGGGTGTCTTTGGTTTGTAATAGCATTACTGGAGAAGAATTTTAAGATTCGAGAAGTGCTGAAGAATAAAAACTCAGGGGCAGTAGTAATGGAACAATACTTGATTTGCTTTCATGAAAAAGATTTGTTAACTGAATTGATTAGCTGCCTCTACGCAGACCAAAAATGTAATTTAAAAGTTCTACCGATGGCTAATAGAGAAAAGATTTTATGTTAAAGCCATGGAATGAGTATTTGGGGTCAAATTCGGCATTGATACAGACAGATACAACTTATAAGAGCTAGGGAAGATGTGTTTTAGATTTCTATTTTAGTTGGAAAAGGTGGATACCCTTGTGAATGCAAAATCTTTTGTTTCAGAAAAATTAAAAAAAAGAAAGAAAAAGAGCGCAGTAGATGAGGCTAACTTACTGAGTGATTTCTCCTGTTTATTCGTGTCAGATTTGATCTTGATACAAGGTCTCTATACAATATGCTATAGTTTGTTTTACAATATTGAGCTGGGTAGTAGCTTGATGTCTGGACACCTAACAATACTAAATTATTACTTCCCATAGAACCTTCAGAACACCACAGATACCAGCTCCTCTAGAAAGAGCACTGCAAAGATTATTTGTCCTAAAAGGCAGCATGATTTCCTCCAGTCCTTCACATAAGTTAATGAAACATTCTTGTTGATTTTTATGGGAACTGGCTCATGCGATAGTGAGCTGTAACCCAAAGCTCCTCGCCGGGGTCTCTCGGCTTGTAGTCTTATACATCTCACAGATCATCCTTCATGGCACACCAAAAATACCATCAAAATCCTCTTAGGATAAAGGACTTCAATGCTGTCTGTTTAATATAACTGTATTGATTTTCTAAATTATATTTCTCCAATTCCAGTGAGATTTGTGAGATGTGTTTTTGTTTGGAGGACAGCTGGCTACCAAAGCCCTGAAAGGATATGTGTAAACAATAATTTTGTCTATTGTGATATATTGTGCTAGTAAATAATAGAAAGCAATTACTAATTGAAAGTTGGGAGCTAAATGCAACACCATGTAGTAGCATCCAGTCCCATATTCTGTCAATCCGTCATGCCAGAAGTAGAAACAGTAAACCAGCTTCATAGAACAAAACATTAAATAATGCTCCTTGTTTGCATGAGATAGGAAAATGAGAAATTGGGCATACAAAACCGAAATCTACATTAATATCGTCATATATCATGCTGTGCTGGTGTCTATAGAGCATCACATGGAGGTCATAACTGGAGTTGATGTTTAGCTGAAAAATAGATTATTTTAACCAGTTCCAAATTTATTGTAGTTATGTTGCCATGAGTTTGAAGTGGAAGATTTAATTGATTTAATTTATTTTGTTGTCTTATTAGATTGATGTTCCAGAAGAAGGCAACAGGAAAAAAATACCCTGTTCATCACAATGTATTAAGTGAGTCAGATAAATCTTATTTTCTTTTTCATCTTGATTTACTAGGAGAAAGAAAGATAACTTTGAAGCAGGTGTTATTTGTGCTGAGGTTAGTATGGTTAACAGTTTCTTCACCAAAATATATTTTAAAAATAAAGATGTCAAAACTGAAAGTTTATGATGTTTTAACAAGACTCATTCAGGTAAAAAAGCCTAATAACTCACTTCTTGGCTTCAAAATGTTTTATAATATATGTTTATATAGATATATTCCCCTTCACTCACTTTCCTTCCTCTTACGAGCTGTATTAGAAGAACATCTCCCACAATTTTTCACGAAAATTGGTCACAGAAACTGTGAACCGATCTGTTTAACTTCAGCAAGGTTGTACTTCCACTCTCTTTGCTCCTGGCCTTGTTACTTTCTTTCAGTATCCTCATAAGGTGTAACCTGGTAGGGCTCCTACTCATTTAAAAGAACAAGATAAAATTGGACGGAATATAGCTGTACTTTAAGTAGAGAAATCTATCTAACCTTAAAGTGTAAAACTACACAGCTGCATCTAAAGCTCCCCAGATCAAATTATCAAATGTACTTCAAATGCTTTCATTTCTGATTTGCAAACAACTTGTACGAAGACTTGTGGGCAAGGAACAACTTTTCATGCCATTTTTACTCAATGATAATTTATTGTATTTCACAATCATTAATTGCAGCAATTAAAACAAATTCAGGCAGAGGCAGGAACTAGTATCAATGGAATCATTGAGTTTGTTCTTCAGATAGAGCTTGACTTGTCTTGACTGAAACGTTATTTTTAAAAGCTGCTTCTGCCACTAGGAAAGAAACAGAAAGTGCTAGCTCTGTTCTGCAAAGCGAGTTCTTTTCTGCAAATATCTGCAAAGATATGAGTGGAGGACAGGGGTCGGAACCAAGCTGCTTACATTGGTTGTACGCTGTGATGGTTTAGAAAAAATTAAAGCCTATTACCACATTATTCTAACATAGTATTTCTGATAAATCACAAGTTTTCTTAATTTATTAAATTTATTGTAATAGTTCATCAAATTATTAAATGTATTTAAGTGAGGAAAAAAGTGGGGTTTTTTTCAGTATTATACCAAATTATGTAAAATTTATCAGATGCATTGATGTTTGTTTCTTTGATAGATAATTTATTTCCTCGTGCCTGGCATAGATTTTACAGAATAAAGTTTGTCAAAGCAGATAAAAACTAGCTTCCCCCCATGAAACCTCCATGTATTTGGGATTTGAGACAAATACACAACACCCACGCCCCACTCATGTTTGACTGTATCTAAATTGGATGCTAGCTCAAAAAACCATCAAACTCTTAACAAAAGCATATCAGGACAGTTAGTTGGATACGGGCAAAAATGTTAAATGGGACAGGTAGCCCAGAAATAGTGATATTTTGTTGTTGTTTGGAAGAGAAACAGTCTCAGGCAAAATACTGTAACAGCCAGGAATTGCGATGCAGAAGTTGCATCCAGTTCTTCCAGACACCATACTCATCCTCCTCAGAAAGCAGAGATGAGACCCAGAGCCAGACCCCACTTTTCCACCTGTTTTAGCTTGAGTGCATTCTTTCACCATTTTCAGTAAAAATATCAATCCATATTTTGCACAACGCTGCCTTATTATTAAGTGGACAATAATAATAAATAAGCAAAGTAAATTTCTCTTCTGTTTGTGCAGAGGCCCAAGATGTGTAGCACGATTTGAATATATTGGAGATCAGAAAGATGAGCTCAGTTTTTCAGAAGGTGAAACTATTGTCCTTAAAGAATATGTAAACGAAGAGTGGGCCAAAGGAGAGCTCAGAGGTGCATCTGGAATTTTCCCCTTGAACTTTGTGGAAATAATTGAAGATCTGCCTGGAACAGGTATGAATATCTTTGCAAAAATCTTCCAGAACATGATTTTGTACTACATGCAGATAGGTGGCTTATAGGAGAAAAGTGCAAAAGGGCAATGAATGCAGGAAGAAGGTAGAAAGGGAGAGAAGACAGATAAGAAAAATCAAAAGGAACAGTAGGACTTCTTAAGAAGTTATTGTTAATAATCACTTTGATTTTAATAATCACTTTGATCACTAAAATCTCTATCATTATTAATATTTTGAATAGTCATCACTGGTCTTCTAAGTTGTCCTTTACTTATGTAGGTACAGGAGCAGCACTGAAGAACAAGGTGGAGGTTTCTTCTTCCCTTCCTCAGGTAATAAAAATTTATAGGTGAGGGCTGGAATTTACATAGCAGTTTCGTAGATTTACGTAGACTTTCTATTATAATGCCAGATTAGCTGCACAACTTGAAACCTGAATGTAACACAACTCCCACAGCACACAGTGCTGCATGGGCACATCTTGAATTCTGACAGTTGGCCTAAACTGATTGAATTCACAGCTTCTGGCAAGTTAACATAAATGAGTTTTTATCCTTTGTGCTTAAGCAAATTCTTATTAGCTCTATTTTAAGTATTGCTGCAGTGGTCTAATTTTGAATTTATTAATCCTGTCCCCTGCCACCAATGATAAAAAGGAATGCGTCTGAGCCTGTGGTAATTGCTGGAATGCCATTCTAGCCTACATCTGCAGTGACACTATTGTATGAGAGAAAGTCAGGACACCAGTGTTCTGTACAGCTGCTTTCACCGGTATCCATCAGCTTATGGGCTCCATTAACACATCTAAAATTAATGCATTTCTTCTGTTCACTTGAATAGAACAACAGACACTCAGCAGAGTGGTGTGAAGCGCTTCACGATTTTACAGCAGAAACCAAAGATGATTTATCCTTTAAAAAGGGAGACTACATCCAAATACTGGAACAAGTAGATTCAGAGTGGTATAGAGGAAGACTGAATGAAAAGGAAGGGATTTTCCCAGCAGTTTTTGTGCAGACCTGCTCAGGTACAGTGCTCCTACTAGATGGCAATTCATTATTCCTTGGGTTGTGACAGTCATGACAGTTCTGGGAGAACCCAACTATTCCATCGCATTAAGAAGCTATGCACCACCACAGTCCTTAATATCCTAAAGCTAAACTAGATGTTGAACCACCCTCTCTAATTATGGCAATATGCTCTAGCCAGAAAGTAGTCTGCAAGGTGATACGGATTCTGGGATGTTTAAAGTGTGGTTTGGGCACAGGCAAAAGAGGCCCATTGAGCTGCCTTTAGTAGGAATTTAGGGGTACAAAAGGGGTGTGGGTGTATGTGTGTGTGTGTGTAAACCAGGTTCTCCCTCAGCTGAAGAGAAACACTGCGACACAGCCAAAGAGCCACTAGAGCTGTAAATAACTGCTGTGTCTTGGCACAGAACTATTGTAATCCCCTTTCTGAAGCAAGGAATTAGCACTGCTTGCTCTTCTCAAGCTTCTGTTTGGTCCCCAAATCAACACAGTCAAAACCTTCACAGAGGACACAGAAAATCACATTTTTTTCCCCATAGTTTTTGCAAGTAAAACCATGGGTGAAAGTTGACAGGAAATAAACTCCACCTAACTGGCAAATAGCATGCACCGAGTGCCACTTCATCTTCAAGTACAAAGAGGAAAAGACAGCTTTTATTAGATATCACCACTGGAAAGTTCAAGTAAGTGAACTTTAACTTTAGCCCTCTTAGAAGCAGAACCATGAGAACGTGGTAGTACTGTAAAATGAACTGGTGGCAGTAGAGGTTTTTATTCCTAAGTAGCAGTAGTAATAACAACCTGGACACCCTGTAGCATACCAGTGGGGAGAAAACACAGGAATGACAGGAAGCTTCTCCAGAAACAGATTTATTTCATTACAATCCAAATAACCTGCCTTGTCGATGTTCTGCAGCCAGGGCAGAGCTGTCACAGTCTGTAGGAGGGAAGAAAGGAAAAGCCAAAGCTCTTTATGATTTTCATGGAGAAAATGAAGATGAGCTTTCCTTCAAAGTGAGTACCACTTTTTGCCCAATTTTCTAAAAGGTCTTATGCTCCTAAAGAATGCTAAAAATAGGATTTATCCACTGTGAAAATAGGCTTGGTAAAAGAAAGAGCAAAGCATGCAGGCATAGATATTAACACATTTGATAAATGGTCTCTCTACAAAAATGTTTGCCCTTACCACTTCTGTTTCATAATGGTGAAATCTTCACTGAAGACACTGAAGAGAGGTGAGGACTTGCAGAATTCCTCCAGCTTCTCTGATCCAGTAAATATAACAGGCAAACAAACCTTATTTTGCAGTATGTTCAGTTCTTGATCAGTTGATATGGTCAAGGGAGCCTCTTTTTTAACTAGAAAGACAGCAATGAGAAGGAGGATAATAGTAAGAGTGCCAGCGCTACAGCAGCAATGCCTCTGAGGGACACCTAGTGCAGCAAAATCTAAGAGTGGCAGCACAATACATAGTTGCCATGGGAGCAAGGGAGAGAAATTAAATACTTGCTGGCTGTCCAGATAATATTAAGAAGCACAAACAAGAAACAGCATGCCCTTGTAGACTCAAAAGTCATGATTTAAGTAACTGTGTCCTCAAAAGCAAGTTTCCGAGAAACAGCGGACTTTCACAGCAGGCCCAAAATTGTGTTTATCAGCTGGAACCCACTGTTTTCTCTTCTAAAACCAGCAAAATAGTTAGTTTCAGCATTAGCAGCTTGCATTGCAATGCTGAAAGGATAGATGATTCCTTAAATCAGAAAAGGGGAAGAGAGGCCAGGACCCGGACAGTACTTGATATGAAGGGTGTGGCATAGAACAATGAGAACAGGAACAAGGATCAAACACAGGAGCTGCAGTTTATTTTGAACAGACACATGGAGCTACTTAGACGATTGCCTTCCTTTTTTGGAAGGAAAAGTTTCTAAAGGAAAGAGGAAAGTTTCTAAGTGCTGGAAAACATTGGGAGTAAATTGCAGGGGGCGGGGGGGAAGCTTTGAAGCATTTTAAGAAAAGAAACCCTCATAATGGAGCAGAGAAATACACACAAATAACAAGTAAAGGCAGGGGGCTTGTGAGCCAGCTCTCTAGCGTACCTACCTACCTGGAGAGCTTAAGTAACACAGAAAGCTATCCAGCAGTGCTGGTTTTTTCCTTCTGGACAGCAGTGATTGTTCAGCATAGACAAGTATTTACCTTAAGAGAAGCTTCAGGTGGTTTTGGCTAACAACCTCAAGGAAATGTAACCACCAGAAGAGACTGGCCACATCCTCCTTCTCTTCTATTTGATTGATAACAATTGCTTCTGAGGAACATCAGCTATGTATGCATTAACATTGCATGGTACGGTGTACTGGCTCACGTTACTCCTTCTCTTACAGGCAGGTGATACAATAACAGAGCTGGAATCTGTAGACGAGGACTGGATGAGTGGAGAGATGCAAGGAAAGTCTGGGATATTTCCCAAGAACTTTGTTCAGATTTTAAAAACACCATGAAGTGTTGCCTCTCTTTGTACTCCCTGCATGTGGGAGAGAATGTTTTCTATCCTAAAGACACAGCAAAGACATCAATGTGTTTTGACTATCAATGTTTTGCACTACTTTTTCTAGACAGTCATACTAGTGTCTTGAAGTCAAATAAGAACATTTTAGTCTTTTGTGACAGCGTATGTAGTCATGCTTCATGAATGCTCTGAGAGCAAATACAAGCAGGATTTTTAGCTGCTTCTGATGAGGGAAATACTGTGGTGCAACACCATTTTAACTTAAATAGCATTCTAGTATGTTTACTATCTGGTATTACATCTATCATGTACAAAGTCTGCATAAAGTAAGCTTCTTTGGGCTTCTTTAAAAACTTTTTTAAATCCAAATTTAAAAAATTGTTTTTAAGATATAATTGCAGCACTCAGTAGGTAGATCAAGTTTGATAATCAGGTTTCATTAGTGCTTAACTTCCACATTACCAGTAGAATTCACTTGTTCTTTTGACTTAGAGGATAAGGAAGATAACTGATATTTCATAGTAGAAAAATATCAAATCTAGTACTGATAAGAGGGAAAACTCAGAAGCAAACCCTTGTATAGTCTTCTTCTGTTCTTAGCCCAAGCTGATCATACAGGAAGGTCACAAAAGTATTTTGCCTCTTAACAAATAACATTCAAACCGGTATGAACCTTCTTAGACCTTCCTCCCTTCCCCCAACACCCTTTACAGATGCAGGTTTAGATGTTTCTACTGTTTTTTGAGCACCATCGTACCCTTCTTTCCCAGCTGAAGTTAGCTATGACAGACAGCATTTACTGAGCTTTCTCAGATGCCCTCCATGCAGTGGCTGCACTATTCCAACTATTTGCCCCTCCACCCCCTTCATGTAAGTGGAAAGCCAGTCTTCACTCAGTCTGCATTTCGTTTGTCACTCAAGCACTGGAACATACTTCAGTAACACCATTCCTGTCCTTAACATGAAGGATATTATACAGCCTTGGTTTTAGCTTTCAGCAGACACGGGATTAGTTTTCAGTTTGTTACCACATACCAACTATACTGAGCATCATTATAAATGGTCTGTCGAGGCCTTAAGGAAAACACGCCTGGCAAGAGGTTACTTCAAGAAGCTCTAACAAAGGCATTTAATAAAAAGCAGCAGTGTCACTTGAGTGACAAACTAAAGACAGACATGATTGAGGTGGCTTCACATTATAAGAAACTCTGGTAGTAAATACCTTTTTGCAATGCTTGGCTTCTGACAAAATAGCTAAATGCATCTTGATTAACTGCTAACTTCATCAGACTGGAATAGAAAAAATTATGCTGCAGTTGGCTCTTTCATTGCTGACAGTATTCCATTACTTTTGTACTATGTAACAAAAAGGAACCAGTAAGCTGTTAGCATGAGTCATTACTTCAGAGGCGCCGGTCACTAGGTATCAAGATACCCTTACAAGATTTTTCTTTGTGGGTTTGGAAGTTCAGGTTGCAAAAGGGACAACAGTTGAGTGGTGGATGGAGACTGGAAACTAAAATTGTCATGATTGACTTAGAGATAGTTTTGACATAAGTCATGTGCCTGCCTACAACTTTATCAATACATGGTCCAAGTATTAGAGCAACAGATCATAGATTCATAGAATGGTTTGGGTTGGAAGGGACCTTAAAGATCACCTAGTTCCAAGCCCCCTGCCATGGGCAGGGATATCTCCCACTAGACCAGGCTGCTCAAAGCCCCATCCAGCCTGGCCTTGAACACTTCCAGGGATGGGGCATGCACAGCTTCTCTGGGCAACCTGTTCCAGTGCCTCACCACCCTCATAGTAAAGAATTTCTTCCTAATATCTAAGCTTATATTAATATATCTAATATATATCCAAAAAGATCGGGGTGCATCTAAATTGGCATCTAAGCAAGCTGGTGAGGGTGGCCCTCCCCTCCCCGTGCCCTGCTTTTTGGTTACCATCACAGCAGGCAGACACAAGGTTACAGCCAAAACTGAACTGAAGGAGTCCGCCGCATCCAGCCTCGGTAGCAGACTGGAGCTCACCTGAAGCGAGTCCAAGGAACATGCAGCAGACACATGAAGTCCTCAGCACTGTTTCGTTCTGTAGTCACTGTTATGCCACAGTACTTCAAATATAGACACAGGCGTCAGCCCTCCGTTTTTCTTCTCTAGAAGCTTCACGAATGTGAAGTGTTGTATATTTAAACTGCACCAACACCATTCAGGCCACTGGGGGATGAAGACCACACTAAGTTTTAATGAACCAAGAACTAGATTTCTACTTTCATGAAGGGGATTAACTTCATAAAAACAATTATAAATTATATGCTGTTCTAGAAAGATGGAAACATGAGAATTTATACAGCTATCATTCAGTTTTACCATCCCCAACAAGCCTTTCTGGAACTCCTGTGGAATCAAACATAGGTTATAACCTAAGTCCACCTCTGAGGCCAACCCTTCCCACTCTCCAAGCTTTCCTACCAGGAGATGCCAAAGGTTCTTGTTGTTTATCCCAATAAAACAGCCATCTCCCTCTAGAGAAATCCAAGGGAACAAATATATAGATAGCTCTCCTGATGCCTGCAAAGTCCCCACTCAAGACACTTCAACCATAAACTTTCAGTGGCTCACCCTATCAAAACAGGCTTCTTCCACCATGACCGGTGCCAGCACAATTCCTGACCCTCCAGTGCGCACAGCAGGGGGAGCACAGCAGAACCCAGCAAAGCCCACAACAACAAACAGAAACCCAGCTCCTGCAAAGACACACCGCAGCACTGTCATGGTGGATGAGGCTTCAGTGTATGATGTTTACTTACTGTTTGTCTGGCAGTTTTCTAAGATTTTGATACAAGTCTCAAAAGTAGAACTGAATTTTTTCTATTATTTTTTTTTCAATTTCTTCTTCCCCGTTTTTATAATTGTGTATGGGCCAGTTGTTTTTGTAACTTCCACTGAATGTTTAACGTCAGTGCCTGTCAATAGAGAAAACCACTCTGCTTTATTTTAATCATCTCCTCCCTATTAAGTAGGGCAGGAAGAGCAGCAAAGCCTTACATTCAGGGCAAGGAGTGCCACCTAAAGGCTGCTTGCATTACTACAGCGGATTTATTAAAACTGAAGCAAGTTAGATGCTTGGCTTTTACGGGAAGGGACTTTCTTAAGCCTTGATGCCTAGTATCACCATGAAACTGCATACAGATTATAACATAAAATTCCTACGGTGTACAGTACATAATCTGCAAAAAAAAAAAAACCAACCAAGAATGAGGTGGAGTACAAATCCTAACTGCAATATAGTAGCAAATTTCAGCTGTAACCTTGAAATTCAGCTATATCCCCATACATTAGTATGATAATAAAAGCCTCATTTATCAAAATATTTTGTTTGACCTACCCTCTGGAAATATCTTCAGGAGGACGTCTTTGTTCTGTGTACAATTAATGGTGTCCTAAATAAATCTGTTAAGTCCAGTAAGTTTGTTATGGTACCTCTGTAAATTAAGAATGTATTTAACCAATAAAATTTTTATAATTAAGTCACAATGGCATTTTTATGGTCTTATGCTGTGGAGAGCCGAGCTTTCCACTTGACATGACAGTTTTGGATCTTATTCGGCTTACGTATTTAACCCAACAGGAAAAAAAACCAACCAACCCATAAACCAAACACCCCACCCCAATAATACAATAGTATCACATCCCTTTACAAGTAGTCCAAACACCTCAGAGAATCCTGATGGCTATTCATCATCCTGATGAATAAACACAGTTTATTCAAGCCTTCAGACTTGGGTACATTTCACACTTAACCACCTGCAGAATTGTCCCTGGCTCTCATGCAAGATGGTGATGCTCTGCTGTTGCCACAGCAGGGTTACTTGTGATGCAGACATGGGCCGAGCCTGAGCCAATTAGCAATTCCACACATACTTTCAGCGTGCTCTGCTGATTGCTGCTACTCATACATCATGATTTTCCAGCTGATGCTTGTATAGAGAATACAGAGGATGCACAAAATTTTCCTTCCTGCTTACTTCACCCCCCCGAAATAATTTTGTAAAGCACACATTTGCCCAGAACCCCTATGTGGTAATGCCAGCAGGCTACTGTTCCAAAACATACATGAAAAAAACCTGAAAAAAAGCAAATTCTTGTTCTTTCCCCAAATCCTCTTGGACTAGCCTTTTTGCAACATATACTCCTCAGACCTACAGCTGAAGGAAAAAGTAACAGAATAAAAGACATGCAGGTTTTCAGAAATGAGCTGAGAAACGCCACCGTAGTATTTCTAACTCTCCTAGTCTGCAGGGTACAGACCAGTTGCACGTCCCTTAGGATTTGTTTGATGGAACTATTGCAAAGCAGAAAAAATACAGCCAACACACATCCATTACTAGAAAGCTCTGAAAAATCTTACTCTAATGGAGGGCTTGAATATATGCACGCACACATATATATGTGTGTGTGTGTGTATACGTACACGCCTGTTTTAAGACTTACTGTAGTAGGTTCAAGGATTTGCAGCCTCACCACGTGGTCATGGTTTGTTTTTCTAACTCCAGTGAACAGTTCTCATTTTTGTTAAGAGAAGTGAAGGGCATTTGTTGCAATTTATGTCTCAAAAATATGACTGTCTGTGACTCTTGGAGAATGACACGTGCCTCAGCAGTACAGATGAGAAGAGCAGAAGGTTAAAAGCAGCACTATTCCTTTCTCCTGCTTCAGCAGCATGGAAGTTCTGAGCACTCACTATCCCTCCACTACACAACCTGGAAAAAGCAGAACAAGTAGGCCTATATTTATGATCCAATAAAGATAGTTACCTCAATATTAAGTCACGGGCTATTCTAAATATCATCATTAAAGTAGTAACTTGAAATTACAACATGAAATTGCATCACTTGCAGTCTCCTAAATAAAGGGCTAGAGAACAACCCCTTCATTTTGCATATTATTTGCTCCAAACCAGAATTATCAATTAGGAAAAGGTGAAAATCCCTGACTGTGAAGAGCACAGCCCTCACGGGTAGTGTCCCTCTACTTTTCCCCTACTGTCTTTGTTGCAACAGTAACGTTTCATTACTTTCCTCCATTTCTTGTCCTAAGTGCTTTCCCAGCTGACTGCAAGAGCCACCAGGCTCTCTGTGACCTCCCCTAACAGGCCAGTACTATTCATTGTGTTCTCAGGTTATAAATCACAAACTTGCCAAAAATTTAGTAGCACAAACTTCAGGTTTGTTGCCCAGTTCTAAACAAAACATGCTGATAGTGCAAAATACTGCTCGTATCAGCCAGAGAGAAATTTTCTAAATTGGCATAAGCCAAACAAGTAGCAAAACCAATACGTGTTACTGTTATCGGATAATGGAAAAAGCACTCAAGTAATATGCTGGGTAATTTTAAGTGCTTTATTTTCAGAACATAGACCATTGCCCTTCTGTGGTAGAATTTCTGTCCCCCTGAAGTTCCACCAGTTTTTCAACTGGGATTATGGTTACCCCTGTCTGTTCTGATAGAGGTTATAAAACTACATACAGCCCTACTCAAGCATATTCTGCACTTCTGCACTCCTCAAAACTAGCAGTGCTTCCATAATCAAAATTACAACTTAAAACTTTTAACACCTTTTGAGTACCAGAGACTAAATCTGTCCCATGACAGGCTGTTTCAAATAAATTACCACCAAGGAGTTTGAACACACTTCTCAAGTAAATAGTGCGACAAATCCCTAAGACGTCCTTATAATAAAAAAATTCTGAAATACTAAGCTTCCCTGTGTGGCACCGCATTTGCCTTGTACAACGCTCCTCTTGGAAGCACCTTTCACCGATACAACACAAGCTACAACCTCTGCACACATCCACAAGATTTCTTTTGTGAGGACAAAAACTACTGGGAAAAACCAACATACAGAATCCTTGCTGTTGTACTTTCCACCTTTCAAGAAGGACAGCCCACCTTCTTCCACCCATCTCACAACATCAATCATGAAAAAATGGATCTCCAAAACAATTAGGTTTTTTCTTTTTCCTTCTTTTTTTAAGCCAAGACAATAGGTTTACCTTATTAAAAACCCATCCACATATCCAGTACCAATATTGTCCAGTAGCAATACAGGCAACAAAACATTAGGTCTGTATATTAAAACTTTTATTCTCCAATCAATTTTTAGTTTCAGACAGACTCTTGCACGGGCGGCTCGTATCCATCAGCTCGCTCTACTTTGGTGCCTGCCTCATCCCCAGAAGGTTTTCCAGCACCACCGCCTTCACCATGCAGTTCCATCAGCTTGCCCACTAAAAAGAAAAAGTATTGTAAACAGTGAGAGATGCACCTATTTAAAACAGTTTTACATTACTGAATTGCTCATCAAATACGAATTAAACCACCAGAACATCTAATGTAGATACAATTGAGTCCATTCCAGAAAGCTCATGCAAGGAGATGCTGCTGCATTAACTGACAGTCAGACAAAAACAAGCAGTGAAATAAGCTCTACATAATGAAACGGCAAATTGAACCTTTTTTTTGAAAAAGAGGTAAGTCAAGAACCTGCTACTGTGTTATATGGGAATGTCAGAAAATGGGAAAATGGAATCATTCCATGTCATCTGGGACCGAAACATTTTGTCATCATTCATTCCCAAGACAAAGCCTTTAAACGTTCAGCAGCAGTTTTAGGCAAGAATTCAAAAAAGCTCCAAACTGAATGATCATTGTTTTGCTTTCAAGCCCAAAAGCCAAGTGTCAGACTAGACGGACAAGCCTTTTTACTACTACAGCTACTTAAGCTTATGATGCTGCTTTAGTATCTTTATCCAAAAGCAAACACATTTTAAAGTAACAGCTTCCCATATCCTTCTCTAAGAACGCTAAATGCTTGCAATAATTGACTTACATTCAAACTTGGGCTTCTTCAGCATCTTAACCTTGCGGACATAGACATCGTGAAGAGGGTAAATGGACTGACACGCCTTCTCTATGTCTTTGCCAATGCTGTCTGGGATCCTGCAATATGAGAGGACAGATTAGTACCAGATCATTAAAAATTTTGCCTGCTTCTTCATCAGCAACACATGCTTAAAATAATTTTTAAGAATACATAACATTCTATGGAACTTTGCTTCAGTACTACCTTCACACTCTAACAATTTATTTTTTTTTAGATTCTAGTACATTTTCCTTGCAATGTTAGAAGGGCTGCAGTGCAAGTGTGCTCATTTTGAGAGCAAATTTGCAATCAAACGTTTGGAAGTAAAGGCCATACTTTGGAAAACTTCCTTCTGTCAGAAGAACCCAGACCAGTCACAGCCCCAGCTGATCAGAATTACAATTTTAGCCCGTAGAAACTTGAATCAAAAATCTCTGGAGAGCCTGATTTTACATTTATGCAAACATGATGGCTGATGGAAGTCAAATATGATGCAGAGACTGAGAGAGTATTCAAAAAACCGGCACGTTAGCTTTTCAACACGAGAGGCACCTTGCGTGGTCTCTGTCAAACAGTAAATGAAGCACCAGCATTCCCTAAGTACTCGGTAACAACTAACCAACCAACAACTATTTAAACCGTGGGGGAGAAAAAAGAAAACACAGCCAAAGCTTACAGCTTATTGACAACTTCTTTCAGGTCATTGGTTTGGACCTCTCGGGTCATGATTTCCATCATCTTCTTGCGAATCTGTCGAACCTGCTGATGCTGGGCATATGAGGTCTTGCGGATTTGGTTGTTACGCTTCTTCGTAAAACCCACGCAGAAGAGGCGCAGTAGGTAACCATCGGTAGTTTTGACATCTACATGGGCTTCGATCATCGTCTAAAAAAGAAACGGTCATTCATCATCAACATGACAGACAAGTTTCTCAAAACCACACACCTGACATTCATTTAAGATCTGCTGATGCCACTTCAAGCATCGGTTTACAACGCGTCAGTGGTTACCTCCTTTCCTAAAGGCACACGCAACAATGCAGACCTTGTTCTTTACGTACCTGCCATTTTTTGACCATGGAGCACATTTTATCCCGGGTGAGGTCCATTCCATGGAAATTGGTCAGACAATTTTTGCCCTGAACATCCTCAGTTATCAGTTTAAATTTACGGAAGGCCACCTCATCATTCTGCAGGTCAGCCAGACTCACTTCAAATACACGACCCTTCAGTCCATCAGAGGCAATTTCTGTATTATGAAACAAAATAAACCACCTTTTATTAACATTAGAAAAGTATTATTCAAAACAGATACTGAATTTCCATTTGACGTTTTCTAACAGTACGTGATGCGAAATCAACTCATAGAACCAAATACCATATTCTGTTAACTTTGTGAGGAACCTTTTTAAGATTATTGTATCAGATGTTGAACACAAGTAACAGTATACTGCAGATTCCAGCACGTGTAATAGTTTTTTGTTGATTTTTTTAAAGGGAGGGGTTAGAAAGTATTTGGAAGTTATGAACGATAATGAAAAAATAAAAAGTCACATTTGCTCAGCAGAGGTAAAGCAGCAACAAACACCTAAGTACAGGTATTTCACAGCTCTACCTCTAACAACCATTTTAACACTGGCTGGGTCATAGTTGGTTTAGAGTGACCCTTATTACACTTGTTTCACATGTATACAGCTCAAAATAACGATCACCTTTGTAACTTTTAAGTGCAACCAGAAGAGTGTAATGCAACTATTTAGCCACTGTACACAGCTAACCGTCCAAAAATACTGTTACCTCTAGCCGGATCACCCTGTGTTTTTAACAGAGGCTTCCTTTCCCTAAGGTGTGACAGATAACGTAAAAAACCTTTACCATTCACTGATACATGTACATATGCTTGCATTAAGTTAGCCATTCTAGCTCTCAACAGAGAGATCCCGTTACCTAAAAGCTTCAGATTTCAGTCTCTTAACACGATGGTCTTTATGACCCTCTTATGAGCAAGGTCTCCTGTAACACTGTCTCCATGTCTCCTTCTGTGATAATCAGAATGACTCCTTAATTCTAACTTTGATCAAACTTGTCAGGTTACCACAACAACAGTTCATTAGAAACTTCAGGCATATCCTGAATCTATCATATCCATGGTTTCATGCTCTTGTACAAACAAGGACCGCACCACATTAACTTCCCTGCAACTAAGCTCACTTATTTAAACAACTCTGTCAACTGAAGAAAACTCACCTCAAAGCAAGCAATTAAGTTAAAGCAGCCTTTTTTTTTTAAACTTCAGATTCATAATATTACAAGCACAAACTATTTGTCACTGGTTCTTTAATCTAGTCTCATTTGGAGCTAGTATATGAAACAAATACATCTCCCTCTACTGCATAAAACCCCACTACTCACTAGTTCCTTGAGTCCTGGTGACAAGTGTCTTCCCGATGTTTCGGATATTAAACATCGCTGGTGCTTTGACATCATACCAGTCCTTTTTGGAGAAAGGATCGACCCTTAATTTAAATAAAGCAGAAAAAAGTTTTAATTATTTTCTCAGATTAAACCAGGCTGAAGTAAGACACCTTCCCTCCCCATGCGTTTTGTGAAATAAAAATGCAAACGTCAACATTTTGTGCTTTCGAGTTTAACGTGGGCAGGTTGGCGAGTATGCGAACACAGAGAGTTATCATTTCCCACCACAGTGAGGCAGGCATTCATTCCAATTTATTTCAGAAAGAGAGAAATCAACCGCAAAAACATCATTAAGTTGACAAAAAAAACACTATACGCCGCTGCAGTCCCGGCTAACTCGCAGGAGCGATAGAAGCCGTGCATCTTAACTTCCCCATGAAAGCCACGTTTTAGTTCTTGATTTCTGCGACTAAAACGCACCAGACCCAATGAAGCCTGCACCCCCGCTCCTACCCTACAGTGAGCTACGGCCTCGGCCCGCGCCCCACAGGACGGCAGCCAGGGCCGGGGCTCTCCCCGCCACGAGGCCCTTCCCGGCGCCGGGGCAGCGGGAAGCCCAGCTGGGCCGGGACCCGCGCCCTCACAGCGGCAGGGCCCACCGCCGCCCCGGGCCCTCCGCCACGCCGTTCACCCCCGGGCCCGGCCGCCGCCATGACAGCAGCGGCCCGCTCCCACCGGCCGCCCGGCCGCCATCCGCCCCGCATCCGCGCCATCCTGCCGCCTCGGCGCCCCGCCCGGCACCTCCGGACCCCGTCCCCTCCCCCGCCGGCCGCCCTTACACTTTCTTCTTGGCGCCTTTCTTGCCGCCCTTGGTGAGGCGCTTGTTCTTGCCCACCGCCATGGTCCCGCCCGGGCGACGAAAAGGCCGGAAGCCGCCCCTCGCGCGAGATTATACGAGAGCGGGGCTGGCGCGAGAACTGTGGCAGCGCTCTCGCGAGAGCTAGGCCGCTGCCGCCGGCCGGGAGGGGCTGGGCCGGGGCGGGGCGGGACCGGGGGACGGACAGATTCTCCTTCAGTCTTTTGGGGCTCTCCAGTGGTCCCCGTGCACCTCTCGGGAGCCTCCGGCACCCGCCTTGCACCGCTGGGTGCTCCCTGCGGCCGGGGAGCCCTGCGGGAGAGACTGCGCTGGAGGAGCCGGTGAACCGGAAGAAGCCGCGGCGGCTCTGCTGGGCCCCACCCCGCGGCCTGCACAGGCCCCGCTGTCCGCACCTTCGTCTGTAACCTGCAATGGCTTTGGGAAAGGTGAGCTGCCGGTGGGTCCAGGGGTGAGATCTCTTGATCCTGACCGTTGAGACCGCTGGAATTTTAGCAGGACGTGAGACACGTCACCGTCAGCCTGGGCTGGCACAGGCCTGCGGCGTAAGGTTTACTTGAGACGTTCAAGTTTACGCACTATCTACATGCTGCTGCTTATTATTCTACCTTATTAAAGCTTTTCTCTCTTCTTAAGCCGTTTGTTGTCAGGCCTTCCTTACAGAATGAGCCCTGCACTGCCTCTCTCGCTTTCGGCCTCGCCCCACCACACACACCTCATGAGCTTCTTTATGAGGCACCCCAACCTCCTCCGCGGGCCTTACAATGCACCCCTGAGTCCCTAGGGAGCCAGTAAGGCGCATGGCACCCGGAGTGCACATAGTCCTTGCTCTGTGGCCGTTTGGACAAACACATCAGTACTTGGTGGCAGCACAGCACTGGGGATGGGGACACTGGTTATCAAACTTGTGCAGATGTGGAGCAGAGCCCCCCAGGGTTTCATGCTCTGTCACTGTACGAACAGAGCAAGAGCCCAAAAGGCAGGTGCTGTCTCCTGCAGGTTCTGTGCAGCCAGTAGCCCGCAGCGCACAGGTTAAATCTGGACGGGATTTTCCTCTGGAGGCCTCAGGTTGAGGATGGTCTGTGTTGCCATGGCAGAGGCCAAGGGTGTTCGTTCTCCAAGGGCTGCAGGGTTGAGATAGAAAGAGAGTGGAGATCAAACCCCTGTGTCTGCAGAGGCCCCAGGCATCTCTCCAGACAGCGCTAGCCCTCCCAGTGCTTCCCATGCAATGAGGAAGCTGGAGCCACAGGGACAGCTAGACGTTGCTGGTCTGGGTTGCCTCAAGCGCTTCAACTGATTCCTTCTCTCCCTGCTGCGCAGGGGTGCAGAGCCCACCTTGCCTGGGGCAGGGCACGCTGCCCTCGCTAACCCATGCAGACAGTCTGCAGCTTCTTACCCAATGCCTCGTGTGCTGCACAGTGAGCTGCAGGCACAGGCAGCCCATGACCCCTGTGCTCCCCAGCAGCACAGCCCCACCAGGCCATGACAGCCTGACCATCCTGCAGGCCTCCCTGCAGGCAGGGCTGGCCCTGGGGCTGTGCAGGACAGCAGCCGAGGGGAGTGCATGGGGCAGGAGGAGGCTCCCATCAGCTCTCCTGCATGGGCAAGGGTGGGAGAGGGAGATGCAGTGCCCAGGCCAGCGCTGGGCAGTCAGGACTCCCCTGTGCAAGAGGGGACCACAGGCTGTGGCTCACCAATGGACCTCACAGCAACCTCTGGCAAGGATGCCTGAGGGTCCTCCAGGTAGAGTAAGCGCTGGCACAGGTAGTCCTTGCTCCTGTACCATGCCAGCTAGAGACAGCACTGGGATGCAGGGCTGATGCGGACCCTTGCCAGGCATCCAGGCTTGTTCCTCCTCTTCCTGGGGACACCATTCCCTTCCCACCCACACTGGGACAGTGGAAGGCAGACTGTGTCTGGGGGTTGGTAATGAGAGCTCCCATCCTGCTTCCATGACCAGCAGGAGCAGGGTCTTGTCAGCCTCAGAGAGTCAGCAAGGGGGCTGTGCTGATCTTCTGTGTCTGCGAGGTTTTGGCCAGGTGCCTGGGCTGTTCCCACTGCAGGGGCTATGCAACTTTGAGGAGGATTTCTTGAGAGGCCTACAGAGCCGTAGAGATGGGGAGATGCCACCACAGCCTCAGGGCAGGGCACTCTCCACCTTCGTCGTGGCCAGTCTTAGAGCTTTTCCAGCTCTTCTGGGGAAGGTGGTGCCCAGGACCAAGCCTATCTCAGACTGAAGGATATGGTTGGCCCGGGGCAGACAGGGGGGCAGCTCTGTGCTGTCCTTGGGGACAAGTGGGTCAGGTCTGACAGTGACACACACCCAAAGGGTGCATCTCTCAGCAGCCCATGGCCCTAGTGCTGAGGCCCACCCATGAAGTGTCAGCATCTGGTGTCATTGTCCTCCATGAATCACTGGTGGGGTCAAGCTTAGTTGCTCACATGGAGGAGGAGCACCTGAGGACTCCTGTTCACTTTCTTCCTCATCCTCCATTTGCCACTTCCCATCACAGTCTCTGTCATGTCTTTGACGAGGAGGATGGAGACCACTTGCACCCGGTGGTGACAGCCTTTCCTGGGCAATGTGTGCCTCTCCCTCTGGAGGGGACACATTCCCCTTGGGGTTCCACCAGGTTCTGATGGTCGAGGCAAAAGGGTGTGAGCTATTGATGGGCTTAGGCCAGCTCCTGGCTCTTTGCTTATCTCTGCTCAGCAGAACAGCCAGGAACACGTGAGGTAACGGTGGGACAAAACGCATCCTGGCACTTCCCGGAGGTATGACCTTGCATGCCAGGAGGCCCAGGGGAAGGGACACATAGCTCCTGAAGCAATGCGAGGCAGCTGTGGGCTTACCACATCATCCAAGAGGGGCAGGAGTGTCTGTCAGCTGCCCCAGAGGTGATGCTGACATCCTGTCCCCTCACCAGGGAACTACGTATCTTGCCCTGCCACCCCAGGGGACCTAGGTGTCCTGCCCCCATGGGACAGGTGGCCCAGGCCAGAATGCATGGTTTAAGGCAACATGGCAAGGGGCACCCGAGGGGATGTGCATAGCCAGTTACATGGTTTGTTAATGACTACCTAATGACCTTGGGGGGCCTGCGAGGGGGAGTGGGGCCTCCTGAATGCCTGGCTTCTGCCTGCACATCTGCTGGACCTTGCTCTTTGCCCTGCCCCTCCTCCTGGATCCTTGCCCATTGGGCCCAGCTGGGTCCAGTATAAAAGCGGCGCGGGGATGTGGGAGGGATCCCAGAGACCTCGAGGCCGTAAGGGAAACTGAGGCACACACAGAGGTGCGGATGAGGGATATGTAGGGTGTCTGCGGGAGGGGACTCTGAGGAACCCCAGCATCCAGTGTGGGAGGGAGGGTATGTGGGGCACCCAGGTGTCAGGGCAGGGGGTGGATCTGTAGGGGACCCAGGTGTCCAAGGGGGTTGCTGTAGTGGACCCAGGAGTCCAAGGAGGGGGGTCTCTGTGCATTTAGAGGGGTTTTGTAAGGGTGTATGGGAGGGGGAATTTGTAGCGGAATCGAGCGTCCAGGGTGGGATTTCCAACTGGGGTCCCAGAACTCCAGATGGCCCTGACCCCACTTTCCACAGGTGCTCATGGCGGGCTGGGCCCTATGCATGGCCCTTCTGCTGGCCACACTGGCAGGGGCGGTGGGCGAGACCCGCTACGACAAGTTCCTGCGGCAGCATGTGGACTACCCCCGGACATTCACGCTGGCTGCCCACCGCTACTGCGAGACCATGCTGGCGCGCCGGCGGGTGACGGCCCCGGGGCGGCCCTGCAAGCCCACCAACACCTTCGTCCATGCACCGGCCAGAGACCTGGTGGCCGCCTGCAGCCAGATGCCTGACGCAGAGGGGTTCCACAGCACCCCGACAGCCATGGGCCTCACCGCCTGCCGCCTGCGGGGGGGGAACACCCGCCCCCCTTGCACCTACCAGGCTCGGCAGCTCCAGCATCACGTGCGGGTCTCCTGCGTGGGCGGGCTGCCAGTGCACCTCGCTGGCACCTACGCACCCCTCCAGTGAGGCTTGACATCGGGGGGACTTGGATTCTTCCTCCCTCTGGGGGCTCCATCAGGGGCCTGCAATAAAGGAGGTGCCACAGTCCTGGGCTTCGGCATCAGCTTCTGGGGGAACCCTGCGATCCTACCCTTCCCTGGGTGCCCCTGAGCCCCCTTGGGTGCCCCCAACCCTGTCCGAGGTGGACTTGGCCTGCCCGTGTGCCTCATAAAACCCCGGGTTTTCCCAACCTCCTGGGTGTCCCGTAGCCCCCCTGGGGTGCCTCTGACCTCTTCTGTGCCCCATAGACTCCCCCTTCCTGGGTGCTCCATAGCCCCCCCAGGGCCCCCCAATCCCCTGGATGTGGACCCAAATCTCTCCTCCAGTATCCTGACCCTTTGGGTGTCACATTGCTTTCCCAGATGCCCCATAGCTCCCACAGGGTCTCCTAACCTCCCATGTGCCTCATAACCCCCGGAGTACCTCCAACTTTCCCCATGCTTGCCCCATAAACCCTCACATGCCCCACGGTTCCCTCTCCCACATGCCTCTGACCCCATCTGGGGTCTCTCTGGGGCTGAGGCTGCTCTTGGGCCCCCTTGGTACCCCCATGGAGCCGAGCACCGGCTGGGGCCATACGCAGCCCTGAACCACCACCCCACACACACATGCACCCAGAACACGCACAAAAGCACAACACATGCACACAGGCAAACACACACTGCACTCAAAGCATGCACTGTGCACACAGCATACAACCACACACCATACCTGCAACACCAAACATGCACGCAACACTTAAGCACGCACACACAACACAAACGCTACATGCACACTTATACACAAACTAATATTTTCTTGGGTTTGGGTGAGATTTCATATGTTTCAGCTTCTGTTCGTCACCCCTGGTCCTGTCAGTGGGCGCCACTAAGAAGAGCGCAGCTCCTTTGTCTTCATTCCTCCCCATCAGTACACTCATAAGCTCCACCTGCCTGAGCCTTGTCTTCTCCAGGCTGAACAGTCCCAGGTCTCTCAGCCTTCATTCTTGCCAGAGATGCCCCACTCCCTCCATCATCAGCAGCCCTTTCTGGACTCTCTCCCGTATGTCCATGTCTCTCTTGTACGGGGGAATCCATCACTGGATCCAGCACTCAGCTAGTGCTGAGCAGGGGAGCAGGATCGCCTCCCTTGACCTGCTGGCAACACTCTGCCTACTGCAGCCCAGAAGGCTGGTGGTCCTCTTTGCTCTGGTCCTGTTACCGAGGGAGCCCTGATGACTCCGGTGGAAGTGCTGACACCCAGGCGCTGTGTTGCTGCAAAAAGGCAGCCCAAAACGCACTCAGAAATTGTAGCTGAGGAGGAAAAGAAACGCAGCACGTGGTCTTCCTGATCCTTTTCAATTACTCCCTGCCCAAGTTGTCTCTTCCTTGTGTGTCTTGAGTAACTCAGGTGCTCCTTTTCTGGAATTCAGCAGAAGGGGCTCTACACAGACTGGTGAGCTCCAGCTCTCAGCCCTGCCCCAGTGAGGAGGGCTCCACTCCCTCTACGCTGGAGAGGAACTGGGGTATTTCAAAGACATTTGGGGCATTCCTGGCCTGGCAGCTTCCAGCAGATTCACCTCTCCACCCTGCTCCCTTTTGGCCATAGGAGGAGCTGGATGGGCTGACCCTCTCAGGAGGGAATGCCTGGAGTCTCTGCAAGAGCAAAGATTTGATCTCTGCTCTGTGTCTTTCTACCTTGGTTCTTCACATCCTGGGGGAGGACTCCAGCCTCTCCATCTGTTCTCTGGCAGCTCAGATCGTCCTGACATTGAGAGAGAAAAATATCATGGCTCCGATTTACCTCATGAACCTTGCACTACAGGTTCTGAAGAGCATGGGGGAGGTGGCACCCATCTTGGGGACACAGCTCTGAGCAGCAGTCCCAGAGCACCGGCTGAGGCCCCAGAGCAGCAATCCCAGTTCTGGGATGCCCTGCATGCTGGGGCTATCTGAGTGTGCTGGGAAGTCTGGGTTGTTCCTGACATCTCCCCATTTCCTGCAGAGCAGCTCCACCCCTCCGGCACATCCAATCCCATTATTGCGCTGTTGGTTCACCCCTCTGCTGTGTTTTTCGCTAAGAAGCAACTCTGACTTTTCAGCATATGTTGGTGTTTGTTCTTTGTGAAGCCTAAAGGGAAACCACCTCAGCCACAAAGGGATTGGGATCATCCTGAGGGTGTTAGGACATCCACTCTTCCCGGCGGCCAGTGGCAATGCGGATCATACTTTATCTCTGAGGCAAAGTACCAGTTGATATTCTGGCTTCATAACAAGGATCAGAAAAGCTGTAGCTGCTCCTGCCACCTCCAAAAGGAGATGCCAGGGCAAGAACTAGCTCTCTGCAGGGCTTGCATATCATGTGAAAGGGGAGGGAAGGGGGATGGCATGCAGCCCGAGACCTTTTTTCCCCTTCACTATCTACTGTGCGTGATCCTTGGAGCTGCGTACCTCTTGTCTCAGGAGCTCTGTGGTGAGATTGAGGAGAACCAGCGTGGGGATGGTCTCCAGTGCTGTCAGTCCTTGTTCTAAATGTCCAAAAACCTAAGAGTACAGGTGGATCTGTCCCCATCTGGCCTTGGTCTCAACACCAAAAGAGACAAAGGAGTTCCTAATAGGATTCTGCCTTGAAAATAAATTACCTCTTTTGCCACCACTGGCGCAGGGAAGGGCACAGGGATGGTCCCTCACCTGCACCAAGTTCAGCTGATGTGGCTGAGCTCAAGAGTTGCAAGGCCATACTGCAGGCAAAAAACGTCACTTGCAGAAATTTCACTTAATTTAATTTACTGCCAATTACTATACCTTTTTAATTACTGATCTGGGTATCGAGAAGCACAGAAGATACAAAAAATTACACAAGCACTTATGGAAATGCCTTTCCTCCCCCTTCCCCGGCACAACTTCAGCCCTCCTTGAGTGGGGTCCCGGCTGCAATACGAGACTTCTGCACTGTCCTTAAACTACTGGGATGCAGCCCTTTACTCAGGGAGACAAAAAGGCCTTTTCCACAAGCGGCAGTGGGCCATCTACAGGCAGCGGTCAGCAAATCTGTACTGGCAACAAGCAGCAAAAAACCAGGGTGGGACAGGTGCCTGAAAATACGGGAAGGATTTTTGCATTTCAGTGTTTTAATAAACCGTTGCATTTATTTCTTAATTCCTTTCTCATTTAGGTACTTTAACGTCCTGCCTATCACAGCCAAATGTAAAGTCCCGAGGTTTGTGGTTGATTCTGCCTTATTAACACCGCAGGGAGACAGAAACTATCACCTCTGTTTTGTGGACGGTAGCTAAGCGGCTTTCCTAAGGTCGCAGAGAGTCTGAGGCAGGAGGTCAGTCCAGGCTTCCTGAACCCTATTTTAGTGGCCTCCATTCCTATTTATGTGCATTTTTCTAGAGAAAAGATAAACAGTGTCAGTCTGAATTTTTCTTTAACCGTTTTTTTTTACTTTCAATGTACACCTTTCACTTTGCAGTGTGTCCTGCAGCAGATCAGTATAGGCTGCATTACCACAGGCAAACAAAAGTATTCCCCAAACAGCACTATAGTCCACCAAGAAAGCAACTATAGGCTTTTTGAATACTAGCCTGAGGCCAGTACGTGAGTCATATCTGCTTGAATTTCATGCCCGGAGTTTGCTCTGACAGTGGTCGGCCTGCTCTTCTCACCTGCTGTACTACCAAACAATTAATTCCTTACCCAGGAACTGCTGCTTGTTTAGTACATGGAAATGAAGCAAATAATGCTCTCTCACATGCTTCGCTATGGCTCACACGCTCGCTCTAAGACCACGCTTCCACCGCCCGGCGTCTGATGGTATAAAATGAGAGGCATGAGCAGTGTGTTAACGTTTCCAATGCTGCTGTGGAAATTAATTTCTGCGTCTTGAAACGCAATGGCATTTTTGCAGAACCATAGCAAGGAATTGCTTAAGCAGGCACTGCAAAGGCCTTAAAAAATATTTACTCAGCAAAGTCAATACTGGGCTCCATGGATTGGGCAGAATGAGTCCTGTGAAACCAGGCTGTTGCTGCATGCCATGCATGCCAAAATTGACATGGAAAAAGCTTCTCTCCGCTGCTATCGCTTGCTCTTAAAATATACCCTGCACAAATAGAGCAAAATACAGCTGGCTTCTCTGCAGCATTTGCTCTAACGATTTTTTCCATGGGGTTTTGGTCCCCTACCTTCTTATAACCAAATAACCTGTCCAAACAATGTGGCAAGCTTTTCAACATCACAATAGCTTGAAAAGCTCAGTGAAGAGTAGAAGCATTCACAAAAGTCAGACTTGACATATTTTTTAAAATAAAAATTTCTTTTTTAAATGAGCACAGTTCTTACTGTAACTTTAGGCACCAATTTTGCTCTTTTTGTTGAATAACAGACTAATCTAAATATTTTGAAACGTTCATCAAAGGGAGGGGAAAACCTTACTTCTTCTCCCCCTTCAATATGTTGGGTTTTTTCTTCCAGAAGGAAATTCCAGGGTATTCCTCTTTGTACTCACACTGTTCATATGCCTAAAATAAAGCAGATATCAACTGAGCTTTTAAAAAAAAATCCACGAGCTTTCCATTTGAATTTGTCTGGTTTTTCTTAGCTGTATCTCGCAAAGAAGAGTCAGGTCTTATAGACTGATTTTCTTGGGGTTTTTTGGCTGTTTAGCATGAAATACTGCTGGTGGCATTGTAAGAGCAATAACAACTGGCTTCGTGTCACTCTAGAGATGACTCTTCAAATCACTTTTCAAGTCTGGCCCAAAAGAGGACCTATTGCTTTCTTACACGGCACATTTTTGAATGAATGCGCAGTTTAAACAGCTTAACTGCAATTAATTTCTACCATCACAAGTATCTCTGTGAGTCTGTTTTGTTTTTTTTTTTCTTTACTTATTGGAGAGAATAGCACTTTTCCTTTATCTCTGGTAGATGAAAAGGCCCAGTAGCTTGGTCTGAGTGTTGGGGCTACGGGGCTCACCTTCCCTTGTCACTGAGAAGTGGCAGAACCCATTCTTTCCTTTCTGTGACCAGGGGTTTGAAAACTGGGATGTCCCCACCGCTACCCTATAACAAGTGAACCAGGCAAAAGCCAGGGCTTTCTGTGAAGGACTGAGCTGAGAGGCAGTGAAGAGAAAGGACCAAGCCTCTGGGAGCACCTGGGGATTTTGCTCTGTGGTGCATCCCAGCACGGCACATGTGGCAGCTCAAAGAGGCTCTTATCTCAGCAGCTCACTCTTGCTGCCTTCGAAGCACGTGGTAATGGCCCAGGTGTCTGGCAGGGCAAATAACCAACCCCAGCTTTTTCCACCTGCACACAAACCTTGGGACAGAGGTGCTTGAAGGGGTCAGCACTGATGAATGCAAAAAACATGCTCTTCTTCCTGCAGATACCTCTGTTTCCTTCGCTCTGCTCTATTTTTTTGAGGTCCTGCCACATATAAAGAGGAGCCGGAGCAGCCCTTGGCTCAGTCCTTTCTCCAGGCATCAGAGACAGCTGAAGAAACAAGGTGCTCCATGTGCTGGGCAGACCTGCTTCTACTCCCTGCAGCCCCATACCGACTGGCAGCTTTCCCCTTCGCTGCTCTCTTCCACCATCTCTGTGCAACGGGGCACCTCTCTCTGACTGCCCGGTATGTGGTCATCACCCCTGCCACCGCGCTGAGGGCAAGTCATGCCTGTGGATGCTTTCTGGGGGCTCTCCTGGCCAGAGGTGCAGCGGGACACATGGTAGTAAGTCCCTGTTGACTTGGGTAGGGACGTTTGTATAGCTTGGATGTGAGCTGTCGCCATTCCCCTCTCTCTGCATTGGAGCCAGCTCAGGGTCGTTAAGGACAAAACAACCAGACCGGGCACTGCAGTATTGTGAGATGGGTTTAGGGCTGTACCAGGATGAGCACATGGGCCAGGGGAGCAGGGCAGGGTATGGGGACTGTCTCTGGTGTGATTAGGATGGGGGCCAGAGAGGGTCAGCAATATCTGCCCCAGTCCTGTCCCCTCCCCGATTCCTGCTTGCACTCAGGATGGCCCTGGTGTTTCCTCAGCCCCGTGAGAGGCCGAGGCAGACTACAGAGGGACTGTGGAGGCTGCAGGACCCAGACTAAGCTCTGCTATCAACACTGTGGTGGGAGTTTCAAGCTGCATTTGCCCCAAAAGGCAGCCAAAGGGCATCTGGTCTCTTCTAGGTATATATTCCTCCTCGCTGGAGGATGTCTCCTTGCTGGCACAGCCATGGGCAGCTACGCCGTGTTGCTCCTCATCCCTGCTGCTGGCTCCGTGCTCGTCCTCCTCTCTGTCAGCCCAGCTCGCGCCCACACCTGGGTCTTCGCCCTCCAGATGTCCTGGCAGACGCTCTGCCACCTGGGTCTGAGCAGACAGGAGCTGAACCTGCAGGATGCCAGGTAACTCCCCGGCTCTGCCTCCTTCCTGCTCTTCCCCTCAGTGGGCTGGGGGCCCTCCTGGTCATTTTGTGAGGGTGGTGGGCCCCCCCGGAGCCGCACTGGCTTGCTGTTCCATCAGTCTCCACTCTGGCTCTGGCCTCATCGCTGTGCGTGGCCGATGCTGTGGGCATGGCAGCGCTCTGGGGACGTGGGACAGCACATCCCACATGTGCTGCCTTGTGCCTGTGCCTCTAACGCTCCCTTCAAGGGACTCTCAGCAGCTCTCAGGTTCTCTCTCTCCTTCCAGGCCAGCCATCACCCTCTCCACCATCATGCTGCTCACCCAGAAGGCTACATCTCTGGGCCTGGACATCCATGAAGGGGTTGTGCTGCTCCAGCAGGGCCAGGGGCTTTTGCAGCGTGTGCTGCCCCTCTGCAGCTACCTGCTCTTTTTCCCAGCCCTCCTCGGAGGTCCCCTGTGCTCCTTCAGCAGGTTTCGGGCCCAGGTCGAGTCCTCGGAGGCTCTCCCCTGCCGGCTGAGGGCCGTTGGCCAGCGGTGCCTCTGTGCCCTGGCCCTGCAGGGGCTGCGGGCTGGGCTGGCGGCAGGGCTGGCCGGCAGGCAGGGCTGTGCTGGCCTGGGCTGCCTGCCCTGCCTCTGGGCACGGGCCCTGCTCCTCAGGCTGGCCTACTATATGCACTGGGTGCTGGATGAGGCCCTCCTCGAGGCGGCGGGCTTCGGGCCAGAGGCGGGCCAGGGAGACCTTTCCCTCCACGATCTGTGGATGCTGGAGACCACCCACCGCCTGGCCGTCTTTGCCCGAACCTGGAACAAGAGCACGTCCCGCTGGTTGAGGAGACTTGTCTTCCAGCGCTGCCCGGCCCAGCCGCTCCTGGCCACCTTTGCCTTCTCCGCCTGGTGGCACGGCCTCCGGCCCGGGCAGGTCTTTGGTTTCCTGTGCTGGGCTGTCATGGTGGAGGCTGACTACCGCATCCATCCCTTCCTCAGTGCCCGGGCCACCTCCCAGAGTGTGAAGCTCCTCTACCATGGCACAACCTGGGTCTTCACACAGCTCATCGTCGCCTACATCCTGGTGGCTGTGGAGACCGAGAGCTTCTCCATGCTCTGCCTGCTCTGGACTTCCTGCAACAGCATCCTTCCCCTCTCCTACGGCCTCACGCTGATGCTGCTGCTGCTTGTCAAGAAGCCAAAGCAGAACTGAGCCTCTCCCGGGCTAATTTGTGCAGCTGGTGGGGCATGTCCCTGCACACATGAGCATGCAGGGTGAGAAGTGCTATTGGCCAAACAATCTCATATAACAGCATCTCTGGAGAACCAGGTTGGCTTTTAGTCCTGAGATATCCCCCAGCTTTGAGGAATGCTCTGAAGCAGGGAGGCGAGGTCACCAGACCGTTGGGCAGGAGGGCTTCTAGCAGCACTGCCTTCCCAGAGGTCATCTTGGGGGTTTGGGTCTCAGCCTCATCTCACATAGGAAGCACACAACCTCACCACCAAACTCATCTGTGCTACAAATGCACCAGTTGGCAACTGTGTCCAGCTCCTGGGAATCTGCCCTCCATGGCAAGAGCAGGCACTGTCAGAGAGCTGCCTTGCCACCTTTTTTGTGTGCACGGACCACTGGGAGCCTGGGCACAGGGAAAGGGGCTGGCAGTCTGTCTGGGGGCAGCACAAGGCAAGAAACATCCCTTTCCCCACCCAGCAGTACTACTGAGATGCATGGGTCTGCTGTGCTCCTCCAGCAGTTCCCCCTCAGCACTGTCCCTGTGTCAGGTGGACCCCAAACTGTGTTCCCAATTAGCCATCTCTTGCAATACCCACCCCCCATCAAGTGGGTGACATGCTTGGCCCCCAGAGCACAGGGTCAACTGTGTCCCCTGCTACACAGGGAAGAGGGGGATGATCCATCCACTCCACCATTCTTGCAGAGGATCCTGGGCATGGGAGCAAGAATGCCTGCTAGGAAAAGGAGGGCTACTGCCCATGGTATGCTGAGGACAGCACAGGCAATGGGGAGTAAGCCAGAAAAGTCCTCAGGCTCGGCTGTGACATTCAGATGCGGCTTAGGTGTCACATTCCCCACGATACACAGGAGAAACCCTAATGCACTTGTCCAGTTCATGCCTAGGACCCAAAAGCCTAGGACTGTTCAGGCTGGAGAAGCAGCGTGAACTACCACAGGGGAACGTATCAGGAAAGCATCGACCTAAGAGTTTCTGTCTATATGAGAGTAAGAAGCCACCCACCAAATTTCAAAATAATATAGCTGAAAATGCTGCAAGACTACTCTTGGTCTCTTGTCTGCTGGACATGCTGCTGCAGGGTCCCAAGACCAACACCAGAACTGGTCTCAAGTGCCCAAACTCAAGGGAAAGCATTTTGATCAGGTTAACATCCCACGCTGTGCAGATTCTGTGCCAATACCTGTATCAGTGTTTGTCACTAAACTGAAACTAAGTACAAAAAATGGACCCAACCTTGGTTTATGTGGATTGGCTGCATGCTTGGCTACTTCTTGAGTGCCACTAAGTACCCAACGCAGGCCTTGAAAGCCACTTCCCCCACATACAACATTCCCGTTGCCAGCACAGCTTGGAATTGTCATGGCTGGGCCCTGTCTCCTTCAGTGCTGTCCTGCAGAGTTGTCTTCAACTTATTCCCTATATCCATACTTAGAAACTGAGTCATCTCTTCATCTGATCTCTGAAAAACATGCTGGGCTCCTTCGGGCAGGTTCTCCAGCTGTTCCATCACTCTGCTGGCCCACATGAGACCACATACAGCAACCCAAGGCCAGACTTTCCAGGGCGATGTGTCCAGGATGGTCCATGGGAGAGTGATTCCCAAGCCAGAAGGCTCCTGCCACCTATGTTGGAGGGAAGTGGACCCAAGAGTCAGACACAAGAAAACCAGTTTATAAAAAAAATTCCTGACGGCCGCAGTTGGAGTCGTCCCACATTCTTTCAGCAGGCAGGGGCGTGCATGGCCTCCTCCCTAAGGGGATCAGGGGAAATTCATTGCAAATGGGTGCCCAGCCAAGGAACCATCCCCTCCCATCAGCAGCAGCCATAGCCAAACAGATTGAAAAAAAAAAAAAGCCTGGAAAAGTTTCACAGAAAGTGTATGAAGTGTCAAAAAAACCTGAGGAATTAAAATTCCCCCAAGAAAGTAGGCTGGATCTGAAGGCGAATCAAGGCTGAAGGAAAGCCTTCATGAATTTCTCCCTGTTTCGAGCTGGGAGGGGGGTAGCTCAGCTAGTGACATCCTGCCTCAGCTAAGCTGATGCTGGACTCTCTCCATGTGTCCCAAACCTACCCCTTCTTCAAGGGCTGCAGAACTGGTGCCAGAGCAGGGCAGCTCACCTCTGCCTTGTTCTGGGGTGAAAAAGTAAAAGCAGCCCACAACCTTTTTGAAAATCAGTTTTTCTGAGTAGCAGCTTGGCCTCTCTGCCAAGCTGAGTGGCTGCTATATGCCTGGATGGAGGGAAAGGGGCCAGAGGGAGGCCAGGCCGGCTTCTCTTTCTCCCATCATGCTGCTCTTGCATCACATCGGTTGGAGGAGCATGTTCGCAGTGCACCCAGCCTTATGCATTTCTAATTCAAACACCAGCAGCAATAAGACCATCCCAGACCACAGGCCAGTGGCCCTGGCCTTTCACATGCCAGCTCATCTCTCGATAAAGGGCTAGACACAAGGGACAGGTGAATTGCCAGGTGAAGGCAGGGAGGCGGAGGGATGGGGAAAACAAAGCAACCTGGCCCTGACTTCCCCCCACAAGGCCTTGGGGGTGAATTGGGGATTTTCCATTTCATTAACTTTACAAGCGGTAATTCCCAGCACGCAGCATCACCCTCATGAACAGACCCATCCTGGGCTCTCTCTCACCCTTTCACAATCAACAGCCTGCGTGGCTGCACCACTAGACAGTAAAGCCACGCTGTGTTAGTATCCAATGAAGGTAATAGGCAGCTGATATTGAATTGCCCACAGTGGAAAATACAGCTGATACACAGAAACAAACAGTAATTTTTGTTCTTAAAGTGAGAAGCAAAACGGATGCCAAAAACCATGAAAGAAGTAAATTTGAAAGCCCCTCCTGGTTCTCCGTTGCAAAGGAGCATTATATGAATTGCTCTTGCTTCCCAGGAGAAACAGCCAACCGTTTGTCCCTGTCGCCCACTCCGGAGAGGGGTGGCGTTCCCAGGCAAAAAGGCTCTGATTCTTTAGGGGAGATGAGGATGAAAGGACTGTCCCACAGGCACAGAAATTAACTCAAGTACCTTGAGTTCATTAGAAACATGCACACACGCAGGCTGGAGTTTATTAGTCCACAGACTTACCATACCATACAAAAAAAGAATAAAAATCCCCCAAAATAGGGGCAGGTTCCCAGTTTTGCCTGCTCACAAATTAACAGTGCTGAGGGTACTAAACGTGTCTTGTGCCCTCTGATCGGAGTGCGGGGCAGGAGCTGAATGTGCATTCGCAGACGAGATTCAAGCCTCTCGCCTGTAAAGGGGCTGTGCACCTTTAGCCTCAAGGCAACCGGGAGCCCTCAGCTGCCTCCGAGACACATCCAAGGTCAGAGCAGCTGCAGCAGTTTTAACGTATGTGAGAGGGAGGCCGGCTCAGCAGATGCTAAGTACTGGCAGCACAGCCAGTCCTCCAGTTCGATGCTCCGCTCTGTGTCCACAGCCCTCTCTGCGAACTTCATCATGAGCAGGGCACGCTTCATGTCCACCCAGTTCTGAAGCACCCGGCGGAGGGCTTCCTCGTGGCTGAGGGACTGCTCAGTGAGGTCTTTCCGGGGCCCCCAGAGCAGACACTGCAGCATCCGCTTGGCCTCGGTGATCCGCACACGCTTGATGGGATCCGCTTCCAGTAGCAGGTGGGCCAGCTGCTGCAGTCCCCTGGAGTAGATGGACAGGCTGGGCAGAGCAGGGAGGTCCTCAGGGCTATACTCCTGCTCCCTGAGGTGCACCTTCTCCTCAAAGGGGTTGGGCTGGTGCAGCAGCTCATAGATGAGAATACCAGTCTGAAACTCGTCAAACTTCTTGTACTGAGAAGCCGACACAATCTCCGGGGCCAGCCGGGCCTGACTCTTCTTCAGTTTGGAGTCTCCAGTTCCTGACTTCTGTTTGGCTTTCAAAAAATTGCTGATGATGAGGCGGGGTAAGTGTTTGTCATCTTTGGCTTTCACACAGCTCATGGGGGACTTGCAAGGGACAAGCAAGAGGTTCTCCAGGCACAGGTCACGATGGATGATACCATGCTCTTTGAGATGCTCCAGGCCATTGCAGAGCTGGAGGAGCAAGAAGCAAACGCGACGTTCATACAGCTCGGGCTTGGCTTGGTGCAACATCACAGAGTCCCTCACAAAGTCAGCGGTGGTCTGGCTCGGCACCTCCCGGGTAATGACCACCACGCAGTCGTGCTCACTGGCAGTGCGGGAGGGGTGGAGGCCATCCCCAGGCATGCCTTTCCCCACATCTGAGGCCAGCAGCATGCTGGAGGGGACGGAGGCCACAAAATGCCCACAGTCCTGCTGGATGTTGAAGTGGACTGGCACTGCAGGGCTGCAGTACGAAGCTGCCACCTTGGACTCCTGGGTTTTACAAATCTGTAAAGAGAGTCCAAAAGAAAAGTCTCATCAGCCATTGACAGAGACAGGGCAGAGACCAGAATTTCAGAGGTGGGTTCCTAAACTGAGATTTACAGATGCTAAGGAAGACATTAGTAGAAGCAGGGTGCGTGTTGGTCCCTTCAGTACTTCAAATTATCTCTTGGCCTGAGGCTCTCTCCTGCAACAACCCAGCCCTAGCAACCAGATGGCTGGGTCACGTTTCTGGGCATGCTTCCTTTGCCAGGCAATGCCCACTACTTGCAGGAAAGGAGGAAGGTAATCCTCCCATGACTATCTTCTGGAGACTTTGTTTCATTGCTGATAGAAGCAAGATAGCTTTTACATATTGGATGTCTTTGAGATTCCCCCCTGCAGCCCAGGACACGTTCTGCAGAGGGAAAAGCAAAGGCTGTGGCAGATGATGTGCTGCCTCCATCTCTAGAGATGGTTAACACTTGCCTGAACAAAGCCCCCACGCGATGTGACGTGACACGACTGCGAGGGTGGCACCATTTGGAGTAAGGGGTGGACAGAGACCTCCAGCACTTTCTTCCCACCTAATCCTTGTCTGATCCTAAGCCCTGGAGCCACTTTCACATCCTCCTCAACCACTCCAGTTCCATGTGTCAGTGACTACTCTCAAACCCCTGATCAATGGCTAAGAGAAACCAGCAACAAGCTGCGCTTACCAGCACAGGGAAAAAACACCTGAGAGAACGCGGGAGCTAACAATAGGCTTAGAAATAAGTGAGAGTGCAGCAAACTCGAGGGGAAAAAGCTTTTTATAATCTGGATTCTCTTAAACCCACATGACTTATCTTCGTTTTGTTCTGTATTTTAGCTTTATGACTGCATTAAAGACTAAACAAACTCAAACTCAGGTTTATTATAGGACTCTCCATTAGCTTATGGGGCCTTCTGGCATTTCTATTATACAGTACTTTTTTTTTTTTTTTAATTTAGCAATGTATTTATATCTTACCCACAGGAATCAGCAACAGGCTGAAACTCAGCATAAAAGGCTTCAAACCCTGGAGCGTGCCACTGCCAGTCACAGCATGCGTGCAAAATCGGACAAGAAATCAATTTTGCCTCCAAGTTAAACTAAATGCAAGAATAGAGAGGAGCTGGAGAAGCGGGCTGCTTTTGTATTCCTCTAGCAAGGGTTTGAATCTAGCCAGTTGCAGGTAATTCACTCAGATGAGACGATACTGTGGAGACAGGGCATTTCAAATCCCTATTGTCCTCTCTTTTCTAAAGAAAAATACCCTGCTGTGGCTGCATGCTTATTTTGTGGAAAGACAATCTTTGGAGAGCTAGGCAGACTGCAGATTAATGCAGCGGGATGCAGAAAGACACAGAAGGTCCCCAAAGGTGGAGGAGGCCTTCCAGCCCACTGATGAACAAACCTGCTTGTTCCTTCCCACATAGAGAAGATGTGTAAGGCTTAGAAAAGGGGGAGGAACTCCTGCAGGAGAGAAGTCTCTGGAAGAACAACTGCAACCAAATGAAGACAGGGAGATCGTCCCCAGACAGCCATTCTTCATGACTTTGGCTGCACCAGAGACATCCTCCATGCAGCAAGCTCCAAGTAGGAGCCTGGGGCTCGCTTAGTCACGCATCTTTAAGAGGAGAAAGAAGCCAAGGTGTGGAGCATAGCTTGGCTTAATTTCTCTAAAGCTATTTCATGTAACCCTGGCTCCTTCTGAGTGTTTTATACATAGCCATGTCTGCTTGTACACGGCCCAAACTCTGGCTCCTGCTCCTCAGCAGGCTCCTTGGGCTCAAGTCAGATCCTCTGCCCACAAGCGCTCCAAGTCTAATTTTAACTACAGGTCTCTGATCTCTTTCATGTTGGAAAATCTGTATAGGAGCCAGGAGGGATAGCTAGGAATCAGCCAGTTGTAAAGTTTCACAATTATTCTCTACTTTGGCTTCCAAAAGGAAGGTGGCACACAGGAACATTGCAGAAGGTGTATGCATGCATACGTGTAAACACGTACACAACTTCATTTTACCCTGGCGCAGAGTACGGCCCTGTTGGAATGGTTTTGGCTTTGTTAAGGTGCTTTGCAGCATACCAAGGGCACAGAGTAATCCCACATCACATGCAGGGACCCAAAGCGCAGTCCCATTAAGAGACTGAAATGTGCTGTTTCTGCCTTGGCAAGAATTCATGCACTACAGCCATAGAGCTGAGCCTCTGAACCCCACCTAACACAGCAGGCAAAAGCAAAGGTGTGCGAGTGCCACAGGGAACCGCAGATTGAAAAGGAGCGCACCAGTTCACCACGCAGTTCTCAGGTATCAGGAGGAAAGTTGCAATGCATTTAGGTATAACACACAAGAGAAGCTGCAGCTTTGAGTGCTGGACTAGAGGTATTGGTGCAAGATCTCATTGAATACCATTCTGGTTATTTACAGCCCCTCTGTACTTCCTTTAGAATATGAACTGGCTTTAAAGCTATTACTTAACTAAAACTTCCCCTTGGGGTTCTTAATGGTGGAAACGATTCACAAAAGATATATTTTTTTCCTTGCTTAATGCATCTCTGACAGTGCTTTTTTGGGAATTACTTTAGGTTTTGAGAACAACCTGAAGAGTAGGCAGCAATGAGATGCCCCTAGGGTTAAGACAGAATAGAAATTAAAGGCTTTGTATTCAAGTAGTAACATGGGTCAAAACCCCCAAGTCCACAGGATGTCCATAGAACAGGTTGGATAAGCTTACTTATCCAGGTTTCAAAGAGCTGAACTATTGTACCTCAAGTTTCCATTTCAAACATGGATTCCATAGAGTTACAGGAAAATATTTCAGATCTGACTTCACACAGCATGTCTGGGTCAGCCTCGCATTGTTTAATTGATATCTGCCATACCCTAATGCCTGCAGTTTCAAGATCATGTATGCACTCACATGGTTTCTGGGTCAGACTTCACTTAAAAAGCAGGCAGAGGCAAAAATGCTGTCTTTTGAACATCATTTCATCAGTTTGTGTCATCAGAGGCAAATGCCTCTGAGTTTACAACATAGTATTTGCACAAAGTTTTTTTTTAGAGAGAACCTGGTTGGGTTTCAGACCCTACTGGTCTGCAGCAACATGCATCTGACTGGCATCTGTTACAACGAAAATTACTTCTCCAAATTAACCTTTGCAAGTGGTACGGAAAAAGTGGCAATTTTGGAAGGGGTTTTGCTTGCCAGGCTTTACCCGTGAGAAAGACAAGCAGAGAAAACAGGCCACTGGGTGCTGATGGTGCTTCTCAAAGGCATACCCACCTAAGTCTGCTTCCCACTCTTTCATTCAAATCCATATACCAGATAGGGGGAAAAAAAAGCTCGAAGGTTCAATCCCAGCTCAGCCACACACTCCCATGCAGCCTTGGACCCTGCAGCTCTTTGCCTCATCCTCCCCAACTGGAAGATGGAGATAAGCCTGGATGCTTCCTGGGAGTGGGCTTACCTTCACAGCATAGGTGGTAGAAGGGTCCTTGGAGCAGGTGGCACAGTAATATATTGCATCCCCCGAATCGCAACAGGGCTTGTTGCACGTCAGCTTGAAGAGCGACCAGTTGTTCTCGCTGAAGTGCAGCTCATTCTTCTGCTCCCGCATGAAGCAGTCCTCACATTTGGCAACCAGGCGGCGCAAGGACTCGGCGTAGAGGGCCCCTAGCTTGGCATACACCCCCTCCTTGCTGTCCATGTTGCTCAGGAGGTTGTGGAGCTGGAGACTGGAGCCCGATGACACCTGGCTGGACACACTGAGCTGCGAGGAGGAGAGCGACTGGAGGTTCCTGCTGGGGACGCAAGCCCCTGTGCTTTTACCAGTGGCTGAGCCCCAGTAGCCATTTCCTTTGGAGCCTTTCTCCAGGGACTCGGAGGAGGAGAAGGCAACAGGGCGGCTGCCCAGGCTAGCTGGGTAGACAAAGGGAGACTCCTCTCGGAGGCAGACATTGCTCTCGGAGTGGCTGACATTCAGCCTGGGGCTGGCAGACACCTGTCCCCCAAAAAAGCCATCTGGGGAGGACACCGTTCTGCTCACTGTCTTCTTCTGGGGCAGAGGGGGTGGGCAGCTGGGGGCAGAGGAGGGACCATCCTCACCGGAGGCAGGAAGGAAAGGGACAGGAGGAAACACTTGACTCTCAGCTGGAGGAGGTGAGTGGTTCGGCTCAGACGAGTGCCCTAGGAGACAGTGACACACAAGAAGATGCCATGAGTGGCCCTTGTGGGCTGGGAGCGCAGGTCCCTCTCCATGGCCCTACCACCCCCAAAAGCTATATCTCCCAGGGCCCTGGCCAGGAACAAAGCAGCCAGCCAGGTTATGTCTAAGCCCAGCGCACAGTCCTCACCTATTCACAACTGTAAAGCTTCACTGAAGGGGTTAGGGATTGAATCCAGTTTAATACAGCAGGTTTGCAAAGCAGGCTGCAACCAGCCATCTAGAGGAATTCCCCCCTTGAAACCACTCCCCTGTGAACTGCATACAGAGTAGTAAAAAGCCAGTAGAGGGTAAATGTTTAAGCTGTGATGTCATCCACAGGGAGATAAGAACGAAGCATTCGGGATACGAGGACAATCTCTTAAACACAGCCTGTCTCACCTGGGAGCTGCCAGCCAGTACTTCAGCAGCACGGCAGGATAAGGAGGGAGTGACTCACACTACACAGCTCCGTCCCTCCAGCTGTACCAGAGCAGCCCAAGAACTATATTGAACCTGTCTCTCTGCCTCACACTGGGTAAGGGTCACTGGGCAAGGCCTGGGATTTTGGCAATTTCCATCCTCCTGAAAAAATCTGGCCTCCCTGCTGCTGCCTGTCCCCCAGCTTATTGCTGGACCTCTTTGCTCAGACAGCAGCCTGGCCCCACTACATACCACTAAATCCCAAGCAGCTCCACCTGCCATCTGCACATAGATTGTGTTGGAATGGCTGGCTCATTTCAGGAAGCTGTAGCAGCTCTTTTCCTACCCTGGCCAGACTGGAGACAAGTAACACAGGCGGGACTCTTGATAAACTTGAGCTCTGCTAACACGTTGCATGTAAGTGTAGACCTTGAAAGTTGTATGGTGGGGTTTCGCTCCAAGCGAGCTCAGCTGATGGCGGGATCTATTGCTTTCTTCGAACCCTGCTTCCAAAGCTGCAGAGAGGTAGCAAGCCATCCTTCCTCCTCACAAGGCTGCTGGTGAGGGTTCAGCTGTCAGCAGGTATTTCCTCACAGTGGCTTTCTGCTTTCTCCACAGGAACGCCCTGGGGCAGTTTCATGTCAACCTGAGGCAGACGCTTGTCTCTGTCACAACCCTAGTGACTCACCAGCTCTCACGCATAACCTCCAAGTGCAGGAGCGCAGATCCCTGAGCTCCCAGCCTGTCCTGGTGTGCCACATGCAGGCTCAAAGCCATACCAGCTGTGATAGAATAGCAATCCCTGCTAGCTGCTCACCGCCTGAGCCCACACGAGGTGAGGGCAGGTCATCTCAGCTACCAGAGTGGATGCTGACACAATCTGTCCTTGTCCCTCCCCACCAGAGTTTGGTAGCATGACATCAATTTTAATTTGTCCCCTCCACTGCCAAGGCTGCCTGTATGCTCCTGCTGCTTTACATCCCATCCCAAGCAACAGTGTTGAGACACCCCAGGAATGAGCAGCACTGATTTTGGTTTCTGTAGAAGATGAGTTTCCCCATGCAAGGTAGTTTCAGCATCCCATTTCTGACAACATGCTCTGTAGGAACAGCTCTGTAGGAAGTGTTGTGAATCACCACATCTTTTTTGCCCCAGTTCCTGGGTGCCAAGCTATCTGACTCCTGTTGGGCCCTTGCCCCAGGTGTCTGCCTGCATTGTACACCCAGTTGCTGAGCAATTGACTGCTCTCCAGTTTCAGCTGCTCTGCAGCTGCACAGGTAACTGTGGAGCCCATGGCTCAACATAGATGCATGCCCCAAGCTTTAATGAAAACCCAAACACCTGCATCACACCCTACTTGGTCCATGGGAAAGATCCCCTCTATTAAAACCAAGTCAAAAAGCCACAGGTAGGAATCGTTCAGCATGGCATCTCTTGCCACTTCCATTTCAAGGGGCTTTGACAGAGGATACAGCCAAGAGAAATTCTTCGGCATGCAGCCCAAGAGCAACTCAAGAGAGGCATCTCTGCCAGGACACGCAGCTGAATCCCCATTTCAAGAGGCAAGATTTACTTGACAGAGTCTTACAGAACAAACGTCAGAGCTGGAAGCTTTGGCAACCGGTCCACACACCTAGCCCACAAATGCCAAACTGCTCTTACCTTTTTTTTTTTTTTTTTTTTTTTTTTTTTTTTTAACGTGCTGATGGGCTCTGTCCCAAGAACAGGATAACGAATGAAACCCTTTCACAGCTTTCCCAACAGTGCTCTGCACCTTCAGCTTAGAGTCCTTCTGCATGTCAAGGGCTTAAAAGCTCCCGCTCATTTCGTATTTTAACATGTGACAGCATGGCCAATTAATTTGAGCTCACCTCAGTCAGTGATTGACTGCATAGCTTCTTGCCTGCATCAGCAAGGAAAATTGCATTTGCGTTATTCATTTAAAAACTCAGCTTTCCCAAGATGAGTTGAAACAGTTGCTTCTGTTAGTGGAGGCAGAGAATCCTCTTGTCCCATATCATTTTTGACAGGAAATTGCTTCTGTGCCCAGCAAGTAAAGATCCAACATATGTGAGTTTTTCTTCCCTCTGTACAGTTTCCTGGCATGGTCTCACTCTCGGACTCCAAGTTAGTGGTGGAAAAATGGAGTTTACAGAGCTCTGGCTCTTAATTTTATTGCTGCACATTGTTGCTCTTGGAAAGACAGAACTTCCACTACACGAAGGCTGCTTTTGCAAAGGAAATACTTTCTGAGCTGCTGAACACGTTAGTGCATGTCTAAGTTACGCACTGATGAAAAAAGTGACTTCATAGTAAGTACTTTTTAATCTCACTTAAACGAGTGCAGGCAGATTTTTTTCCCCTTCAAGAAATGACTGGGAACACAATGAGAAGGAGAGATCACCTCTAGCACAAGACTCCTTCTGGTACTCCTCAAACCTATGGAAGATGTTGTATGGCAGGACTACTTGTTACCTCATGCAACGCATGAAGCACAAGCGGGATTAGGACAACTGCTTTCAGATGGAGGTTTTATCCAGACAAAGGATATATATGTTTTATACAGGATGAATGATTTTGGCACTTGCCAAACGAAAGAGGAAAAAGTCCGCGATGCTGGCCTGACTCTGCCACATTCATCTTAAGTGCATCAAGAGGCAGAAGGGTAGGAGAAATGGAAAGATGAAGGCTTGCTAGGTGATCAGACCCCCATGATCCCTGCTCTGAAGATGCTGCCCCAGCAGCAGGCCTCAGGATGGAGGTAACTCCTTCCTCAGGTCCGATGCTACCTCTCCCACACCCAATTGTCACTTACTGCCATCACTGCCAGTCTGCGTGTCTGAGTCGAGGCTGTCGGTGGAGCCAGCTGTGAAGCTGACGTGGACGCTCCTGAAAGGTGGGCTGAGGCTCTCGGCAGAGCTGTTGCTGACCCTCTCCAACTCAGCGTTATTCGGGTTCATTTTTAGAGCGTGCCTAGAGAGAGTGAAAAAGAAGAGTCAGGAGACAGATGGCAAAAGATACCCTGCCAAGAGCAGCCTTATCTTGGTCCCTGCCCATCCATACAGACACTGTGCAGCCTTTTACTGTGACACAGCACCTCATTCCTGTGCACTTGTCTTCTTTCTCTGTCATCTGAGGATTGCATCCCACTGACACCGAGCAGGTTATAGCCTTGCAGCCCCCGTGCCAGCTCGCCATGACAAACCAGCTGTGCTTGAGCAGAGAGAACCACTGAGACAACAGCATCCAGCCCCAGTTTGTGCCACCTTTGCCTGGGGTCCTGGATCACATCCCATCTTGTCCACCGTCCCTGGTAAGCGGGGACCCACCAGTGTTCACCTTCAGTAAAGTTCTCAAGGGAAGGGAGTGGCATCACTCCTCCCATTTTACAGAAGGGTAGGTTGAGGCTGGGTGTGACAACCCAATTCCTTCAAGGTGGAGGCATAAGTGGAAGAAGAGGCCATTCCTAGCAGCTGTTGTCTCCTCAGTGCATCGCAGTAACAACTGACACCTTCCAAAAGAAGAAGCGCCTCTGCGGAAAACAAGTGTCTGCCAAACTCAGGGCCTACCATGCAGCTTTTAATACAAGATCTACAGTTTTCCATGCAGCTTCTATCTAAAAAAAAAAATTAAATAAATAAACCAACCATAAACTGGGCTTATAACCTGCCAGGTCACAGTTTAAGTGACCAGTTGTAGGCAAGCAGGACTTTTCGCTAAGATAAAGAATTTCCCCTGCATTTTCTTCATTTTTCTCTCCTTGGAAAACAACAAGAACTGTTGAAATCGGGCAGCAAATCAGAACAAAAACACTCCTAGCTTTGGCACGGTTCAGACTCTCTATCGGCCAGCAAATGAAGGTTATCAGTCCACATTTTTTAAGTAAAACTGCCAATCTGCTGATAAAATTCAACACGTTGTTGATTAAGAACATAAAAAGGTTAGTGGCAGACTTGTAAAAAAGAAAAAGGACTTCCACCAGCTATCTTGCTGGAAGGTATCCGGCGTTTCCTAATCAGACGGCTGAACGGCTGCTGAGAAAGACAAACAAAAGACATGCACGACCGTTTTCTTGTGGCACCCTGTCCACGCTCACAATCTCTCCTCTTCCAAAACCCCCATGCACAGCAGATGCCATGAACAATTTTTATTTGAAGACTGAGAAATGCTTAATTCCCCATCCAGACAAAGCACTTACTCGTGTCCACACCACCACATGGAGAGCAGAGCATATGAGAAGCCCGGAAGAAACTTCTGCCAGACTTCCTCATTTGCCTCAGCAGCCTCGGTCTAAAAATACTCAGGGGCTGATGAAATAAGGCTCTAAAAACCACCTCAGGTATAACTCGTCAGAGACACTGGTCTTGCACCAGTGATGAATTTACCACAGCAAGCCTCTTGGGGATGATTTACAAAACTTTGCAATGCACCACACAAGTCACAGTTAAAAAATAAAAGGAGAGAGAGAGTGAAAGAGACACATTGAGGTTTTTAGCTCTGTTATGATTAACGCTGTTGAAGGCAACCAGCTGGACTTAAATCTTCTTCTTTTTTTTTTTTTAATTTTTATTACAAAGATATATCTTTATCCTATAACTTTCTTAGACGTTTTAGCAATCTGGAGGGGAAAAAAATGCACGGGCGCACACCCACGCGGGTGCACTGTTTGACCTGGCAAGAATCAAGGAAGCTTTTGAATCTATAAGAAAAGAAGAAGATTTTGCAAGAGAGAGAGTCTCGATTTGCATACATGAGAGATTTTCTAACGCATTCCTCCCCTCCCCACTGCCCCCACCCCCACCCCTTCGCCCCATACAAAAACCAGTTGGTGCATTTCTGTTTCCTTCCCATCACTTAAACACAAATCCACAGAGCTGCCTTACCATTCCCGCACTCAGAGAGAGATGGGACTTTGCTCGGTGCGGTCCAAGGTCCACCGCGCGCGGCCACACCTATTCCTCCAAGCAACCTGGGCGCAACGCGGCGCCTGTCAGCACCGTGCTGGTTGCTGCCTTTGCCAAGCCCAACGTTGCGGTGAAGTCAGATGTACAGAGAGCCCCGTTTCCTCTCTGTACCGTGGTGACTTATGTAAAATGCAGTTCCTGAATAGGCACACCGAAATAGAAATTGTTTGCGGCTTAAACGACATCCTGCTCTTGTTTCAGATGTTACAGCCGGGCCAGCTAAGACCGCCTGGAAATATCTCAGCTTTACATCTCCTTCTTTTCCTACGAGCTGTTTGAAGCCCAGGCTGCAGCCTGCACAGATTAAAATACTGCCAACTATACCAAGGAATTACTCAAAACACTTGCCAGGGACAAACTCTCCCTTTCCAGTAAAATTCCATCCCAAGAGCTGAGCAGCCCATCACTGCGACAGCCCGTGGGATCCTGATTTACAGCTAACCTGAACTTTGCCTGCTTTGCTACTGTTCCTTCCCACCACGCCTGACTGCAAGGGCACAGGTTGCTATTCTCCATCTTGCCCTTTTCACCAAAGGATATTGGAAATAAAGAGCATCGATCCATCTTAAACCTGAAAAAAATCAGTGGGATTGCCCCTCACTGGCTTGCTAACATTGGTGGGCTCCAGTCCCCTTCAGGAAAACGTAGCAGTGGTTAATTTACCTCCATTTCAAAAATCTGTGTTCAGCACCTTAAATGTAACTGGCAACTTCAAATGCAGCATGAGAGGCTCCTTCATGTGCCAGTGCATAAAGAACAGGTCACAGGAGTCAGCTCTCCCAATCTAGTAACCTAAAAAGACAGGATTTCCAGCTCTCCAAATTATTCTGATGGCTTTAAATACACTTCAGTTACTCAACTTTCTCCATGCAACACGCTCACATATTCAGGCAAGCCTTCCCATTCACTATTCCCCAGTTTTCCCATGATGAAAACAAAAAAAACAAGTCAAGTTTGAAAACAGTGGTCCTGTAAAAAAAAAAATAAATCAACAGAACAAAACAAAAAAAACCCCAGTTTGGAGTTCTGTAGTATTGCAAAGGGATCCGGATGATTTGCCATGCCTCTCATTGCATCTCCAGCCGTGCCATGCTTCATCTTTCCTGTGATTCATATCGGAGTGGTAGCCTTGTGTTTAGTTTCTTGCACTTCTCAGAGGGAGAGCGGAGATGGCACCAAAGCACGGCTCCCCTAACCACAGCAGACACATGTGCCTTGGGATATTGCCCCAGGAATCCCTCAGACTCCGGGAATGCCTTCGGCTTGAACTCCCTGCCCAAGATTTGACACGCAGATCTGGTTACCTTCCAGAAGTGCAAGGGGCAGGGAGGTTTTGAGAGGGGGAGTCGTCCACTCAGATGCAAGAATTGCAAGGCTCCCGCTTGCTCCTTTCCAGCGGCCATCACACGCACAGCCTGTTGGCAGCAGTGGAGGATGCTGGAAGCATCTCTCCCCATGCGGACACCTGATCACAAGGAGCGCCTGCTCTGCAGCCCCATTACAGGGGTTTCCCAGCCTTGCAGTGCCGGCAGGGGAGGGTCACTCCTCAGCACAGATGACAGGACTTGAACAACAGAGATGCTAGCCGAGATGCTGAGCTTTATAAATCATGCCACAGGGGAAGGAAGCAGAGGAGAGCAGAGAACACACACAAACCACCACAAACCAAACTGTGCTTCAGGAGAAGGCCAGTGATAATGTCAACAGGACACCCCCTCCCAAAACAAAATACTGAAACTAATGCGCAGCACAGAGAAAAATCCAGACTGCATTATAGCATCAAACACAACATATGGCTGGGCATAATGATTGCACAAGAGGAAGCACCATTGTACCATATGCTTGTCTATCATGAAATGTGAATAATTATATCTTCCTCCTCTCTCCACTGCTGTTTCTTCCAACATATTCTCATGGATGCACAGAGCAGTTAAAAAAAAAAAAAACAGCATATAGGAGCTTACAACATTTGAGGCTTGGATTTGTACTTATCCTTCTGCTACCAGCTCGTAAATGTGGGGAAACCAGAATCAAGGTGGGGGAAAGAGATTTTGAAACACTCCAAGCTCTGTCCAGAGGACTACACTGCTCCTCCCTGTACCTAAAAGGTTTTATGTAGCGCAGTTTAAGTTGAAACATAGGTTTGGAGTCTGGGGATGCAAGGGGAAGTTCGGATGGGGTGCAGAATTAAGATGGTAGATGGGTCAAAAATTAAATCACTGAATGCTCTGATGTGGTGAAGAGGACAATGAATGTCATTTCAATTTCCATCTCTGTGCTTTTTTAAGAGGCAAGATAGGAAACACACAGAAAAGTGAGTGACGTTCATTTTAAAAGAAACAATCTCTCCCAAAAGATTGGCTGACAAATCACAAACTTTTAGAAATTACCCACTGGCGGAAGCAGCATGAGAAATTCCTGATTAGCTTCAGACAAAAAACACGGGGGGAATCCAAAAGGTGTATTCCCTCCCTGTCCTGGAGCGTGTTTCTCTCTCCTGCTCAAGAAGTATCCTCCCTTCTTTGCTTTATTAACTTATTTAATTATTAGTTATGTATTTAAATAGACTCCATCCAGAGTTTCTTATTCATTTCTTTATTATTTTAATAATAATAAATCTGGCTTGTCCCAGACCACACAGCAAGTCTCTGCTGTCATCCAGTCAAAAAGAACGGGGTAAAAATTTGGGACCCGTGTGACTTCCAATTCCATTTGTAATTGCCACGGCATCTCCATGTAGCCAGGTTGCTTTTGTCACCGAGGTACATCCTGACACTGAGCTCCAAAGAGAAACGGGTGCCTCAGGAATGGTAAGAAAATGGAAATGCTCTGCCTCAGGTGCAGCGCTGCTCTGTCAGAGACCGATTCCTGGCAAGGAACACACAGCACAGCCCCACCAGCCAGCAAGCACCACCTCCCCAGCGAGAAACAAACCTGGCTCTTTTCCTGGCAATCCAATTCCCAACACGGTCGGTTTTTGTAACGCTCTTGTTTTCTGTTCCCTCTGGCAACAAGCGGCGGCAGCAGCAGCACTGCAACATGCAGTCTTGGCACATCGCAACTTTAGTTGTCCTGTTTTCAGTGATGGTGAGTGCCAGGATGCGCCATGCTACACACGTTTATTACCCCAAGTGAGCACATTCAGCAAATTTCAGAAGCTATCTATGGCACTGCCTTTTGCAAGTAGCATTAATTATGATGAAAACAGCTCAAGAGCCAACAGCTCAAGATGCAAAACAGCATCACTGTTTCCTTTTTTTAAGAGACACATGAAACAAATTAACCATCAAGGTTCTGCAGGCTAGAAGAAACCATGAGGATCATTTAGCCTGACCCTCTGCATAAGAGAGGCATAAATTTCAGCAAGGATTCATTCCTTGTGCCAAGAAACTAAAAGCCATGCTAGAGCATTTCACACTGAAGAACCTTCAAATCATCACCGCACACGCAAGTCCTAGGAATCTTAGTTCCTCTGGTGAGCCCTTTCCTTGGCCAACTACCTTCCCAGCTTTTGGAAAAAGACCAGCCACCATCTTCCCTTTCCAATCTCTTTCCTCTTGTAATTAAACTCATTTTCCATTTCATTTCAGACCAGGCAGACCTTAAATATCTATAATCTTTCAAACAAGCAGGGGAAAAAGGACTGTATGAAGAAACAGTTGCAAGAGGTCCAGAGCAGCTTTACATAGGACGAAACAGGACAAAAATCCATTATTTTACATTTTTCCGCCAACTTTAAAAACTCTCTAAAATCACTCCTTCTGCCATGCTTACTGCATGACCAGAGTTTCCTCAGTGCCTGGCAGGAATTTACCCTGTAAAAATTTTTTTCCCCTTTTAATTGTTAGAGCTAAGATGAAAAAAACAAAATCTACAGACTCACTTTTTCTTTTTCTGCTTTGAAACCAGTTTGAACACACATGCAAGTTTTCTTTAAAACAAACAATTAAGTTTAATTAGGAAAGTCAAACAGGCAGGCTTCATTTTCCAGCATGAAATCAAATACCTTGCTGCAGCTTGAGATCTAGAAGGAAAAAGGATGGTTACACGCCTTTCCTGCAGCTGAAATGAACCCCGATTTGCTAAGCCCCAAAACTGTGCCACAACCAGGTCTACACTGACTTTATCTCCATCCATCTATCAAAGGAGCCTTTGCAGCTGTGCCACCAAAGAACTTCTTGGGCTGAAGTGCTCTGTCTCGGCGAGGGACTAAATAAGCCTAACAGAAATATCAGTGGTTCTGCCATTGTGGATGAGCATATGCCCACAGACTGCCCAGGACTAGGAGAGTATGGATGTGTCCGAGCCATCTTTGTGTGCAAGACCTCCTCCCTTCTTCAGGCATTTGGCTGCACCTCAGAAGGACCAGAAGAGATGTTCCTCCAGCACCAGGTCAGAGTCATGTCATGACCCGAAGCTGCAAGCAATGGCTGCCCAGGGTATCACAGTTCCGCTATGGTGATTTTAACCAGTTGTGCGTGTAGCCAGCCATCCCTCTGCCACGCACAGGTAACAACACCCTAGTTCCTGCAGCAACATGCTCAGAGAAGCCACGCTTGAGATGAAAACGAGAGCATCCTCAAAGCAGACAAACAAAGCAACCAGCTGGGTTTGCATGGCTTGCGAAACCTGCCATCTGATCAAATTGCTCCTCAGGCCGGCTGCACAGCGGTTTTGTAGCTGGAGGGAGGAATATGCTTTTTGATTAAGGTGCCCTAAGGCTCAGCTGCAGGCACCAAGGTGTTCAGAAGACAAATACATGAAGCAGAACACATGGCCTACAGCCACAGAGGGTAAGAGCAATGCCAGCACCTACCTCAACCACCCGCCAGGTTTTATGGCTTTGCCAGAGATCCCAGTCATGGATGCCACATGTTCCCCAACCTCAGTTTCCCTGCCTGATATCACACAGGCTTTCTAGCACACAGATGCTTTCAGGATGACTCAGAAGCAACTGTTAACAATTGGCATAGCCCAGTCACACCAGGAGCATGAATCAGCCCCTCCAAGGAGGGGAAAATGCTCCACACCCCTCAGGACAGATCGCAACTCCATGTGGATGGCAACAGCAGGGCAATCTCCTGGCTTGAAGCACAACTGGTCCAAGACACCCAGCCAAGGAGACGCCCTGACACATCAAGGAGCCCCCTGTCTCCACTCCCAGCCCTCACGAAGGCGGAAAGGAGACTCCGGGCACTGCCAGGGAAGCATCTTTGCCCCCAGTACAGACAAAGGGCTCTCCATGGCTGCTCTTCGATGAGCAGAAGGAGGTCCTAGTACTTCAAGTTGCTGGGCTAGATATTGCTGAGTTTGAGTGCCACCACCCTTCTGGCCTGCCCAGTGACCTCTGCTCTGCAGGGAAAGGAATTTCAGCAGGCAATTCAGCATTTCCTAAGTAATCGCTGCTCGACAGCATCGTATCATCACAGCTCTGCTGGGCCTCAACAATACCTCATGTAGCAAATACAATCCCAAGCCACAGGCTTATAGGAGACACCAAGTGGCAGCAGCCATGAAAGTTCACAGGGTCAAAACTAAAGCACATCTTTGTGTTCTTTTTGATTTTAAAGGCAATAAAGCTCACCCGTGTGTTCACTTGCTTGTGGTCCTTTTCTTTCCTCTGACTCCAGCAGGTGTGCAGCATCACAGCAGGAAGCCCAGCATCAAGGAGAGCTAAAGTCTCTTGTTCATCCCTTCCCTTTCCTTGAGAAACCTAATTTGTTCATCACTTGGCCAATTTAAAACGCTAGTTCCCTGGGCTAGCCAACCCTAAAAACATTGAAAATGTAGTGCGAGAACAAAACAGAGGATGGGCCAACTCAACCACAGTCTCAACCCAGAGGTCTCTGATGCCTATGCATAAGTTTGACCATGGACCCCAAGAGCAAGTTTTCATTCAAACACCCATCCCTTCTTCTCCCAATGTTTAAATCAAGGAGCTGGAGTCAAATCTGTTGTGCAATGCACAGTTTCAGGTAACAAAACTGATGCACACAATAAAGCAAATACAGGACACACAGAGAATGGGAAAGTATCCCTCCCCACCATGATCAGACAACCTAATCCATTAGTTGCATGGCAAGGAAATAAATTTTTCTTCCTCCATTTTTCTTTTTTTTTTTTTTATCCACACAGCTGCAGCTACTGAATGCACACACAGTATCGGAAGCCTGTTTTTTTAATTGCTTAGCAGAGCTACTTCCTTCCCAGATGGACAGCTCTCCCTCATTCACATTTGTTTTGTAGGGCTTGCTGCCACCCTGCCTGCAAACCTGACTTCAGGACAGCAGTGCGGGGAAAGTCTGCCTGAAGCCAGGCGGCTCCCACACATGGTGAGCACACGTTAGGCGAGCTCCAATTACCTGCTTGCCTACAAGGAGTCCTCCCTGGGAAACCGCAGCTTCAAAAGTTAACCTCGGAAACAAAAAGATAGTAGAGCCAAACTGAAAATGAGGATTTCAGAGGCCCTTGCTATTAGCACCAAGTGAAGTTGCCCAGTTCCACCTACAAAAGCAGCTCACAACCCCAGGTTCTCTATCCTATTCAACATTAGGGGACTATGCCAAGACAGAATGAAGCTGACCTGTGAAACACCAGTCATTCCAAGCACGGACCTTGTTCTCACTTGAATATTGGGACCCAAGGCCGTAACGTGCAGCCCTGAAGGGCTGTTGCAAGCACGCACGGCATGTGAACCAGGACTTGCAAAGATATGACAGCTTTTCAGAGCAAAAAAGTATGTGGCTTTTCAGCTGTGCAGTCACCTCCCATGCTCCTGAAAGCCCACCTTTGAACAGAAAAGGAAGAAAAGAACAACAAGCACCTCCTAGTGAATCAATCCCTGCAGCAAACATCCCAATTGCAAGTAGTTAACAGACCACCACGCACACACTCACAGGGCTGTACCTGGACTGCTTTTTTGGCGGCGGTGGCGGTGGTGCAAACTCCACACCACTGCTCTTGTCTTTAGGGAAATCAAAGGAGAAAGACGATGATTTGCTGATCCCAGTCTGGCTCTCCAGCATCGGGCCATCATCCACAAGGTCGGCACCAGCTCTTCCATTCTCAGCTCCCACTGCCCATGTGTGGGTTAAGAGCTCCTGCTCCTCTTCCTGCTCCTCCTCCTCCTCTATCCGGCACTGCTTGGTCCACGTTGGGGTGTAGTATTTCTGCCTCCTGTCATAGGATGAGCCTGGAAGGCCTCTGCTGGACTCCTCTGCAGAGGCCCCGTTGACATGAGGGCAAGGAGAAGGGGACGCCCCAAAGGCACCTGTATCCGCACAGCTCCGTGGCAGCAGCTGAACACCAGCTCCATCGTGGCTGTTGTCATCACCAAACCTTGCCACATGGGAGCTTACTGGGGACACACGGTTCCCCTCACTTCCTGGCTGGCTGTTTTTGGACATCTTTGGGGGAATGGCCGGACCCTCAGTAACTGAAGTCTTAGCAGGAGCTGCCAGATGAAATCGTGTGCTGTTTTCACTTCCAGATGCTTGAAAAATGTCTCCAGGCTCAGTGGCAGGTGATGAAGCCCCAAAATCAGTGTGGGAAGTGGGGCTGATGCATGGCCACTGAACTCCCACCGCTGAGTCAGGGCTGCTGAGGAATATTGTCTTGTGATCATCCTCAGTGTGTGCAGTCATTATAGTTATCTTTGCCGCCACCTGGCCAGTGGTGTCCTGGAATTCCTTCTCACCACCCAAAGCCCAGCCGCCATCCCTCCATGTCCCATCAGCTTGCTCCTTGCCAGTGCCACGGGCCAGCTTCTCCACTTTTGCCTGTCCACCAACAGCCTTCATCTGTGCCTTCTTCCTCTTGGTGCTCTCGGCGTAGATGGGATCACCGTGGGCTGGCTCAGCAAGGCGAGGGCGTTGCGGCTCCACCAGAGCCTGCTGAGGAGTACTTGAATCCTCAGGCCAGGGGCCTCCGGTGACAGAGGGGTCTCCAGGGAGAGGTGAGTCCTCGTCCTCCTGGGACAAAGCAAAGGCAGCTGCCTTGCTGCTCCCGGTGCTCTCAGGGAGGGCAGCAGGCTCAGAGCGGAGAGCCAGCTTTTTCCTCTCTGAACACAGGGCATAGGGGAGAGGATCACCCTGGTCTTTTGTGATGCAGAAGGCCACGTTCACAGCTCTACGCTCCTCTTCGCTGAACTTGACTGCCCTGCCACTTGGCCTGGGAATCTCTGGAGCATCCCACTGCCTCCATCCACAGGGAGCAGAGTTCTCCTTCTCACACCGGCCACCCTTCCCCTCCGCAGAACGTGGCTCCCGCGAGACGGGGTGCTCTCTGCGGCAGTCTGTGATTGAACAGTACTCACCCCCTTCACTTTCAAAGCCAGAGGAGAGACGACCGCAGTCGCCCTCCAAGGGAAGCACTGCTCCTTCTCTGGCTTGTGAAGAAGAGTTTTTGCTGGAGTTTGTGGCGCTTCTGTCTCCCAAGGCGGATGGATTAGGACAGAGGGCCCGATGCGGCAGGGCAAATTTGTCCTTGGCTCTGTCCTCCTGCTTGCCCACCTCACCCACAAGCACTAGGCTGTGGATGGAGACATTTCTCTCCACTCGACTCTCCAGGCTGCGCAGGCCCACCATGGTGTAGCTAGGAGGACAGCAAGACAAGCAGTCACTCGGCGGGCTATGAAGGAAGGGCTTTCTCATACCACTGTTGCCAAAATCGTCGAGGCAGATCCGCTGTGTGTCTCCTGATTTCAAAAGGAGGTGTTTGCCAGAAACCATGCCCCAGCTGACCTGCATGAGCCAAAGAGACAAGTGTGCTGTCAGGATGTGCATGGGCAAAATGAGAGAGAAATATTTAAAAAAAAAAAAAAAAAAAGAGAAAATAACCCAGCTCCACAGAAAAGTCCTCTGGTGTTCGGAGTCTGTTTTGCTCTGTGCTCACCCCACTAATAACTACTGCAAACCTTTTCTACTTAAATTACACTTGCCCTATTTCCTGGACCATTTTCAATCCTTGCATTACCAACAATGGCAATGCACTGAAATAAGGCATTCTCCTTTCTCTTTCTGTGGGTTTGCTGCCAGAAACGTGTCCAACCTGTCATCCTGTCTGCGAATCACCGTGCAATTAACAATTCAGAGAGCGAAGGAATATTTGCACCTCCCTCTGCTTATTTTCGTTTCATTTCACACTGCTGCTCTGAAGTCGCGCGGTCCAGAGCACAGACACAGAATATCACAGGTTATCCTGGGATAGCAGCTTGGCTACGCTGAGCAATAGGGACTGGGGAGCAGGCGGGGAAATGCATCCGAAATTTCTTCATCTGAGGGACATCTATCCTGCTTGCCAAGGGAGAGGAGCAGCAGGAGAGGCAGGGGGTAATGCGTGTCAGCAAAGAAACGCCCCCTCCCAGGGTGGCAGAACCTGGTCCCGTAGTGCAAAACTCAGCCTGGGGCCAAAACTGTGCACACAGCTCAAACCCCACCGACGATGGCACCCTGCACTCGTGTGCCCTTTATCCCTAGAAGAGAAGCGGGGGAGAGCAACGGGAGGCTAAGATGACAGCCAGCTAGCCCTACCCCTCCTCTGGGACAAGGGTGGACATACCAGCACACCTACGTCACGGGCAGGGTGACAGCAGCCCAGGCTTCATCCTGCATGGCTGGGGCAAGTGCTGATATCAACCGGGCAGGGAGAGGAGTGAACCACCCACACCACCAGGGCTTGCCAGTTTGCAGGCAGGCAGCAGTGCTACACCCAGAGGGCACTACTGCTCTAGCAAAGGTTGGGAGCCCGAGGAGCTGGGCTAGGAAGGTAAGGCGCTTTCCTCCCCACCCATGAAGACCGTGGATCTCGTTAGCACCGACTGCAACCAGACAGGATTTCTTTCCAGTGTAACTTCCCAGGAAAATAACTTTAACCCGCATCCTCATTTAAAATCCGGAAGTTCCTGAACTAACAATGTATTTTTAAGCTCCTTTGCACATGCCTTGTGAGCAACAACTCATTCGGCTTCAGCCAAAGGTTCTTTGAGAAGCCAATATAAGGCTTAAAAGCCCGAGTCAAGACCAGAAGGAAAAACAAAGGGAAGGAAACCGTTTTAACAGATATTCCTAGCACTCCAGAGGAGAGGTAAGTAACGGGAAGTCATGCTTTGGCTGGATTAATCATTACCTGTGACAGATCTGCATTCATATTCACATCTGCCCACGCGTCAGAAACATCTGAGTTTATCATAGTTGGCTTCACAGCAATTGTTGGCTTTGAGAAGGGGGAGGTATTTACACCTTCGTCTTCCAACGTGGGGCTCTCAGGCTTGGTCCTAACTCCATTCGGGAGCGCACCACAAGCTCCCACGTCTGGGGGTGTTTGCAGCCAATGGGAACTCTTTGGGTTGAAGCAGTTTTTGCAGGAGCCGGGCTTCCAAACGTGTTCCACAAAGTCACTGCACGCAGACATCTTCAAATCCTTGTGGCTCAGACCAAGAGCCCTCTGCGTCTTCTGCACTGTCCTCCACTGCTCATTTTGCATTTGCTTCCCAGAGCCACTCTTAAAGATCACCTAGTTATCTGGAAAAGCACAACACTGTCTGATTAGTTCGGTTATGCCCCAAAATGCCAGGATTTTTAATAGGACAGGTGATAATTACACTTACTCTGCCTTCATCACAAAGGCTTATTGTTTACAAGGTTTTTTTCGCAGCTTAGCTAAAGCCCACACAATCACTTAAAAAGCCTCAACTTCTAAGCATAGCTCTGTAATAGAGAAGACATCAAGCAAGCAGCATTCCTATGTGATTTAATTCCCTGTTTAACGAGCATGTATAACGAGCCTCGTGCAATGTTTAGATCAAGGGTAAAGGAAAGAGGTCTTGGAAATAGCTGTTCACAGCCCCACAAGCAGAGCCAGGTGGGGAAAATTCCTTCTCCAAAGTGGCATCCTCCCTCTGGAAAATAAAAAGGCCTGGGGATACAAGGACTAGAATCAGTGGTGGTGTAACCAAGGGGACCAGCAACAACCTTGCTTCACCCAGACGCACCACTGTGATTACTGCCGTGGTACACAAAGGCTTCTCTCCCACCCAGTGCAATGGAGAAAGGCAATCAGCAAGGCTGGGGCTGGCACTGATTTGAGCAAGTGCTTGGCAGAAAGCTCTTATCTGGTTTGCCAGGAGCCACAAATAACAGTGTCAGCTTGCTCAAACGATTCATTGTCTGCAAGGGGAGAAACGTTTTGCTGTTGGATTACTTACAGACAAGGATCCATTCCCATCTTCCTTCCCCAGGAGGAAATGCCCCAGGAACAAGACATTCCTGCATTCCTGTGCCCCCCCTCCCCACACAGCCAAGTTTGATCGCACTCAGCCGGTAGCTACCTGGAGCTAACAACTTTGGAGACACTTCAGACAAGGTCTCCCACAAAGCTCAGTGGATTAGGGAAGAGAAGATGAGAAAATGCAACTAGATCAGGAAAATTGCAGCTGGCTGCTATGAGTGTCAGGGCACACAAGTCTCCCACATCTCTCCACAGAGTCCTTCCCCACCCAACCAACTTCAGGTCATCATCTCCCGGTCAATTGATCCCAATGCAAACTGAGGCTCCTTCCCTGTGGGTCTCCAAGTGAACAGGCACTTTTACACCCAAATCCTGATGGCACAAGAGCAAAATTTAACAGCCTGATCCTTCAGGGCTCCCTCCACACAGGCATACCGCAACACCACCATGGCTATGGACACCTTTGCACCCTCATAGACCTCTACACCAGCCCACGTCTCTGTAAAGCCTCTTGCCTCAGGGCTCAGAGATGCCCTGGGCAGCCTCTGCAACAGCCACCCTATTGCATGGCAAAAAGAAAGAATAAGAGCTTGGATGGGACAAAGCGATGAGGGGGTGGGGGCGTGGGCTGTGAGAGCCACTGACCCACAAGCATTATCTGAATGCAAATGCCACCTTTGGGAAGGGAGGCTTTGATCGGCTAAAGCATTAGTACCTGCAGACTCGTTCTGTCTGGCAGGCTGGTAAATTTGGATCTACCTCATAAAAGAGCAGAAAAAAAAAAGGGGGGGATATCAATGGGATTCACAAATCAGATTGGTGCACGCCTCTCTCTTTTTAGGGAAGAGACTGTATTAGAGAGGTTTTTCCACGGACTTCGCAGAGTCTAAATTAACCAAAGGACAGCAACTCGCTCTTGGACATACCGCGACATATTCAACGAAATTAACACTATTTGCTGGGGGGAAAAAAACATCTTGAAAAAAATATTCTGTTCTTTGTTTCTTTTCAGATCTAGCAAGCAGTGTCCGGCATCACCCAAAGCTGAACAAGTGTCCTGATGAGAGCCAGCAAAGAAAAAAGAAAAATCAAAGGGAGGAAAGCAGGGACCGGAGCCAGAAAAAACTCTTCACTTCTGCTTTAACAATCGGCGCTGCCAACTGCCTTTTAAAGGCCGGGATTTCCCTTTCTGCAGCTAAACCAGCCGTTGCTCCTCGCTGCCCAGACAGCGGGGCGGCCCCGTGTCCGCACACCGGCGGGGCTGCCGGTACCCAGCCCACACCAACCCACGCGGTGCCGTGCGGGGAAACTCGACCCCCCCTCGCCCCGGGCGAGCCGAGAACCAGGAGCTAGGTCTAAGGCACCCCCGGAACCCCCGCGCCTCCCGGGGCACCGGCAAGGACCCGGTATAAAGGCTACCTGCTATCTAGGAGAGAGATGCTAGGATGCGGCACCAGGATGCTCCGGCCCAAAAAGAAACCCCCAACCCTCCAAGCAGCTCTGGCTGCCGGACGGGCCCCCCGGGGCGCCGGGCGTCCACCGGGACCGAGAAAAGTTAACCGGCAGGGCCCGCCGGGGCTCACGGTGCCGGTGGGGACCGGTGCGCACCCGGGGCCGGCTTCGTTCCCCCCGCCCCACATTCCGCCCGCATGCTCGGTGGGCACCGGCACGGCCCCGGACTACCGGCAGCCCCGCCCCGGCCCCGAGCGGCGGCCGGGGTCCCTCCCAGCCCGGCTTTGTCCCGGGAGGCGGAGGCCCGGTGCCCGCCCCCGACCGCACTCACCAGCCTCCCGCGGCGGCGGCGGGGCTCGGCTCCGCTCCGCGCTGCACCCGGCCACGGCCGCCGCCGCCGTCACCGGGCGAGTGGCAAGCGGGGCCCCGCGTGGGCCGGGGGGCAGCGGCCGCCCCGCCCCGCCCCGCCTCCCGGCCCGCCCCCTCGGGGCACGGCGTGGGCAGCAGCGGGGGCAGGGCGGCAGCCCCGCTCCCCCCGCACACGCGTGTCTCCCCTCGGCACAAAGCACACCCCACCCGATGCAGGGACACACGCAACACGCAGCGACACCCGCCCCGCCGCCTTCCCCAGCAGCTCCCACGCAGACACGCACCGTCTCAGGGACATCGCCCGTGGGTACCAACCCCCGCGGGGGGATGCAGGCACTCACGTACCCCAGACCCCACAGGGCCCTACACACACATCCCACCCCTCGCAAGGACACAGCCAGCACACGCACACCCCACACCCCCGACACCAGGCTTGAGGACGGTCCTGGACCCAACTGGAAGACACTGGGAGCCAGAGAGCGCACTCATCGGCGCCGAGGCTGCCAGACAAGGACATGGTGAAGTTCAGCCCGAGGGGATGCTGTGGAAGGAAAAAAACTCTGCAGCGACTGAAAGCAGGATTTGACCCCACCATGCAAACAATGCAGATGGCATCTCTGGAAAATCCTAAACTTCTGTTGGCCTGGGAGGCTGGGGGGGTCATAAAAAGGGAGCAGGAAGAGGTTTTGCTCCTTGTAGTGTCTGTACAGGCTGGAAAAGGAGTGGTCTTCCCCCACCCTGGTGCTTGCTTTGTGGGTCTAGTTTTGAGCATCCGAATTCTCCGAAACTAGGGAAAAAGCCCCCAGGTTTCCCCCTGCCCTGGTCAGGGCCTTAGATCAGTTTCTTGCTTAAGCCACCTCTCCTTTAGTGCAACAAAGCATTCCCAGTCTCATACATTTCAGAAGAAAGTAGTGGATTAAAAAGGCAAATAGGCTTGCATAATGGGAAATCCAAGCCCCGAGTAGAAAAACTGAAGCTGGAGACGTGCATGGCACTTATCATAGAAAAAATTTGCCTCTTGGGAGCCAATCATCCCAGTAAATTTTTCTCCTTTAGGGAATTTTGGCAGTACCGCAGCTTGCAACCCTTTTTGCTTGCAAACATCCCGGCTGGCTGGTCTTCCACCGTTACGGCTGTCTGCTTGTGCTCTCCCTTCTTTTTTGATCAGTTATTAAAATAGCCCAGAGACCCCACAGTAAGCAGAAACACAGGAAAGTATGGGAACTCCTCCACTTAATTTGCCATATTGCCGTGAAGACATCTGCTTAACACACCTCCCGCTTCTTCTTTCAAGCAAACCACTTGCAATCAATTTGCTGTATCTTTTTGCACGCAGGATCCCCGTGCCAGCGCGCCCAGTCGAACAAGTAAATTAGCTCTCTGAAATGCCTTCATCATGACAGAAACCTCTCTTCTTGCACAGAGCCACGACTCATCTGTGAGCGGGGAAAATGAGCGGCCCAAATTTCTGACATTTTCCCTATTTTAAAAGGTTTGGATGAAAGAACCCACCTTTAACCAGCCCAGCTGAGGCTGTA